>NC_092579.1:22735165-23335165 GCF_037975245.1 Apostichopus japonicus
GTTTTCTTTTACCATGTGAGTGACAATGATATCTGAATTGGCAATCACATGTTTGGAGTTGAGACAATACTTACTCTCTGATTAACATTCACTCGCTAATTAATATTCACTCGCTAATTAATATTCACTCATGGTGAAGAAAACAGAAAAATAGGAGAGTGCCGATATCTCGACCAATTTACAATTTTTGAGGGAGCAAAAATAGAGGGAATTGTCTGACATATGCCAAAAGAAATCTGCATCAGATTGATTTTTGTTGTTGAATGAACCAATAAAATAAATTAAGCTTGTTAACTGCATCGTTATGGAAGTGTTACATTGAAAACTAAATCTTCAAATTTATCGCGAAGTTCTTCATTCAAGTATAATGGTTGATACATGTGTTTGGTTGACCGGTCGTAACCTTGACAAAATGTGCTATATTGCATATTCATTGATTAACTTGTATGAATATTCATTACTGATGAGCTATATACCAAGTGTCAAAAACTGTGGAACTTGGGTATAAGGTATGTTAGGTCATATATGAAAACCTATAAACGGTTCTCCTTTTTACTCCATGCATCGTGTTTTATATTTTACAAATCGTTGTCATTTTTTCCTTATATGTATGATATTTTGTATGCATCTCCAAGTATATTTTGTGAACATGATAAGATATATTATAGCAAACTGTTGTGGTTAAATGTATATACTTTGTTACGTGTAGTTGAAATAAGCATTTATTTTGTTTGTCACTGGTTCAAAAATAAATGTGAGGGCTTTTTAAAATTTATTGATCACTGTTTGTGCTGTTTGCATGTAGTTCCAATTTACAGAGGTGTCGATCATAGGGGACAGTTGGGTCAGTATTCCCCTCCATATGTTAATAAACTAGAGGGAAAGCATGATGCCCTCTTCTGCCCCCCCCCCCCTTCCACACACACACAATTGCTAGAGGATGCATCCACAAAACAATCAATATATCTATCTTGGAACCACGTCTGATGATATGAGTTTCAGGGACGAAATAGCGACTGCCAAAAAATTGGCAACCCCTCACCAGAGGGGAAGTCAGTTCAGTTTTGTGACCCTCTCACCTCCACCCCGCCCCCAACCACTTAAATTTGAACACATAACAGAGGTTAGAGTCTATGTGGTTTCATGAAGAAGTCATATCTAGCGTTAATTCAACTTGAAAACTTTGCTGGCTCTCAAAACGGGGACCAAAAATTTGCCATTGTCCAGCATCAAGAAGGTTGGAGTGTTAGATTTTTGAAAAGTTTAATTTCCAGAGATCACATGGTTCTCTCTTTCTACCAGTCTCAGGGAAAGTATGTCGAAAATGATCTTCAACTCATGTCATCCCGATTACACCATATTGCATGTTGCCTCAGTGATACGTCACAGAGTCTACTTGAGATGCAGCCATGGGGTGCAACCCCATAAACTTCTGGGGGGAGGGATATTGTCGTCCCCCAACCCCCCCCCCTCCACTTGCAGACTGAATGTTACAAGGAAGGAAGGGTCATGACAAAAAAAAAAATTACAAGACATTTTCATAATGAATATTAAATATTCTTATGTTTTTCAAGCATTCCATTACAACTAATCTAGTCATATCATACACTCTCCTGATAACCTCTTGTAATTTCTAACTAATGTAATATCAAAATGTTACAGGTATATTATTATTATATAGTATTGCACAAATTATGCCAAAACAGGCGCATTTAATAAAAGATTGAATACATATTTTCATGACAGAGATATTAAATCCAAGCACCATCATATTCCACTTTAAAAAAAAAAAAGGTTAATTATTTACCAAATCGATATCATATATTTATCTTCAATGTTGATATTTTGATTCCACTGCAAGTGTGTTTTGTTGCATAGCACCAAAATAACCATTTTTTTTTTTTGACGAATGAATTCGTCACTTCATTAATATAAGTCACACACGCACACACACACGCACGCATTCTGACAAAGAATACAGCCAAGCTTCATAGATACAATGAATACTGTAGGTTTCACGTTTCTGTCAAAACTCTGGTATCTATGTTTGAAGTACTACTTCATTTTTTATACTGGAATGATTGCAAATTATGTAGTCTACTGTACATGATGGAGAAAACTTGTATCTTACTAAAATTTAAAATATTATCTTTGCAATAATTTGTGATATTAAAGATTGGGTTTAACTAGTATCATGTTCTGTACAAGATGGACTCATTGTTTCTTCCTAAAATTCCAAATGAATACTTTGCAATATATCTGTGAAATAATTTGTGATGTTAAAGATACCGCTACCTAATATCATGCACTGTTCATGATAGACACTTTTATCTCACTAAATTTCCAAATTAATAACAAAATAGTATAATTTTTTACATAAACCTTGTGATATGAAAGGCCTACCATTTAAATTAAATCGTCTTCACGTTACTGAAGAATTTGATTTGTAAGTGACCGTTCAAAATTGTCCATACACAATTACAAGTATACAGTAACTACCAATTAATAACTATTTCAGTTGGATGTGTCTTCAGACGGAATGCAAAATGAAACGGGTATGTAACTGTTAACCTTTACTTCAAATACTTCTTTATCTGTTGTACCTCTTGGCGACAACACCTGTGACCACCAGGCCTACAACCAGTGCCCCTATCATCAAAATCCATTTTGTTCCACTCTCCGGAGCTTTGGCCGGTCGTTTTTGGTCCAACTTTTCCAAGATGGTCGTCATCTCTTTCTGTCTGTTAGGAGTGATTTCCCTCAGAACCTCTTCTGCTGCCCTCATTCCTGCTTGGACGGCACCGTTTAGGAATCCGCTCCACTGGGTGGCCGTCTCCGTACCGGCCCAGTGTACCCTAACGGACAAGAAAACAAAACAGAGACAATGTTTTATGCTTGCTTGTGAATTTAATTTTCTTTTTTTTGGGGTATCAACATTTCTTTTTTTCCTTTCTTTTGGTAATTTAAGAGGAATACCAACTTCAGAAACAAACTTTTGCAATTGTTTCCAACTCTGGGAGAATTTGCAGATGAGACCTGACTTAGTGATGAATAATTGAACTTGACTTTCTGGGATTCAAAAGGTGATAAATCATATTTTCAAGAAGGTACACTGATAAAACAAGAATGTTTGCATATGAAGAATGAGAAGCCTTGGTAGAGAGTTGAGATCTTGCTTTGAAAATGTTAAATAAGTAGCTCACAAGAATATCCTCCCTCACCCCCTCCCATGCCACCGCCCCCCCCCCCACACACACTACACAGACATTCCCAAGAATAGTTCCTACTATACTTTTAGAACACTCATCACTGATTATCTAGAACCCAGGTATTCAAACTGTTTTGCTAAGTGACCCCAATTTTCACCTTCATCGTTTTGGCGACCCTCAATTGACGGATGCTGTGGCCTGGGGAAGGGGTCAACAGGAAGTAGGTCTCCCCCATTTTGTGTGACTGTTTTGTATGATGAAGGGTGCTTAGTTGCAAAATGGTCTTATATTTTGTAACTTTTGAAGTAGGTATAAGTTCAAGGTTCTTCTACTTTCTTTCCACAATATCGGCAATGGTTTTTATTTTACCTTCAGAATTTTTGGAACCTTCCAAACTTTTTGGTGACACGCAAAGAGGGTTGCAACCCCTAGTTTGAAAACAAGGGAGAAACTAGACAATAGTTTGAAGATACCCTACAGGAATTTTATGATGTGATATCTTCCTTAGTATTTTGAAAAAAAGCCAAAAACTAAACTCAATTTATTCTTCAACATGATGAGAGTGACACAGAAATGAGAAACAGAACCATTTTTATAAGCCTATCCTCTTCCCTTCTCCCTGCACACCTTAATATCAAATGCACTTGAAAGAATACTAAATATAACAATTAGCAAAGGGACAAATTCCCAGTGCTAAAATCTCTCTATTATGTACTCATTCCATGCTTGAAAGCACTCTTACTGACAGTACGAACAGTTCCTACTTTTTTTTTAAGTACTGTGAAGCATCACATGAAGGTAAAGTTTATAACAAAATAGTCCCCACTGGTAGGTAACTAACCTTTTCAACTTTGTTGATAAGTGTTGGGGCTAAAGAAATCATTGTCATTTAACTGTTGAAGCTAACTAACGACAAGATTGCAACATTGTCAACATTTTATCCAATTTAAAAAAACAAAAAAATAAATTGCATTCATTTTATAAGTAAATCTGATGATAAACACAACTAGTTATTATAACATAACTTGTGTGATGTTTCTTACCTGTCGAAAGGCGTCCTCAAACCATCAAAATACAGTGTGATTGCTCCGGGAGACATGAAGTTCACGGGGCAACCTCCATTGTAAGGTTCTAAAGCCCAGTCCTGCGAAGAAGTAAAAACACAAGAAAACAAATAGCATGCTGATGTCATGATAAGGTTACCATAGTTACTCTAGCTGTGTATAAAAAATTTTGCTGATGTCCTCTCAGATATGATCAGCTTTGCAATTTCATTATTTGTTGCAAAGCTTCATCAGAGGCAAGTAGGCCGTGGACAACAGCCTCTTCAGCCATATTGGATACCCAGACAATGAGGCTTCACAGCTTCAAGGTTGCCATAGTTACTCTAGTTTTGATTAAAGTGTTTGCTGATTTTCTCAAAGATATGATCAGCTTTGCAAATTTATTATATTTTGCAAAGTTTCATCAGAGGCTAGTAGCCTTTGGACAACAACCTCTTCAGCCATCTATTGTATATCAAGACCATGGGGCTTCACCAAGAAAAACATATAAATTTTTTTTTTTAATTTAAGAAAATAGAAAAACAGAAAAAAAACAACAAAGAAAAAGGAAGAAAGACAAAAAAAGGAAAAGAAAGAAAAGACCACATACACAAACACACACATACCTACTTTGGAAACATTTTTGCAACTTCTCAAGAAGATACATTAACAGACAGCCCATTATACATGTTTTGCAAAGAAAGGGTCAGTGTTTATCTGTGGTGGAAGATGACACACTACAGACACTTCCAACTGCATTTAGCTGTGCTCGAACTACAAGGTACCGGACAAAAGTACAGCAACAATGTTAAGAGGTTTAGGGGAAAATATTTGGAAAAAATAAAATTAAAGTACTGTGCTTGTGAGAGCAAATTTTTCTCTATTTGTCACAAATAACGTCTAGTTCACAATGGCTAAACAGATAGTGAAAGTAACCACCACAATTTTTAACTTTGCCAAGTATTAAAGTAGATATTAAACCTTTTCTGCAAAGTCGACAGGTTGCCCGGCTTCCGGTCCGAAAAACTCCACCAGACTTTCAAGCAGAGCAGCTTTCCTGGTCTCTGGCTGGAGAGGACATGAAGAACCAATTATTTATGAGAATAAATATGCATGATAGTGGCTTCTGGGCACTTCTCGTTTCTATGGTAACATGGCTTTGATAAGCCAATGAGGCTTCTTCGTGAGTTCCTGCTTGCAGGAGGATCTAAAACTACATACATACATAGATACATTATTTGGCAACATTTGTGCCAGTGTCGCTCTGGTTATAATAACATTCTTATACTCTGTTCCAGGGCCATTTTTAAGAACTAACAAGTTGGTAGAGAGGGGGAGGGGTAAGTGGAAATTCATAAAATGGACCTTGACAAAAGAGATAATGTTATCAGAGGCATAGGAGGGTATTTCTGATGGAGTTGGGGTACAATAGTGTCATTGGCTGGAAGTGCAAAGTGCCGACAAGGAGAAAAAAAAAAAGTTCTGGTGGGGATTCAGCAGTAAGACTCTCAGAAATTTCAGATATTTGTTTTGTTCCCTTGTAGTGATTTACAAACACAGAAAAAAGTCTCAAAGAGAGAAAATTACTCTGTATTAATTTCTTTCATATGTATCTCAGAGCCCCGCGGTGGGGTTCCAGATTTAATTCTTACTATTCTGTCCTGTTGAAAAGGCCCAGCTCTATTCAGTATCATAGATCAGATAGAAATATTGTAAGAATGAAACTTGGATATAGACAAGACATTCATTCCTATCAAAAGAAACTAATCTCCAATTAGAAGGTCTTTGCTTCGAGTCATCTCAAATATTTCCATGGAAACCAAAACTTTGGTTACTAGAATCTATAGCAAGCGAACTTTGCATTCTCGAATCGAAGCCAAATCAATCAACTCACCTCTATGTCTCTCCATTGTCGGGAATTTGAATAGAAACCCACCAGGGCGGGGCTGTGCGCCCCGGTCAACGCATCGTAGACTAACTGTATAGGTCCGGTATCACAACCCTCTACAGACGATGCACCTCCAGTACTGACTACTTCTCCCGAATAACCTGCCTCTCTCCAAAATGCCTGTCAATGATTGGACGACAGAGAAATTAGAGTTGTTCGGTTCATTTACCAGACTTTTAAGTTATAATTACCACTCAATAGTTCAACACTCGTGAATTATCATTGTTTAAGACACTCAGGCTACAGTACTCTCTGATCTTGGAAGCTCCCCAGGGTACACAGCACATGTTCTTATCTTCTTTAATGTGTTCCCTGCACAACACCAAAGAAATAAACAAACCCACCACCCAAAACACTCAATCAAACACAGCCCAGGATGGTTCTATAAAATGGTCCCAAATGTAGGCCAACGGTCATCGATCCACAGAACTAAAATACTACAAGATCCAATGGATGAAACAAATACATTGCTCATATATTATTAACACAAAGATTGGCCTTCCTTCAAGGATTTTATCCACAACGTGATTCACCCTGTTGTTGCCCTACAAATGGATTTTGTTCCACATAGAAATTCCTGTCTCATCCACGAAATACGATGTATATCTTGACCAAGGATTCTAACTCAGAATATTCTACCCAACATTGATATTTTACAGCACAACAATTGGAATCACCGCCAACATATCGTTAACAACTTCCCTGGATTCACCCCATTCAGGAATTAATCCTGCATATGCATTCCATCGCAAACTATTCCCCAATGTTTTGATTTGCTTCTTGAAATCACAAAAACACTTACGGTTTTATACGTGACAACAAACTTGAAGATATGTCCAACTGGCATTCGCTCTGAAAGAGCTATTCTTGTCAGTGGTGGCTTTGGCTTGTATGATATTGCAGCTGAATATTGAAAGGAGTAAAATTAAAACTTTGTTGAAAAAGGTCCGGATAAAAGTGACTAGCATACATGAAATATGTATAACCATCAGACATCATGGTAAAAGATGCTTCAGTGGGCATGAATACGATAGACCTAAGCTCTAGTGAAAACTTGTTAAGCCTATTCTCTTCCCTTCTCCCTGCACACCTTATTATTAAATGAACTTGAATGAATACTAAATATAACAATGAGCACAGGGACAAATTCCCAGTGCTAATATCTCTTTATAATGTACTCTCATTTCCATGCTTCAAAGCACTCATACTGACAGTATGAACAATAGTTAGCTTCTGCTCAAACATTATTTAGATTACTGTAGTTTCAGTCAATATATAACATGTGAACAAGACAGGCGTAATTATTCCTTATGGAACATCATGAATTGTTAAGATCTTGCCATTACTTTCTATATTATTACATCTCAATATTTGCCTCTTAGATTCTACAAATCTGGCTCTTATACTTCTGTTCATTAATTTCTCTTAGATGGTTTTCCAGCGCACCATGTGTCCTGTACCTGTTGTTCTCTTCATGTTAACACACACCTATGTAAGAGAAACCCTCCAGTTCCAAAAAACAAAATATAAGGTGTCTTTTCACAGACAATTAACTCATACCCCATAATCCCAAAACCCAATAATACTTGCACAAATCCCTTAACATATGAAGTCAGCTTTTAAAAAAACACTGACATATAAAACTGGAGTTTCAAAGATCTGCTTTATTGCATGGCTACAATTATAGCACACTACAGCTAGGAAAGTTTTGTGATTACATAATTGACCTGCCACGGTCGTAAATCAACCTGCAGGCTTTACAATTAGCCTGCATAGCTTCTTAACAACCTTAGGCTCTTTGTGTAACCACTGTGTGGAAAGATGTTAATGTCTTCAGTGTAGAGTTAATCATACAGCGCTCACACAAAGACCCCCATACAAGAAAAATATGTGGCAGGAGTTGCAGACTAATTGGTAGAAAGAGGTCATTTTACGACCAAGGCATGTCAATTACGTAATCTCAAGAAACTATTCAATGATATATAGCGTGCTATAGTTGGGGTCTATACAGCAGACCTCTAAAGACAACAATTTCATAAAGGATAAGTTGAGCAAGCATTACCAAGTTCTTCCCTAAATGGAAACTTCTACCAGGCCTGATTTAACTTCTGAAGGCAGCACAACAATCAATACATTTTTGAGCAATGTCTCTCAGTGGCCACTGTTTAAATTATTTACCAAACACATTTCTCCATTATTAACTTGTTTCACTAAATACAATGGATTCTATACATATCACAATACATATGCTTACTTAGAAAGTAAAATTTTAACTATACCATGTAAAAGTTTCATATCAGATAACCATAATCTAATATAAAGTTAGAAAAACCTGGACTGCAATACCTGCACAATGGACTGGAGCAGCGCAAATGATGTTTTGGCAAGTGAAGGTCTTATCTGTCCCGGTAACCACGGTGATAAAGTCTTTCCTGGATTGGTCGATCAGTGTGACTGGCTCCTCTAGTAGAACGTTCTCCTTGCCAATTATGTCAACCAGCGCAATCGATATGTTCTGAGCGCCACCCTAAAACCACAAATTCAGTTGATGAAGTATAATTACTATCAATATATATTTGTAATGTATAAAAGATTTATAGCTCAGAATCTTCCCCAGGCAAGAAGAAAATTTTTTTTAATGCATTTATGTGTTACAAAACAAGATCAATGTCTATTATGCAGGAGTTGTTTCTATATATAATGCTGCATGATTCACCACCTCCACTATGCGCATAGAATGACTTTTTTTTTACCTGCACATTAACAAATCTACAAGCTGCAAATCATTCTTGAAGAGAGCAAGTGAAAGTCTCTCTTAATAACTGTATTGTAGCAATAATTTTGTGACTGAATGATCATCTACTACCAACGAATGAATGTTTGACATTATACTTGATTTAAATGCATATTTAATTTAATGTGTAAAAGTAAGTTGACCTGACATTTCGATCCTAGCAGGATCCTCCTCAGAGGCTAAATGACAAGTAACAGCAACAGAAGGGACAAAAACATGCACAGAATACAGACAGGTTAATGAGCACGGTGAACACAAAGAGATAGATGTAAGGGGATTAGTAGACAAGGGATGGAGAGAACAAAGCAACAGGGAAAGAGGAGAGGTAGGAGATAAACAGTGGAGGGACAAAGAGAGGATTAAGGGAACTGGGGAGGGAATAAACTGGAGAAGGACAAAGACAGAAAGGTGTGGAGAAAAAAGGGTGGAAGAGAGCTGTGAGAAGAGGAGTGATGGGGGGGGGGTCGGGAACAAGGGGAATTTAATTTATTCATAAAAAACATCTTACCCTGACTTTCCACTCCTGGCCAGCACCATCCTCTGACTCTATAACTTCCCTTAGGCTTCCAGCCATGCTGATATAATGCAGGAAATAGAGAGCAGACATTTCTCTCAGCCTGGCACCACTGATGATGGCAGCTGCAGTTTCTATGACCTCCTTAGTGGCTGTGCGGGGGAAGTCAGGTTTGCAAAAACAGGAGAGAAAATGATTTGAAACATTAATCAAAAATGTCCTTTTTATTTTCCTTCGGTATTTAGTATAGTAAGTAGTCGCTTTTCCGTAGTAATATCTAGGGAAACAGTAAGTTTTATTTCTCATCAAGTTCAAATGAGTATCAACTGGTTTGATATATGTTCTGTACAAATGGCAGGGCAGGTTTTTCAGAAATGTTTGTTAGACTTCCCGAGCTTGGACAACTTGGACTTTCCGTTAAGGATTTG
The DNA here is from genome assembly GCF_037975245.1 of Apostichopus japonicus. Classification (NCBI taxonomy): domain Eukaryota; kingdom Metazoa; phylum Echinodermata; class Holothuroidea; order Aspidochirotida; family Stichopodidae; genus Apostichopus; species Apostichopus japonicus. Next base: position 22,745,102 of record NC_092579.1, read on the forward strand.
TTTTTGGACAACAACTACAGACTGACTGTATTAATAATTATTCCTAAACCACTGCTCGGGTTCTCTATTTTTACTGATTGAGATGTTACAAATAAACTTGAAAAGAGCAAAGTAACATTCTATAGTCAAATATTTCTTTGGTCATTTCAAATATAAATAAATAAATAGAAAATGAGTACTGTTACCTGTGGTCCAAGTATTTTGACACACAAGATTCTCCACGGTAATATTGTCTAGATCTTCAGCTGAAGGAGCCAGTCTAGGATCATCTCTTGGCACTGTCTGCACCAGTTTTTCTACCTACCAAGAAATTTGGGATTATTATGCATGTGGTAATAATAACGATGATAATAATTTGCAGGATAACGATTAATGAGCCAACAAGGAGGTTATCCAGTGAAATACATAAATCATTTAAATTTTAACCTTTCTCATGAAGAAGTGAAGATCCAACAGGGACAAAAATGGTAGGGTTGGTATACTAGATGAGAAGGTCCTTCTCTTATTGTCTCCTAGCTTCATAAGCTTCTTCCCCTGCGTCCATTGTGGCGTGGAATCGATCCCCAGCTGGCCCATTAACCAGAGGATGTGATGCTGTGATCTTGGAGTAGCATGAAGAACAAAAACAAAAGATAGTTAACATGATAACAAATTATCTATATAAATTATTATTTCTGCATGTTACAAAACGAAGAATCCTGACTGATTGCATTCGTATCAAGTTCTGTGTCTGTTCTCTATCAAGAGTGCTATGAAGTAAAATACTTGAAGCTCACAATGGTAAAGTTTAACTGTTAATGATGGGTTGTGGTTCAGTCCTAATGCGCCTAAACGCTCGCTACAACCTCTGCTATAGACCATCAAAGAAACCAAAGTCAATATAGAAAAGAGATACGTAACCAATTTACATCACTTATGATGGGAAACACCGTACAAGAATGCAAAATGCTGATAATTCCATACCCAAAAAAATGCAAACTTTCCAACAGCTTACAGCTGAATCTAAGCAAAAATATTGATTAAAACAAATTTTCTTTTATCAAAATTCTGGTACCCTTTCATTGATATGAACCAAAGACCTAAGATAACTTCCTACAGCTTCCTAAAAGATAAAAACAATGAAATAAAAAACAATGTCTCTGACAATACCTGCAGATCCATTGTCCTCCCAGGTCCCATGAATCAGGGCCATGGGAACCCTGCAGCTGCACAGTCAGAGTACGACCTCCAACTCGATCTGAATGGTTAGCAGAAAGTTTTGTGACATTGAGAGAATTGACAAGTAGTTTTTGCCTATTAATGTTACAGCATATTACTCCAAACATGGTGACAACTGCATGACCACACTAAGACATGGCCACTTCTAACATGTTTTCACCAATTTAATAACCAAGTTAATAACCAAGTTAATGACCAAGTTAATGAAGGAGTGATATAAAATGAATTATGTATGCAATCCCCAACATTTTTTTATCACCAATACCATTTTGCAAATGGGGTAAATTACCAAATGCAACTTTTAAGCAAAAAACTAGAAAACTTAAAAAAAAAAGTAAATGATTTAATTTCATTATGTGAAATAAAATTGGACTGGTTAAAGGCTATTGAATTACATTACTTATGTTTTTTTACTAGCTCAAGACAGCTTCACTTAAAAGAAACATGTCAGACCTAGTTTTCGACTGCTTACTTATTAATGTATTTCTCACAAAATTTGTATTTTTTGTTTCCCGAACACATTGTGGTTTCCTTCGAGATCCATTGATAAATCACAATACTGTCAATTATTTCCTATTGACTAACCTTTGGCTTCCAGGACAAGAACTTTGCAGTCTGGTTTATTTTGCAGCAGATAGTATGCAGATGTGAGACCGGACAAACCACCTCCTATTACGATGACATCATAGTCTGGTTGGGGGTTGGTTGCCATGGTTTCTCATTGGCTGTAGTTATAGAGAGAGGTTACAGGTTGAGCAAGAAACCTGGAAGCAGATTATGGCAGGGTAGAAGATTAATTCTGACATAATCTATACCTCCTTCAAATAACAAAACTTAAAGGAAGTGAGTTAACAATGAACTTTCATTCTGAATGTTTATAGCAGCAGTAAAAGACTTGACTGGCAGTTCTGCATTTCTTTCAACTACTCACATGCAGTAATTAACCATGTTGAAACAAATACATGGCATAGCATTGGGCAAAGTGTGTAAAGTTATGATTACAAAATACTTGACCTTTAAGCTCAAACACAAGGCCCCTTGATACTGATCTCATTCCAATGAAGATTACTGTGTCCCTTTCTCTATCTGTGCTACCATCATGTTTACAATAGCTTCACCAGTTACAGAACACAAGTATTGTGCCCCTCCTTTAATTACACTAATGAGGTATGAAGTCTTTTGCAATAATTGTCCCTGTCTGATCTCTTGTCTGAAGATGTCTGCTTGATTAAACATAGCCCAGGCCAAATCTGTTATTCCAGTAAGATAAGTAGGCCTACTCTTCTAATAAAATCTTGAAATTCTACTGTTTAGGAAATACAAGGTTACCTTTAGAAGGAGTAATGGCTAAAGAAGAAGAATACAAAATGATTTAAGCATAATCATTTATGCACCCGTTGTTTGCTGAACAACAGCACTCGCATATATGGTCATTAACATTAGGCTACAATATTTCACAAGAAAATACTTTAAAATGTTGTGATGATACAGGCCTATATGCTATTCAGCTAAACCTGAAGTCCATTGGCAGAGACAGCATCCAAAAATTAAAACCAAGAAAAAGATGGAAAAACATAAATGATCAACCATATATGAAACTAGTCTACACTATACTATAGCCTACTGGAATGTTTTTCATTTAGTTACGCCCAGACTAACGAACAGATCCTTGCTACTAGGGTAAGTATATTATACTGTTTGCCGATCTTAATTAGTTTATGGACTGAAAAGTAAACAATCTTCGACATTAATATGTCTTATATCTATTTTCATTATTCAAAGTTGGCGTATAACTCACCTTGTTTTATTACGCTTGCTGACAAGGCCTGTAGATTAGGATACGAAGTTCTTTAGTTTGACCTCTTTGACTTGGATACAAACAATCAGATAATGTTAGTCACGTCGTCTGCAATGATTACTACGTAGAGTGCTGCACAATATCGGACCCTGGACGAGATGTTCGTCTTTACACAGTAGGTCAATAAGTTTCACGGTACACCCTCCACCTTACTTGCGACAAGACTTTGATCCTTTCCATGTGTGAAATTGTTCTCATAGTACTCTCCAACTTCCCAAGTTTGCTTACCCAGGCTGGTACTGAAAAGCAGATTGACCGCAGCCGAAGGAAAGCCCAGCTTAACCATCATCGTAAATATACCACTGTTATTTCTGATCAGAGTGCCTTAATTGCTTTTAACATATTTCGCAAAACTGGTGTGTCATACACAATTTTAGAGGGTTAGGTTACCGGTAGGTAGAGACCCTATAGTAGGATCTCTACCGGTAGGTACTATAACTAGAAGGACCTAGCCTACAGGAGTGGGATAACACACTTAATCAAGTGTCAGCAACTATCACGTAAGGTTGAATTGAGTTTCTCAAAATCTCACTGAATCGGTAAGAAATATACAAAGGCCTAACAACCAGTTTTGTTAACACCATTGTTGTATTTGAACCATTTTTAAAGTAGATTGATTACCACAATTAATAGACCTCATGATATATTTCTAGTCTAGTTTATATTTCTAGTCTAGATATATTTCTAGTCTAGTAATACTAATAATAGCAACTTCAATGATTTCTTTTCTAAAAACTAGTCTCAACAACTATATTCAAGTGTTGATGATAAAATAACTTGCTGTTTTGTTTGTACATATCTTTATCCTCAGATTTGCATCTTTGGGACATTTTACTGAATACAGAGCAAACTTGGAAATCATCCCCATGGCCACTGATTCACTTTCATGTGTAAACAACTTTCATGATCATCTAGAAACTCAAGAAAATACACCCAATGATGCTGCAAGCCAAAGAATTGAACTTGCCTCCCGGGAATTGGACAGTTTCTGTCTGCAGTCGTACAATCATGTCAGTTGGAATTTTGTGTCCGACTTAGATCTAGCATTCAATAATTTATCGGATCTACCGAATGAATTCTCTGTAAGGCTATCAAATCTTCAAACTCTTGATCTCTCTGGGAATGTTTTGAACACCTTGCCAGAAGTGTTGGGAGAACTCGCCTGCTTAACATCTCTGAAAGCAAACGAGAGTTGTATACATGATTTGCCAAACTCTTTCAGTAACCTAACAAAGTTAAAGTATCTGTCATTAGTCGGAAACACTCTGTCAAAATTTGACAACAAGTTCTGCTTCCCAGAAAACCTTGAAACTTTACTTTTAGATGAGAGTGAAATGAAATTTTTACCCGATTCCATCTGTCATTTGCATCACCTCAAAGTTCTCGAAGCATCCAACAACTCCTTGGTTGAACTTCCAGTAAATTTTGGGGAGATGTGTGATCTGCAGGTCATCAATCTTAGTCACAACAACATAGAGACTCTTCCAGACTCATTAGCAATCCTGAAAAATTTAACCGTCATCGACATAAGCCACAACAAATTAATTGCCTTGACTACGTCTCTGGCTTCGACAGAGAGACTGAAAACCTTTCACGCTGGTCATAATCGATTGGAAGGATTACCGCAGTGGACTTCGAAGCTTAAGAGTATCGAAACATATTCAGTCAAAGATAACATCCTTCTCGGGAGGCCATTCGAGGATGAGTTCTGCGAAAGTGCCAAGGAGACTCTGATAACATTTGACCTTGCTGGGAATTTCATTGAATATCTACCGTCCAATTTGGGGATTCTGTCAAAAGTGGAATTTCTTCACGTCGGGAGTATCATTCCCGAATTGGAGCGGTCAAACTTTCAAAATGGAAACTGGATCATGAATTTACCTGAGAATGTTGGAGAGATGGTGTCCTTGACTAAACTCAGGCTGGATGAGAATCAATTTGACAGGCTCCCAGATAGCTTTGGTAATCTAGTGAATCTGGAGTTTCTAGATTTGGGACAAAACAGGTTGCGCCATCTACCTGATTCCTTTTGCAACCTGAAATCACTCAAGAGTTGCTTTCTATCGAAAAACTGTCTGGTAGAATTACCTCAAGACTTTGGCAAACTTAACCAACTCATAGAACTACTTCTGGATTCCAACCAGGTATGAAATTGTATGATACTGGATTTTGGTAATGGTGATAAGATGCAAATGTATCGGACAAACACGTACTTGCTTGATTGAAATGGCTTCTTGTATCTTGGGGCTTGATATTAGAGCATAAGATATGTCTTGAACTACAAATAGTTTGTACATACAGAAACTGAAAATAGCTTTTTCAAAGGACAAGCTATGCCAAAATATGATGTCAAGTTGAAAATAAATGTCTGTTACGAACACATTAAATGATAAAAGAAGAAACAACAGAGGTTGAGGGAGGAGGATGGGATGGTTTTGTTGAGGAAAAGTTTCAATACAGGTAATAACGTAGTGTTCCAAGTTTCTGTATCAGCTCTGAATTCTGTCTCTTATGAAATACTGTGGGATCTGTGTAGTGTGTACAGGTAAATGTTTGCATATATTACAATATGCCTACTTTTCACAGCATTTAGCCGTACTATGCTATACCATGCAGGTTATTCCCTTTCAATTATCAAATATCGAATGGTAACAACAACAGATTGGATTTCATCACTAGCTCTGTTATCTTTCACATAATTACTTATTCTGTTGATACGTTCTTTTTTTGGTCCATTTTCAGCTGAGGGAACTTCCCACATCTCTATGCAAGCTCACCAATCTAGTAAACCTTGACCTCTTTGATAACCACTTGAGCCATATTCCAGACTGTTTGCAATTTTATAAGCAACTAAAGGCCTTAAACATAGACTGGGTAAGTTGTCATAGATCGCTCAGTATTTTCAGGGATGTTGAGGTTGGAGGGTATGAGGAGTGGGAGGGGGGGGGGTGATGGAGATGGGCAGTGTTAGTTTACTAGATGAGTACAGTACTAAAGGAAACTGTTTACACTCATATTGGTGTTCGTTCCTGCAGTAATTAAATACAATGCTTATTATCCAAGAGTGAGAAAACTTAAAAGGTTGATTACAGGGAAAACTTACAGAAGGAAATTCAATAACTCATTTGGATATTTGGATTAGATGTTATTTAAAGCATTTCAAATGTATTACACATTAAAACTTTTCTCATCCTTTTGTCATGCAGAATGATTTTGACGTCGATGATTTGGAGGTTCCCCAGATATCTCAGGCAAATTATTACTCGGAGGATAGAAAGAGGTTTGGCCCAGGGTCAGCCAAGGTGAGTTCTTCTTCCCCTGTGGCTTTAAACAGGTGTGATGTCTTCAATGTATTCCTGAAGAGTAAATGTAGATGACTGAGGCCTGTCACATGATAGAGTGTATGTTGGTGAGGTCTTAGAGTTGATGAATGAGATCAATATGGCCGATGAGTGATGGTATTGACTCATGAGTGATGATCGTTGATGTGTAAAGTTGGAGTCACTGTTTGCAGAGCCTCAATCATATTTATCGCATCTCCAAATATTACTTCTGAAGGAACTTCATTGGTTCCCCAGCTTCAGAACTCAGTATAAACTACTGTACTTCATCTCACCTTTTGTGCTCATCATCTGGAACAGCCTGTGTACCTATTGCAACTTCTCTTGCCATATTTTCCAACTCGCACACTTCGTTCCTCCAAAAAACTGTATTTAACTGTTCCTAAACCCTGCTTGAAGACCTATAGAAGGTTACAGAAGCTTCAAATACTCTGGCTCTTATCTCAGGAACATGCTCTAAACTTTCTACATTCAAATGTCTACTTAAAACCCATCTTTTCACTTGTTCTTTTGTAAATTAATCTGCTTTCTTTGTAAAGCGCCTTGAGCAGTGACTTTTGTCTACTGATTTGGCGCTATTTAAGTCTCATTTATTATTATTATTATTACAGGATGCCGATGGCGCCTCGGCTTTAGCTGCCGCTCTGCGGAATAAAAGGGCTCTGTGGGCGAGTCACGGAGAGACGAGAGAACGACAGGGAATGCAGCGACACGACAACGACCTCGTAGAAAATGGAATCTCATCCTTGAGCCTTACCGGTGAGGGAAGTTACCTTTGCGTTCAGAATATCGTACAGATAGAGTCGTTGGAAATCCTAACTGGCTGCATGCGTTCAATGCGTATCCTTTCGTTTGAACACAATTAAACTAGGTTAACTGGTATCGATGAATGAAAGTTTAGAAAGGATACAGTGGTAGTATTAACAGAGCGAAGGCAACGAATCCCCACTTGAGAGTCTAGTCTGTTTCATTTTCCTGTAGATGCTGAAGAACCCACAGAAGTCTCCGCAGCCACAAACGGTTACTTACAAAATGGTCACCTAAATGAGTTGGAAGAGGAGGAAGACTGGGATAAAGATCTAGAGGATGTGTCACCATACGGTATGCTAATTTATGAAAATGAATATTCATGTTACGTTGCACAGCAACCATTAATAAAATAATTTGTGAAGGGTTATTCCACTGGCAGGCAAATGCGACACTTATGTGGAAGAGAAAGAGGAAATTCATTATCTTGTTGATAAGTCTAGATATGGTTGTTTAAGGGTGAAGTATTTTCTACCATATCAAAGCCTTACTTCAGAAATTGAATCATGTAGGTGGACAATGATGTTATCATGATAGATCTACTACGAACAGTTTAATTATCTACTGTAAAATTGCTGTTGACTTTCTATTGAAATGTGATACATGTGGCGTGTTTGTGTGTAAAAATATTCTTTAATTTCAAGGAAGCCCCATTTGAATGCCTTTAGGACATCAAGATCGCCATTATAAGCTTCAAATTCGTAACAGGCCTAGCTGAGCACATCACTTCCGGGAAATACTCGGATAGACTGTCAGTTTTATTCGATATTTCCTGCTTACATAGGTGACACCGACATTTACCAGCATCCGGTGACGAGGAACGTCCCAAGAGGCACACCAGCCGTTGACTTTTACTTTCTGCCGTCCGAAGAACATGCTCAAGAGACACCGGCTACGGTCTTCCACACTGATGTACAAGATGGTCAATTTGATGATGCAGATTGACATGCCCAGCTCGATGAACAGAGAAGGGACTTGCGACAAGTTCAGAGATGCCTAAAATGCTGCGCTGCTTTGTAGTGTGATAGATGAAACCCTCATAGCCATTGTTAGAATTTCACGTTTGGATCATATACATATAACAACTGGATTTAAGGTTGAGTTTTGCTCAAAGAAAGAAAAAAAAAGGAATTGAGGGATATTGCTGTCAGGCACGCATTATATTAAAGGCTTTGGGTTTGCATCAGAGTGTCTGTAGAAAGCAAGGATGTTAATGTTAGATGGTCCTCTGCATGATATATCAGTACATAAACTATTGCTAACATGCAACAAGTGTGTCAAATGGTGCTATGCACGGTTAAAATTTACTGTAATATCTCACTGCTCTATCCATACAGTCTGTAAAAAGTATGTATGCAAATAATTGCACATATGTATTTCTGTCGAATATTAAACTTACATTCATCAGTAATCTTGGAAAATGTAAGGAAAAAGCCTTCTTTGAATAATTCTTACGTTCATGGCTACTTTTAAAATTTTCATTTTTGATTCAAAACAATATACAATTTTGTCTGGAGCAGTCGATTTTGAATATTTACTCTCGTGTGAATTTTAAATTTCAGTTAAATTTGCAAATTGAAGGTAGTAGTTACAAAAATAATTGAGTTGCAATTATTAGGCCTACTATAGGTAGCCTAACATTATGCCTCATCAGTGTGTAGGCTTCACAATAGACTAAACCATAAACCATGTTTTGGTCTAGACGAAGGCTGGAATTTGATATTTTGAAAAGCTTGCGGTGCCATGTGAAACCTTCCACAGTTTCTAAGCCTTTTAGTAAAGAGCAAAGTTTATTTGATAACATATAGATGCAATGTGTAGATATTTCAACAGAGATGTGGAAATGGAACAGTTGGTCACGGGCTCTTCAAAGAGTTTTGAGTGATGATAACACTAATGATGCCTGTTAAGCCCACTGCCTGGACCATCGTGACCTAGTTTGTTTATTGTCATGGAGACACATGGAGTTACAATTGACCCCCGCACACTGTCCAACTGATCAACGCACACACCGACTGTTGGCTGCTAGTTAACGACTGAGGCTCGCATAATCATTTATTATCCTGTCTTTGTTTACATTTGTTTAAAAAGTTGCAAAATCTTGATCAGTCCCGGCTTAAGTACCCTGACCAGTCGTGTTGAGCTGTGATTGGTTGGGCAGTATGGAGCAGGCGTGAGAGAATGCCTACCAGATAAAATTGTCCACTGTTGTCATGCAGCAAATTTGATATGTTCTTCCAATAAGACTTGTGATATGTGTTTTTGCAAAATTTGTTGAAGAAAACAATGCTATCTTCTTACATGTAACTTTAATACAGAATGTGTTTTGCTTCCTTCCTATGAAACATCAAATAAGAATATATGGTATAAAAGAAGATTTGGTAACTTCTTCGCTGAATTATCTGAGGGCTGAATTATCAAATAACATTCCACAGTAAGGGGATACAAGGTAGAGTATAACTTAGATGGCTAGTTATGCCTAGGCACTTACCGACCAAGTCAAATTTCTTCGGCCAAATGGTTAGGAGTTAGCGAAACACATCTTTGCACATTCGTCCAAGTTTGACATTGCAGCTCCTTTATTTCACATGACCATTTAATTAATGAGCTGTTTTACTTGCAAAGTATGCAAATATGTCACAAACCAAAACATTCACAAGATGTAAAATGCTGTAACTTTCCTTTCAAAGCAGTAAGATGGGTCAGCACGAGCCAATATGCTTTGTGTAGATGTAGAATCTTACAGTTACATCAGAGTGGAACAGCCTTGATAGTTATTTCTTAGCCTTTTAATTTTTTCCTCAATTTACTTATCCATGTAATTGCGATCTGACCACCTGTCTGCATTTTATCCCTCCAAAGGACTCTATGTGGTGGTTTTTACAAGGAGTGGATTTTAAAGCAGATTTTCAACTAGTTTTTCTTCTATTTTTATTAATATTCTCGGTTTTGTTTTTCAACAAGCCTTTTTCAGAATTTACTCAACCTCTGGTAGCTTTATTTGTTAAGTTTGTATTAAGACTAGGCAAGTAATTCTTAATTTCAAGTTTCAGAAATACTTTGTGATCAATTCGTCAGGCTTACAAGTGCTATGTTATTTTTGATAAGCTTTTTTTTATCCTTTGTTCATTAAAACTTATTTTAACTTTTAATTGCAATTTATTCTTTCTTGTTGCTTATTCAACTTAAATGGAGAGATATTTTTTATGACTTACTTTTCACTTTTCTCTCTGTGAATTGATTTTGGAATTCAATGGAGTGGTCTTAAGGGCATTTTGAAGAAGCTTTTATTATGTTACAGTTAAAATGAGTCATTCATTTATTCTCTAGAACGTGTCTATTCATCTATTGAGTTTCAACATTTCAAACTTTTTCGTACTTCTTATAAAAGTTGCTCATTCTTTATTCTTTGGTTAGGAAAGATTTTTTTGGTTGTTTGTGTATGACCTATTTAAACTTTCTCATACCTCCTGTTTGCCATCGTTCTTCCATCCTCTAAAAACAAAAGCTAAATTTGCATAATCCATATACGAAGTCAGAGAGAAACAAAGCCACACAAGTCAGATGCAAGATTTCAGCTTCACTCAGTGAATTATTATTTGAAAAAGTTTAAACAAACTGACTACAAAAAATAGTTTGTACAATTTTTCAAAAGATTTTATTAGTATTGATGATATGGTATAATACTGATTGTATAATTATACTGATTATATAATATTGATGGTATAATATTGATCAACCCCTTCCTCTGTTGACTGCAGACTGAGTTTTCTTATCACTGTCTCTGGTGATACAATGTGTGTACTTGTGTGTTTACAAGTTTGTACAAAACAGTAAAAACTTTGGAACCTTAGATCACCATGCTCAACAGAAATATTCTGGCTTGGAGTCCCCCCCCCCTCCTCCACAACTATAAAGCAAAGAAGAATAAAAAGACAGATCCATATCATTCAGAGAAATTGAAAAATATTCTGGGCCATTCAAGCAACATCGACTAAGTGAGATATTATCCTCTTTCATGTTTAGTTACCTCTCATTTAGTAAACCTATTGAAGAATTCACACGACTACCCAGAAAAAAATCAGTGTCCCTTGGTTGAATAACATAATGCTACCTATAAAAGTGATTTTCAAAAGAATTCCAATAAAAGTATCTATGGATGGAAATTGGTCTCAAAATCAATCGGTAATGTTTATAAAAGGTACTGTATCGGTCATCAAGGTATTAAAATATTATTTATTTGTCACTTAAGGGACCATTGTTTTATATAAATATATATATATATATATATATATATATATAAATATATATATATTACAACTGAAACATCTAAAACCTATCTTTGACAAAAGAGATATTGTTTCTTTGTGCTGACCAGTTCTCTAACTGTTTTATATAAATATATATATATATATATATATATATATATATATTTATATATATATATTTATATAAATATATATATATATATTACAACTGAAACATCTAAAAACTATCTTGACAAAAGAGATATTGTTTCTTTGTGCTGACCAGTTCTCTAACTATGCAATATTCTAGAGATGAATTTGCGCAGTTATCAATAACTGAATATAGGGACAGGTTTGCATAGATGAAACCAAAAAGTCTTTGCTATCAATACGAAAAGATATTCAACTCTTCTACGTGGAATTACAAATGAACCATAATCAACCATTGAATCTAACATAACATTTTCAATTTACAAATTTTCACACACAATTAATGATATACAGATCTCTCTCATTGGCAGCTCTCATAAATCGAATAGATCTACTGGCATAACTAATAAAATTCTTAAATCCCTGATGTCATTTTCTCTATGATACTAATTTTAAAGCTCTTGAGAAGGCAAGGGAGCAGTTTTTGGTCAGTGATTCATTTTCATATCAACATCACTGATAATAAAAGATAAAATGGTCATTCCCTAACCAGTTGGGACAATTTTCTTTGTATACTGTTCTTCCATGTCCAGCTTCAAAACACTCAAACCGACAGTTTTGAGCAGTTATGAATATCATGTTTCTATCAGATGAAGGGTTTGGTACTGTTCATACTGTCAGTACCAGTGCTCTGAAGCACAACACAGGAGGACACAAGGTAATTAGCATCAGAAAATTGTCCCAACTGGCTGGTCATTGACAAATGTCTCATGAATATTCATAGCTTTGATTGGCGAGCAGTCATCATGCTGAAGGTGTGGTTGGAGGTCATCCAATCCCCGCCGTCAACGATCATGGTGTGACCTGTGATGTAGCTGGCGACCGGTGTCAGTAAATAGAGGACCGCATATGCAATGTCCAACTTGTTGCCCAGTTTCAAGAGAGGTATGTTCTGGCTGATGACCTCCTGCATATTGCCAGCTGTAAATATTGAATTAAGTACATCAGCAGCTTTGATGATAAATAAGTCACTTTTTTCGAGTACACCATTAATATGCAATTAACCCTTTGTATAATTATACTGTTAACCGGGTACAATTTGGGTTTTAAACTGAGGTAACATGATGTCCCCGATCTTCCGAGGACAGTCCCCAGATTTAATGGACTGTCCCCAAATTATTAGAATATATTGATGATAATAAGTCACTTTTTTCGAGTACACTGTAATATATAATTAACCTTACTTATAAATAGACTGTTTACCGGGGACGATTTGGGTTGAAACTAAGGTTACGAGATGTCCCCTATTTTCCGGGGACATGTTCCCGGATTTAACGGACCGTCCCCGGACTATTCCCCAAATCAGTAGAATATATGGCCATTCATGAAGTATATTACAGAGTTGTTAGTAGACCGGACCAGTCACTTACCGAGTCTAGTCATTCCTTCCGTTTCTGCTATTGGACCGGGAGCAACTCCTACCACTCTGACACCAATTTGACCCCACTCTGATGCGAGACATTTAGTGAGTGTGTCTGCAAGGATAATACAACAGGAAAACAAGAAGACATGAAAGATGATGGACAGGCTTGCATTTGTAAGTATACTGTACCATAGGGAGTGTATTCCTTCTAGGTTTTGTTTTTCTTTTCTTACTGAAATGTAATTTGATCGACATTATCACATCAGTTTAAAACAAGTAAGAAGGGAAAGAGGATGGTTCAGTGGGAAGATTTTAATCTTTCAGATCAAGACAAAATAGTGTAGTTTTAATTTCTAAATCGGGAGTCTCATGACTATAAAGTTTTGAATGTCAGCCAAAACTTTCAGCAAAATTTTCAGCTAAATGTTATGTTGCTGTAAATGTATACTGTATATGTACATTGTTTTCTCCTGGACAAGTGCAGCATTTATCTATGAATATTCATAAGGTCACACCCACCAGTTGCCTACTAATCTGTTCCTGCTAAATTATTTTAAACCAAGCCTCAGCATGCCTGATATATTTGGTGATGTAAAGACCACAGTAACTGCCGACACATTCCTCTATGCTATCGAGATACCATTATAGAAAAATCTATGGAAAAACAAAGTCAAGTGTTTTGAGGCTAAAGTAAACGGAAGAGAAATAAGATGCATGAAATGGTATTGTGGAGGCTGAAGATAGCTGAAACCCAGCCCCCACCCTCACCCCACAGAGGATAACATCAGTGACATATCAAAATCAAAGTCTTATTACCAATTGCGGCCTTTGCAGAACTGGCGTGAGCCTGAAAGGGGGTTCCACGAATCGGCAGGGTTGCACTGATGTTGACAATGACTCCTCCATTATCCTGTGGATGCCAAACAAAAATTGGAGAAAAGGAATTCCAATGTCATGAAATAAATTATATACACAAATTCAGGGTTCTGCCCAGGGTGGATTGAGTGCCGGCAGGACTATCTAAGCGGAGCGCCACCATCGGTTGGCGCGGAGCCTACAAGAAAATTGTGGGTTTTGGAAACCCTCCAGATGGCCGGAAACGGCCCTTCCCGAGTATTCTGAGCCACATGTAGACAGCTTTGAAATGAGATCTTATGTCTGGAATTTTTCATAATTAATGAAAAAAGTTAGGACAAATATCTGGAGCACCAGAGTACAGACCAGCCGGTGGTGCCTATTAAATAAATCATTCAGGCTGAGATGATAATTTTAGATGGGACAGTTACTTACGACAGTTATGATATACACACTGAGCGACTAACACTGCTTCTCATGTATCGAGTAGTGAATACAAAATCTGAGTGTAATTTCATGTACAAATAAACAGTAAACTAGTGAATAACTCCGATCAACTGCGCGATATCATGCAGTGAACCTTTGAACAGCGTTTATTACTGCAGTGTTACTGTACGTTCAACCCTCCGGCTATGGAGCTGTTTTTTGGAGTTCCTATCGAAAATAAGTGCCGGTCGGAAAAGTCACGCAGTCAAGCAGATTGTGGCGGTCGGTAATTCAGCGTGCCGGTCGGGCCCGACCGGCAGAACCGGCAGACCGGCAGAACCCTGCAAATTAAAAGTTTATTAGGGCGGGGGGGGGGGGGGAGTTGGTGATGGTTGGAGACTGTTAATAGCTCATTACCAATACATTACAAATGAGCTGCATTGCCTCTTAAATATCGTAGGATGGCCAGACATCAAGCATTTAGCATGACAGTCCAGCAATTCAAAGACCTGTCTGCATCTGGCATTACCTCTCATATCGGATGCATGAATGTGCGACATATCTCATATGAAGATTTTAAGAATAACTTAAAGCAATCAACGTCCAATATATGAGGAATATTTTATGGCTACACATTTTTTATACTATATATATTCTTCTACATGTACTGTAATGGCTTCCGTATATGAATCAACAGATATGCATACCACTGTGCATACAATTCATTACAGTTACATGTTTTCCAACTTTGTATTAACTGTATTGAAATATTTTACTTACTTACTTAGGTGTTTACATTTTTGAGTATTAATATCGTGAAATATATAACCTGGAAGATTTCCCACAAGCAAGATGACTTGAACCATGTGTGCCTTGACCAACAAATATGTTCAATCTCCTTGATTCGTTGCTCCATCCACCATTTTGAAGTCATGTCAGTGGCCACCCTAATGTATCTAATCAAGGTAAGTTCTTGTGGAATTATAGGGCATGTACACTTTTCATGGTTGGCTGGGAATATACTGAACTAATCGCCGTCAGGTGTAATGCTGAGAACTTCACATCCGGTGATTTATTCTGATTGTACTCTTAGACGATACTACATTTGATGTCAAATGTCTACCAACGGGATACCCTTGATCTTACTAATTACTAGGAGCAATACCCAGCCAAATGATGATACTAACCCTTGATGTAATTAAAGGCATTGCAGACTCGCCCCAAACCGTGTGCGGCCATCTGAAAAAGTTAACTTTCAGTTGCTTTCAAGTAACGTTTTGATTGTGTCGCTACAAAATTGCAGACAGTAATGAAACGTGATCATAGGCGTAGGAGGCGGGGGGGCTGGGGGGCTGCAGCCCCCCAACCACAAATTTTTGTGAAAATTCACGCAATATGCTGTGAATTTTTCGGGCACCTACTGAAAGAAAAAGTAATTTGCAATGTGTTTTTCAATGGTTAAACTTATATTATTATTATCATTATTATTGTAACGACTTCCCCAATAATTCTAACCAATATGGAAGGGCATTAACACGGAAAATGGTTGTATGTTATTGGCACGAGATGTATATCTGATACATGCCCTAAATGATATGCACATTAACATGATGAAAGCGCGCTAAAAATATTGGTTAAATTTTTCGGGCAAGTCGTTACAGCCCCCCCAAATCAAATTGGGCTCCTACGCCTATGAACGTGATACCTTGTTATCTTTTATCTAGACCTGAGATGTCCAACGCTGCTATATACACTGTGTTGTGGGTATTGACCGTAGCTGCATGTACTGACTGTGTACTAGTGTCTAATTACCAATGGTAGCAAGCTGTGTGTGTATTTTCTGGGATCGATGGTGGTGTCTAACACTTCTGTTACACCTCATTCGAGACGTTTCTTTGTGCTAGAGTCTTCACACCCTTTAAGTCAAATTAATATACATTTGATAAAAGTAACATCCTACCTTCATATATTTATCAAAGACGACTTTGGTAACATTGAAAGTTCCCTGCGCATCAATTTCCATCACTGTCTTGAATGCATTGAAAGACATACTGGCGGCTGGACACAGGAAGTTACCTGCAGCTCCTACAAATCAAGGTAATTAATACAGAAATTACCTGCAGCTTTTCAATTTTTTTGAAATATTATAGAAATGACCTGCATCGCGAAGATATCAAAATACACTTGATATAGCCTGCAGCTCCTAAATATCCTAAATAATGAATTAGAAGTTAGCTGCCATTTCTGAGATACAAAAAAAAAAAACATTTTAAGTTTTAAGTAAAAGACAATAGAAATAACCAGTCATTCCTAGCAAAATATCATTGAAATAACCTGCAGCTCTGAGATACGTACTGTAAGTGACTACCAACGGCTCTAAGACATCATACTACAATAGAGATGATCTGTGATTCCTAAATAGCAAAATACAATAGAAATAATTACTTGCCCTTCTTAGTTCTCATCATAAAACAATAGAATCAAAATACAATAGAAATAACCTGTCATTCCTAAATATCCCAACTTCAATAGAAAGCACCTGCAGCTCCTAAATCTAGCTTCAGGACCTAAATATTACAATATAATTTCCAAATCTCTGCAGCTCCTAAAAAACTTTCTAGCTTCAAGTCTTAAATATTGAATTATATTCCCAAATCTCTACAGCTCCTAAAAGCGAATGTACTATAGAAACTCAGCAGCTTCTAATAAACATCAAGTTTAAATTGATGTCAGTACAGCCCCTAACTACAACAATTCAAATTACATGCAGTTTTTAACTAGCAAAGTACAACAATTGAGTTTGATTTTATTTCAATTCCCAGGCCTCGAAAATCAGGCTATTTACTGGCTAAATGCCAGTGGATTTTTTCGTTTGCCGATAGAAGCAGAAGAAAAAGGCACTGACAATTTTCTGTCAGTAGACTTTAAGAACTAATACACGGTTAATCGATTAACAATCATCAGTTAAAGAATCGGAATGATTTCTGACGTTAGCCCTACTATATGTTACTGCTTATATACATGCAATATATATTATATGGCTGGTCTCGAGTACTTGGTACAGTTCCTGATGTGTACTGTTTTTCAGGAAAATATTGATGAGAACTTGAATTCTTATACCAGTAGATTTTTCAAGCATTGGCATTTTTTGGCGAGTAGCTAAAATTGTGAAATTCCAGGCATGATTATTGTATCATTAACTGATATTCTAAAATTTTAAGCTTAAGGAATTAAATGTCTCAATGAAGGAAACTGTTCTTGGGGAAGCAATCCAACAAGTTAGATAACAGATCAATTACTGCAATAAGTATCTCAAAGTATCTTTCATACCATTAATGAGAAAGTCAATCTTGCCAAATCTGCTCAGTGCTGCATCCACCGCGGCCATTATTTCAGTTGGCTATGTGAATAATACAAAATCAAGTGTATAAATATATATTTGGAACTTTCTATGAGAGCAAAGAAATAATTGGCTAGAACTGGATTCAACTGCAACCCCTCTTCCTCCCTCCCAACCAATGAATAAAAAAAAACAATTTTGGATCATGCCCCACTCAGAATATTCCACTATAACATAGGGGTGTTTTGTATTTGTATAGAATCTAAAACAGTTGTTTTGTCAAACTATTGTGACAACGACAATTAACATACTGAACCAATTTTAATTTAGTGAATTAATTATATTTTATTAATCCCTAACCTATGCCAACCTTTGACCATTGTTAAACCCAACGCCCACCTAGGTCCTATAGTCCAAAATAAAACAACCGGCGACACATGGGACATGATCTCAATTTTATAACAAATCATTCTGCCCAGTCACACAAGAAAAGCATCGGGCCTCCCCCCCCCCCCAAAAAAAAAGAAGAAGGATAATAACAGACATCTAGCTATGCCCTTGCTTGAAGCATTCTACCACAACTATGACAGATGCTGTTAGTCGCATCGAACCCTGCCACGTTATGACAGGTAAGATGCAATGCGAAATGAACGAGATAGCCATGAAAAGTGACATCGGCGGAAAAGTGAAAGTAAATCTTGAACCATTGGTCAACTTGATCAATAATGACAATTTAGAATTAATATAATTTAATAAGAAGATTGTAAAAATCAAAAACATACTGCACTGTACCTTTCTAACATCCAACACCACAGGCAAGCACTCCTGAGATGTAATCCTGCTCAACTCTGCTGCTGCCTACATAAGAACACAAATAATTAAATGATTTTCAAATTTTGTCCCGATTTAAATGTTTATTAATTCTACTGGGCACAGATTACTAGAGCAAGATTACTTATTATTACAAGATTACCTACTACAGCAAAAACATATATAAAATAATACAACTTTACATGCTACAATTGTAGAGACTGGAGGAGGAAAATGCATATAGGACACACAAAAAAACACCCAACAGTTTTTAATTTGATATTCTGGTTTTGGTAGACATAATTTTTTTAGAAATAGCAAGACTTTCTTTCCAAATCTCCACAGAGACAAAGCTGGCATACACCTAGCCCCTTTCATGTTACAAGGACAGCAAATGGGTAACCTAGGTCCAAACATGTATTAAAATAAAAATAAATGTCACTGTGTAGATGTTCTATCATAACACCATCTACTCTGGGTATGTCCGAACCACTGAAACTTCTCTCCAGGTTTAAGCATATAATGATCGCATTCAATCCCAGCAGTGTTTTTGGTACTATTGTATAGTATATAATAACGCAAATCATGCCAAAATAATGGCTTATTCAATTGTCGTCTGAAATTGGGCCAAAATGTTGGCATAAAGTACATCATTGTAATGATTGTGTGATTATTATAACTACATGATAGAACCAAAAAGGAGTGTTGCATTAGGGAGGGGTCAAAGGTTAAAAGTAAAATTTCTTTATTATGGAATGCATAATGAGGCTTTAAAGTAAGATCTCATCTCAATAATTTTCACTCTTCATTGTAGAAATTACTTACTTCTTACCTCTCTGTAAAAACAAAGCTTTTTAGTAATTTAAACTGCTAATGGGGAAGAGTGCAATTGTAGGTGTGACCACATGACTACCGAGAAACTTACCAACACCCATAGAGAAATATTTTCTCTGCATTCACATAATATGAGAGAAACTGATGTGTTAGTAACCTATATCCTAATTCCATGAAGTAAAACCAATCAATCACCAAATATGAAAGCTTAGAGCAAAGTACTTTTCCTGAGGTATGTACACTGCACAGTAGCATGGTATGAGCATGTACAAACTTGGAATTTGCAGGTTTTTGTGGCACTTGACCGGATCCCAGAACTACGTGACACACATACATGCGAGTGGAATTATGAAATGAGTTTCCCTTTAATCATAAATCATCCCTCTCTACTCACCTTCTCCAGTCGGTCTTTCTTCCTGCTGGCGATAACTGTCTTACAGCCATGTCTACATGAAGAGTTTCAATTTTGAAAATAGCGACATCAGTAAAGAACACGACTTACGGAAATTGTGAAGAAACTTGAGATATGACCGGACTTTCAACAAACAGAACTCTGTCATGTCAACACAGTTATCAGGTTAGGTTCAATTTTTATCTGTACACCAGTACATAATAATATATGCTAATTGAAATCAGGTGCAAAGGTCATATTTAACACCACAGCAACTTAGCGAGTTATTGTAGCTGATAAATTACAAAAGAGTAAGTGAGCATGCTATTTATTACAAATTGTTCCAAATCTTTGTAATTATCTTCAGCTATGTCAGCAAGATATCATTAAAACCAAGTTCAGGAAGTACTTCGTGTAAATCTTAGTAGCTATCTGTGAATACTTGTGCAATTACCATACCCACTGTTTGGTGAATTGGACAGTCCCACGTAAGAGAGTTAATCTGAAAAAGATAACTTTATCGCTTGGTACTTAATTTTATATTTAAACATACCTCATGAGAACTTCACAGATAGAGTAGCAAATTCCTGACCCACCACCAGTCACAAATGCAACCTTCCCCCTGTCAGAAAGAAAACAAAATGGGAATTGTACTATAATTTCATCACCAACTGCTTTCCTTAATTGTGTTGAAGATTTTTTTAAATTACTTATAGTGTGATTAACACTAGCTTTCTGGTACTTTACAAAGTATGGCAACATTCGTACAGTAACATGTATGCTGAATATTATGGCTATTACAGAAATGATCTAATCATTAAACATTACAAAACGAATGAAAAAAACAACCTCCGAAGTTAGTAGTACAGTGTAAGTAATGCCAGTGGTTCCAGTGCCATTCCGCCATAGGTACATACCGCCATACCTTTCCGCCATAGGTTTTGACCCATTCCGCCATGGCCGAAAGGCTAAAAACCTATGGCAGATAGGTACATTTTAGGAATGGATTTTACACAGGAATGTATAGGTGAAACTTTCTTTGATCAATGGAGAAGGATAGGTACACCGTCTTTAAATGTGACGGTTTGCTGAATAGACTGAATTGTAGTTAAGACAAGGTTGGGGAATAGATACACAGTATTTAATGTACATGTTGATTGAATAGTTTTACTTGTAAGTTCGTAGGAGTCGATAAACTTTCTTAAAATATATAATAGTTGGTTGAATTAATCAAATTAATTTAGGTTGATTGGTTATTACAAAGACCGATTCTGATTGTCGATTTAAATGACCGATTTGTGGATTTTGCGGACCTAGGTTGTGTGAAGCGAAGCAATATACAGTGCATATAGGCCAACAGTACACCCACGGCCCCCATGCCAGTAACACAATATCATTAACTGCATAGGCCTAGGCTACATCAAGTACTATACAAACATACTGTAGTGTAAGTCAGTTATTTGGCATAAGTTTGGCTGACAGAATTTAAGAGGGTATAACAAATCAGGTACATTATACAGTACGTTAAAATGTGTGCTCTGACCTCAGGATATTTGGGTTGAAACAATTGTGGTAAACGTCTGCCTTGCCGAAGGCGTTGATAATATTGGAATGAGACATTCTTTACATAAATGATTGAAACCTTCAGCTGTTGACTGTACTACAGTAGTTTCCCCTAGAGGATAGACTGACCTACATGTGTGTACAGACGATCAGAGCGAAGTCCATGTTTACATGTGAATCAGCTGCTACATATAGTGCAAATATATTTTGTTTAATTTTCGTATATATAAAATTATACTATGAAATATATTTCGTTTAAAATTAATGTTTTTATAAGTTTAAAATATTAATATATGTAATATATGATATCTAGTTAATTATTAGCATAAATAAATTAGGAAGTTTCTACTATATTTGTACGAGCCTGAATTCTTCAAGATGTTTGCTTGACAACTTCGTTGTCGCGGTCCTCAAAGGCAATACAATTTACCATACTTTGTGTTTTTATCCACAGATATGCTTCTATCTCTGCTGAGAATATCGAAAACATTTGCCTTGTCATTTCTGTGGCATTTTGACGTCGCTGAAAAGTTTTGAAATAAAAAATATCATTTAATAATTTCAAACTATGCGCTTATTTATACTATTTGCATGTAGCCTAGATTTGCGAACTTTTAGTCTGATTGCATTTCTCACACATTTATCCCAACGTAGACTGCGACAGCACTTTCGATTGTCGCTGCAGTATAATGTAGGCTCGTCGTATATGTTTATTACAGCAACCGTGTGATGTAACATTTATCCAGGTTTACTCACGATGGCTAAGCTAGGCACTGCTTATGTCTGCTTTCTCTGTAAAGCGCCTTGAGCAGTGACTTTTGTCTACTGATTTGTCGCTATATTATATAAGTCTCATTATTATTATGTTAGCCAATCACATACAGTATATGGGCCATGGCTATTACTAAATCGTTGTGGCTATTCGCACGAACGTAATCGTGCGAATAACATTGACTATTAGCACACATGTAACTTGACCAATCAGCGCTCGTGGTTGATGTAACCAATGAACTGTCCTGATATGTGCTGGCCGGGAGGGATGAACAGGACATCGATGGACAATAACACAGCAGTGCTTGACAATGGAACAGGAATTTGATAACTATGTGGATTTCCAGGGTTATGTTCAAAGGATATCTGCGGATACTTTTTCTATTTTTGTAATAAAGAATTCCAAAACCGTTGAAGCAGCAAACAAGCGACTAGATGAATTAAATTCATCATATTCCTTATGCATTTTAAGAACGTTTGCAACAAATCTCTTCTGAAATATTCCAACAAAATCTGTAATTATTTCTCTGAATTTTCCCAGAATTGATCACATCTCTGATTTCTCTCATATTTTACAGATTTGGCTATTGATTTTGAAAAAGATAACCATTATTTTGAGTATCAGCAAATTTTCATCGACCAAAATCTTGAGGTGGGGGGCGAGGGGGGGGGGGCAAATCGACCGTGCACACCCAACACTGTGGTTGGGGCCATGGTTTACCTTCCCCGCCTACTCAGTGCTTTTCTAATCACTACATGCTAACATGCCTACTTATACCCACATACACGTTCGTGCGAGTAACAATCCTTATTGGCACGCCTTCGTGTGTAAAGTCACTGTCTATAAGCACGAGCATGTTCGTGCGAATATCGATGCTTATTGGTACGTCAACGTAACAATAACGGTTGTTATTGGCACGTGCACGTGCCAATAGACACGACCTTACTAAATACTAACTAGCCTTAGGCATTCACTATGGGAGCTACCTAGCCTAACATTACATCAGCCTAGATTTAATTTGGCAGTAACAATAAACTATCAATTACTATTTGGAATCACATTTATGAAATTCAATCAGCTTAGTCACATTAAATTTGAAACAATTTGTCCTTGTCTTAGTTTGAGAATGATGCAACATTACAGATTGATGCAACATTAAATCAAAGTCTTCACATTGTTGTGGAGGTGTAGTCATAGTGGGGGTCATTCTTGTGTTGATAAATTAATTAATGTTGTTAATTCTCTGTACTTTAGCTATGGGATTGAGAGTTTTAGATTTGCAAACATTTTGCAGGAATCAAGTCTCATCATTGAGATTTTTCTTGTTGTTGCTGCAAACTAAATTATTTGGGAATTGTACTTCATATCCCTTACTTCATTAAAGATTTAATTTTATTAAGAGACTTTTACACTATAATGTAATGTTTAGCATTCACATATTATATTGAGAATTCACACTGGTGAAACATGGGACTTTCCCATTTTTCAAGTTACATAAGGCTATGTTTGCACTTACAATATTTTATATCTATTAAAGTAACTTCAAGAATCTCCTTGCAATGTGTATTTATTGCTACTGATAATTTGTTTGTTTGTTGCAAAACTGCACTCTGACAAGCCATATGTCTGATGTATTTTACTTCTACCGACATACAGTAGTATGTGGGTACTAGGCCTATGTGATAAATTGTATAATTTATCCTTTCACTGCTGTTTGATGAGTTGGAACTTGTATTTCTGTGAAGTGTCTTTTTCATGTCCATACTGTAGATAATGGACGTTTTTGTGTACAAGAATGAAAAATTTCAGAGGCAGCTTTTTGAGCTTGCAAGAGGTGGATAATGTAACGCTTTCATTTCTATTGCATAATCAAATAACTGAGACCTATTATGTTTAATTTATAGGTGAAAATTCAGAATAATGGCCATCTTTTTTGACCATCAAGTTCAAGCCCCGGATACTTCGGGTCATTTGGATATCTGTTGGCATCAGGAACATCCACTATTGGCAGTTGCATCAAGGAATGATGGAGGGGGTGGATTTGTCCAGTTATATGATGATGAGGTAATTATCATCAATATCGATCAATTTTGTTAAAATTCCAAGATCTTGTATCATTTAATATTAGACAACCTTAAAGTTGAGGGAGATGTCAAACATGATTTCTGTTCTTATTCTCTCTCTCTGTTTGTTGTTTTGTCTTGACATATTTTTGGGGCATGTAAAAGTTAACCAGATGTGCGATGTAAAGAGCCTATGCTGATTAGCCCATGCAGTAAAGTAACAGTGGATGTTATTCTTCTGTATAAATGTTTATTGTGACTGAATTATGAAGAGATGCTTAATGGAATAAGACGTTGATTAGTTATTTTGGAAACTTTACCATGCTAGTATTCTCAATCACATAAACCAATAATTATGGTTGGGTTTCTGTCTCCTTTTAAAGTTGTTCATTATCTATTTATTTCGCAACTCACACACATATATATTAAGACCTTCCTTACCGGTTTTCAAACCTCTGTCCACATACAATCAGCATCCATAGCCTAGATAGGGTGGTTAGGGTGTCCGCATATAAAACAGGAGGCCCGGGTTCAAATCCCGGTGGGAGGCTGGAACTTTTTTCACTATTCTGGATTTTCCAACTCCCTTCAATTTCAATTACATATTTATATATATTTGCTTAGTTTGCAACCATCATTTACTGTACATGACGTGGTATTTAAAAGCCCTGTTGTCTTTTTGTACTTCTCACACACCCTCAAATTTTTTTTCTCTCCTCTAGGGTGAACCCATTCCTAATGCTGCAATGCAACGGTCCTGTTTCTCCCATTCTCTCTCGTGGCACCCCACCAAACCGATATTGGCGGTCGGTTGGAACAGCGGAGAGATATTGATATGGAACCAGCAGGATAAAGAACTCTACGAAGCAGCCAAGATCCACAAAGCTGACGTGTGCTTACTGCAGTGGAGCATGAACGGACAACGGCTACTCTCTGGCGACAAGGTACATTTACAGGAATAAAAGACAATATAACTAATAAAATAGAGAGAATATTATATCGTACTACTGCTTCTCTTAGCCGCTCTTCCATTGATATGAAAGATACTGAATTAATCCCCTTTGATTTGTAAACATTAGGTTCTTCAAACCAGTGTTTTGAAATCAGTACTTGGCTTGAAAAAATTTATGGACAGAATTTTGCCATCTATTTTTGAACAGGTTCCCAGTGTAGCTTTCACCTGTCAGGCCTAGAAGTTCCCAATTTTAGCCTCTCGCTAAAGTTTGTCAGTACTTTAAAAAAATATACTGGCTAAAATCAAGTTCTCAATGGCATATCCTGAATTAGACTACACATCAGTTTCTGTACAGGTTTTTTGAGAGCAGCCCAATTCATATTTGTTGATAATAAGTAGTAATAAAGGGCTTATTTGTTAGATATGGAAATCATGGTGAGTTTTTTGATAGGATTGTTAAACCAACTTACCATGTGTTTAAGTTCAATTTGTCTTCTGGTACAAAATTGCCAGTCTCTTTTATTTCCGCATTGGCATTTTGCCAGCAAATAGCCCAAAAAGTTGGCACCTGCCTGTTTTAGAATCCAGTTTAACTGATTTTTTGTTGTTATTGCATAAACAGTAAATTGATATCCAGAACCTGAAATTGAAAGATGTCTTTATTTACATATGATGGCCTATTGATTTGAAAACAACTCTCAATTTTTCATGACATATATCTCTTTCTTCTTGTGAACAGAGTGGCTTACTGCTCTTATGGAAGACCGACAACCGTGGCCGTACTCAACCGATGCCTGCTTGTCAGCAAGAGTCTCAACAGATCCCAGCACAGTGCATCTTTCCTCCAGGACAGGATACACAGAAAGCAGAGTGAGATATCTCTCAAATTATCATTTTATCTCTTTTGGGTCATTTCATTATTCCAGATTAAAATTTCTGCCTGGTGTATTAATGGGAAAGTAGCAGAAATGGTTATATATGGTGGTGGTGGTGTTGGTAGGGTGGCCACTGACATGAAATCAAAATGGAAGACACATCCAGTGGTTAGGAGACCAAGATTGAGCCCTGAGTACTAGTTTGTCTTTGGACCCCCCCCCCCCCCCATCTTCTCATGTCCTTTCATGTCTTCCTTAAGTATATTAAGAAAATAAGAATATTTTATCCTCTATTTCATATTTTATGAGACCCTTCCATGTTTATTCAGGCCTTTTACAAAATCTGGTGCTGTAGTACAGATAACATTCCCCCTTCCATGGCCCCCACCCCCGACCTTCTTGTCTGTCCTGGACATATGGTCTTGAGGAGATTACATGACAATTATGACTTGAGCTGCTAGTCATGAACCATGTTTCAAATCATTTGGAAATCTCGCCACCATCTTATAACTAACAAATGAAATAAAACTACATGTTTGCACTCTGGCAAATGCTTAGATTTTAGGACCACATCAACTGCTTCTTCAGTCCAACTCCCATGTCTTTCTGATTTACCAAAATGCCATTTTAACTCCAACTTATAAAACTCAACATTCAATAATGATTTCTTTCTTTTTAAAAAGGGAGATGAAAGCCCTAGCTAGAGCAGCGGTGAGAGGAGATGAGAAAGCGCTAGATATGTTCTCCTGGAGGAGAGATCCTTCTCCGGCCAAATCCAGCGTGCTAGGTCTCAGCGGAGATGGCAACTCCTGCTTTGTCGGTGGTTCGGAAGGTAATTAATTAATTTCTGACTTTTGTTTCTCATTTTTCTTTCCTTCTCTTCTTAATTTGCTTCTGTTCCTCATCCATTTCTCTTGATTTCTATATATGCCAGCTCGAAGCGGAAGGGATTGTGTCAAATCTGTAGACGGTGTGACACTTTGATATATAAATAGGCCGTCAGGGAAAAAAAAACTCCACCCTGTTAAATGAGAATCCCATCTCAGTGTCTTGTATTCTCACTCAAGATATGATTGTTTGAAGGAAAATAGATTTGACGAGATCATGCTTTAGTTAGAGAGACAATGAAATGTATGGGAATGTAATGGCATCTGCTGAAACAGTCTTCAAAGGAACTGTGCCAAAATTGCTAAGAGTATAAAAAATGTTTGACACTCCGTCTCAATGTCTTGTTTTCACTCTGGATGCAGTGTAAAGTTAAAATTGTCTGAAAACTATTCCATACCTCAGGAAATGCAAGACATTTAAACGTGTGAATTTGTGGTGGTGTCTCGTTACAAAATTGCTTCAAAACCATTACTTTACTTTTTACTATAAATTTCTTCTACATAATCTTGAAAGCGGACGCATTTGTCATATTTTGCCGTAGCTTTCATGGTACTCAAAAATCCAATTTCTTTCCTTCTTTTGATTTTCAGGGATACAACCTGTAAGGTCATTTGCAAAACTTTGCCAATTTTCATGATCAAAAAACAATGCATATTCTTCATCTAATGACACTTAGGAATTTGGCTTGTAAGAATTCACACTATTTTTGGTTTTCATCAATGTTTGTTTTTTTATGATTTCAGGACGAATTTACTTTATTAAGGATAGTGGATCTTTCTCGGAGGTTGGCTCCGTGCAGGGTGAAGTAAAGAAGCTGTTGTACAACGAGCACAGAAATGTCTTAGTCGTGATAACTAAAGGGATGTTGCTATCGCAATACAGCGTTTCTGCTGATGGCAAGTTGACTGAAATGATGAAGGTTTGTTTCCTTTTAAAAAATTGTAAAAAAATATAAATTATATTTTTATTATTATGATTATGTTCTTCGAGAGCTTTACTTACCTATTATAATCTTCATGTTGATTTATTGTTGAAACCCGATACATTTGGAATGTTTTGCCTAGCTACAAAGGGTTCTCTGCATTTGTATCTTCATCAAAATGCACCTCTTTATATAAAAATGATATTTTGAAATATTATTTTCCTCGGTGATTAAGTGAGTTAAATATTAAAAAGAACAAACGAAAAAAAAAATTCAGCAGAGGTGCTCTGATGACATCATTCACTCTGCTTGTTGCCAGATGAATTCATAAAAATACCACCAAATTTGAAGGAAAAAAATTCATAACTTTGCCATACAAAATGCTATGGGAGATGACAGAGAGATATTTATACTTTAAACTCTTTTATTAAGCAATCTACTCTTTAGCTACTGGAATATCCCTTTCATAATTGTTTCCATACTCCATCCTATACATCAGGAAGAGACGGTAATTTAGTGCATCCAGTTGTTCCTCTGTAGCTTACAATACTGCAGCCCATAATACAAAAGGCCTCAATACTTTCCCATAGTCTCTGGTATAGACTGTTATCTACTGAACAATATTTATAGTTATGCTAATGCTGTACTACAGTGTTTGCTAAAATTGTTTTTTCTTCAGGATACTATCTCCCCCCCCCTCTCACCCTTGCTCCTCACTCCCCCTTACCACCCCTCCCTCACACTTTTCATCATCCCTAAAAGCCACTATCTTAATACCATTAAATGCCAAGTCAATTTATTTTCTAACTTTATCACTTGATGAATGCATCTCTCTTTTTTTTCCTTTGGCAGGTGAAATTGAGTGGCAAGGTCTCTGAATCAGATTGTGATATGGTTTGGGCTGGAAAAGGTCTACTGGCAACTGCCACAGGAGAATGCTTGATAAGGCAAGTGCCACTGCCAAATTATAATAACGATGTTGAAAGATCATTATAGGTCCCAAATATGCTATGAAAGTCAAATACTGGTCACTAGTACTCCAACTTGACACAGTGCCTAACAAAATCCAGAGGTGTGTCTAAAAGTAAAATTTATAACCTTCTCTTATAAGCAATGATCATTCCATCACAGCGGTTTATAGGCTCTGAGTGTTGATGAACTGTCCACGTTTGCTCATGTGGAAAAGGATGTGAAAGTGAGGTACATGGATAAAAGATTTTGCGTGTCGTTCAACTTTACTTTTTTTTATTTATCTTTCATAAATTTGCATACATTTTGCATACATTAAAATACAGTTTTACCTATTTTTTTTTATTTCAAACTTTTGTTTTGGTACGAGACATTTAAATCGTCCCGCCTTGCTTCTCTTATACTTTTTCTGTCAGGATGTGGGATTTGGACAAAGATGACAATTATATTCTTGGATTGGATAGTAAGCAAGGTTTCATGACAGGGGAGTGCATCAACTGTGTGGCTTTCTCTGAGAAGAAAGGTAAGGGGGTCAGAGAAGAACAACAATGACTGGAAATAAACAAAAGATCTTTTGTTTTAAAGCAAATGCGTTTTAGCATTCGGTTGCCAGGTCGAACCCAATCTAAATAAAAACCAAGCAAATGTCAGTACTCAAAATAAAAGTGCTATGAGATCAAACTAATAAGACCGCCTAGATAGTTTGAGTGAGATCATTGTAGGTACAAATGTAGGATTTCAGTCGATTCCATCAATTTTGTTTCCTCAGACTCTATTCTGTACCTGTATGCTGCTGCATGTATAAGAGCATCTCTGATATATTTCAATATCTTCAACAACATTTTTCATCGTCTCTTGAAATTTGAAAGTTGGCTATCCAAACTTTAGACTAATGTTTGAGATTGTGACTGCAGGAGAGAGCAGGGGCATTATTTATCTAGTATCATTCCCCAAAATGCTGTGCAATAATTTTTTTTTTCTTTTTTTCCCCCATTTTAGATGTATAGTAGTGTGATACTTTCAGCTTGTTTGGATTACTACTCTTATCCCCTCAAATTTCTGAATTTTTATAATTCATCGTCAAAGCAAAATAGTTTGATATTATTACCTTTGTGATACCCTGGGGAATAACTTATCGGGTAGCCTGATGATTAGCAGTTTTTTTTTTTTTTACATAGGAAACATAGTACTTTATGAGAGAAAAATATCAGAGCCCTCAAATCTGCAAAATATGGACACTAAGCAAAATATGAACACTAAGTCATTCCCTGTACCAAGTTTTTCTTCACTGCAGGAAGACACTGTTTTCATTGCTGTGCCAGGGATTAAGATGTAGTTATAACCCCTTCGGGTTCTTGTAAGGCGAGGATTAGAGGTGACACTCCATCCTGTTTGTCATTACAGTGTCTATCATGGACTAAAATATTAGAATTCGCAAACAATTTCATTTGTAAGCAAATGTGTTTTTTCATCGACTCAGTGATTTACAATTTTAGTGTAGACTGATCACTTCGTCTTTCTGTTGAAAGCTCTTGATAATGATTGATGACAATTAAACTTTCCCCTTCCTCCCATCCCACCCCCCCTCCCTGCCCTCTTTGGCCCGGTGTCAGAAAATAATACAGTGTGGGGTAAAAAGTCTATACTTTTGTCATTAAGTATCATGAAGGAATCTTTGCTCTTTTTTGTTTGTTTTAGGAATTCTAGCTGCTGGAACAGACCAGGGTCATATCGCCATGTGGAAGTATGCCCCCTCTACCAGTCACATCACCAGGAGGCAGGACGGCGAGAGCAAGTGGAAGGTTCAACTGCCTTCAGTGATGGAGGGAAACATCCTTCAGATCAAGTGGGGCACCAGTCGGGATCTACTCTGCATCAACACACTGGATAATGTCTCCATCCTCTCCCAGCATATCATGAGCTCTCATATGAGACAGCAGGTCAGTGTGTTTGAGACAGCAGGTCAGTTTGTATGAGACAGCAATACATTGTGTGTGTGACAGTAGGTCAGTGTATGAGACAGCAAGGCAGTATGTATGAGACTTAAAGACAGTGTGTATTAGACAGCAGGTCAGTGTGTGTGTGACAGCAGGCCAGTGTGTATGAGACAGCAGATCCGTGTGTGTGTGACAGCAGGTCAGTGTGTATGAGACAGCAGGTCAGTGTGTGTGACAGCAGGTCAGTGTGTCTGAGAAAGTAAGACAGTGTGTATGAGACTTAAAGACAGTGTGAATTTGACAGCACGCCAGTGTGTGTGAGACAGGTCATTGTGTGTGAGACAGCAGGTCAGTGTGTGTGAGACAGCAGGTCAGTATGTGTGAGACAGCAGGTCAGTATGTATTAGAAAGCAGGTCAGTGTGATATTAGACAGGTCTGTATGTGTAAGACAGCAGGTCAGTGTGTGTAAGACAGCAGGTCAGTGCTTGTGAGACAGCAGGTCAGTGTGTATGAGACAGCAGGTCAGTGTAAGACAGCAGATGTGTGTATGAGACAGCAGATGTGTGTATGAGACAGCAGGTCAGTGTGTGAGACAGCAGGTCAGTGCTTGTGAGACAGCAGGTCAGTGTGCATGAGACAGCAGGTCAGTGTAAGACAGCGGATGTGTGTATGAGACAGCAGGTCAGTGTGTGTGTGAGACAGCGGATGTGTGTATGAGACAGCAGATGTGTGTATGAGACAGCAGGTCAGTGTGTATGAGACAGCAGGTCAGTATGTGTGAGACAGCAGGTTAGATTGTGACACAGCAGATGTGTGTATGAGACAGCAGGTCAGTATTGGTGAGACAGCAGATGTGTGTGTCTGTGTCCAACTTGAGGAATACACAGAACTGCTGATCAGGAGAGTTTTCGGATACGTGTACTCTCTCAGGCTTTAAACAAACTAAAAAATATTCTCTGTCAGTAATATATGAATGTTAAAAGGGCTATAAAAGTCTAATAAACTGAAAACTGAAATGAAGGTAAATCTTTGAAAATAATTTGAGATTGTCAATTCAAGTGAGTTGTCATCTGAAGAACAATTCTTCTCACTTCTGTTAAAAGTTATCTTTAGAGTTACATTATTATATGAATCATGGTGGTGTTCATTTCAATGTCCTAGTTTGTACTGGGTGTGGCTTGCAAAATGATACCTTTCCCAGAAAATTATGCTTTTATTGTCTGAGTTCAGGTTTCTTTTTCAGTGCCAACTCCCAGTTAGAGAGGATAATGTTTTGCATTTTATAAAATATATAAGGTATTAGTGTAGACCCATGGTTATCATAGAGGGGGTTGCAACCCTTTTTATGGTCACCAAAACATTTTTCAGGGTCGCTGAATAATACGAGAGAAAAAAGAAAGTGCAAGTATTTGAGGAAAGAGTTGAATATGTTTTGGAAAAATATCACCATTTTGCAACTTCTCTTAATCTTATAAAACTTGATGAAAGGGCAGGGGATACCACCTCCCTGTATACCCCTTTCCCATGCTACAATACCAATCACTGGATTGTCGCCAAGCAGAAGAAGGTGAAAATTGTGGTCGCTAAGCAAACAAATTTGAATATCCAGGGGTCTTGTTTTTTTAACAGGTACAGATGCATAATTAAGGAAAAGAAAAGTGTAAGAAGTTACTCTGATATCTCTGCAAACATCTAGCATAGTAATTAAACACCTTCATTACATTGCTAGCAAAAAAATGTTTAACTTTGACTCTTGGTTTTTTGTCTTTTGTTATAAAAGGTGGCAGTAGTTCAGACTGGACCAGCTAACTTGTCCGTGGATCTATTCACTAAAGGAGTCCATCTAGAGTTAAAGACAGATGTACACGTCCATGGTGTGGCCAACTCAAAGGTAGGTGTGTCCAACTCAAAGGTAGGACAAACCACTTCCACCTGTAACTCTACCAACTAAGGTCACTATCACTGATAGATGTCTTCTGCTGGGGCTGGTTTATTCCTTATTTTTCTGCTGGTTTTGTTTTTGTACTTTTTCCTTGTTTTTATGATCCCTTACTAAAAGAACCTTAAAATTTCAGTCTGTGACTGTAGCTATCCTTAAAGGCATTACTTGCCCCAAACCGTGTGCCGCGCTCTGAAAAAGTTAACTTTCCGTTGCTTGCAAGTGAAGTTTTCTTCTTGTCACTACAAAATGCAGACAGTAATGAAACGTGATACCTTGTTATCTTTTATCTAGACCTGAGATGTCCATCACTGCTATGTACACTGTGTTGTGGGTATTGGCCATAGCTGTATGTATTGACTGTACACTAGTGTCCAATTACCAACGGTAGCAAGCTGTGTGTGTATTTTCTGGGATCGATGGTGGTGTCTAACACTTCTGTTACACCTCAGTCGAAACTAGGTCAGATTACCAGCATGAGACGTTTCTTGTGTGCGAGTCTTCATACCCTTTATGTCCCATTTGTACTTGTACCCCTTTCCAGGCAGGGATTTGTGTTTACATTATAATCCTGGTTCCCAGTTAATATGTGTGTATACATTTTATACTTCGGAGGGCATTGTACAGTTATGTCATACATGTTTAGTTGATGTAAACAACTGTTTATTTAAAGATAAGTCTGTAAAATTTTCCCTCTCCTTGTTTCATTGTTTCCTCCTTCTCTCCCTCTTTGCTCTGTCATTTTGCCTTTATCATTTTTGCCAACCCCTTTTTAATACCTGACGACCAGTGGTAATTCTAGAGCTGTCCCTGGTAGTAGGGAGTCTTTGTTTTTGTATTTTCTCTCTCTTTTTGACTTTACATTGGACATGTATGTGGGTGTGTGTGTGTGCATTGAATATATCTTATGTAACCTTTGACCAAATCCTCACCACCGATCACAACACACTATCTGCAACCGATAACTTACGAAGCCTAGAAATGATGATAAGGTTTTGACGTCTTTTATATTGACAAACAATCGCCTCTTGAAGCTTTATTGTGCAATCATTGTGAGATCATTATGTCCTTAAACGCACGAAAAGAACGAACAAATAGAAGAAGAGGAAGATGACCAACATACTCAACTAAATTTAAAGTCATATTGTCGATGTTGACCATGCACGCTGGACAACTATGTTCTGACCTTGGGGTTTAATAATATATGTTCCTCTTTTGGCACTTTATCCGTTTCTATTCTCGAGACGTGTTTAATAGCTTCCCAAAGGATTTTGTCCAGTCTTTCAATTTGCTATGAACTTTATGGAAGTGTTTATAATCAATGATTTTTTTTAGATAAAACAGCCATACATATAGCCTATCTGTAATGTTAGTTTCATTTTTTTTTTACCATCTAAATTCTCGTGAATTTTGCTTTCGACTTTTGTTTTCATTTTTATAGGACAATCTGGCCATTTGGAATGGAAAGAAGGCTGTGATTTATGAAATAGGCAATACCATTCGTGCTGCAGGTAAAAATATTTATTATTGGTTACTCTTTGTTCAGGATTGGGTGGTGTGAAGGGACTTTAAAAGTGAAAGGGCATGTTCCCTCCCACCGGTTGGGACTACGTAGTTACATATCTGACTGCCAGGCGTAAAATGTGAGTGAGAGAATTCTATAGACTAGTAATGGGCAAAATTTCACCATTTTTGTGTGAGCAAAACAGGATTGGAAATGTCCATATGAAATTGAACTTATAACGTGAGTGAACTTATTACGTGAGTGAATATGGTGGCATATGTTGGAAGCAGTGTAATTGACTTTTTGGTTATAACACGATCAGCTGCTGTTATATTTTGCAAATATTTTCCAATTATAAGATTTCTTAGACAAGCAACAAGTACAAGACATGTCATTTAATATTTCATCTCGGATTGGGTTTCAGGTACATTCGTAACAGAATCTCCATTGGTGGTGGTCCATGAACAGAGTGTGTATACGACAGAACCTGGCAAGATACAAGTTAGGAACTTTCAGGTCAGTAGCGCTGGTGCTTGGAACATTTAACATGTCGTTTGATGACGCTTAATTCCATAACTACGAATGCTATCGCTTGTCATAAGTAGTGGATCAGACAAGTTTGTATTATAAACCTCCTTGTTTTGTTTGCATTAAAGGGATTTTTCTGGTGGCCAGAAAGTTCATTGCTTAACATAAATTGCTGGGAAATTTTTGGGCATAGTCGGTCAAGTCCACATCCTATAGCATTTTGCTATCATGAAGACCGCTGCCTGAAAACCTTGTGGACATGATACCTTGAGCAGTCTGCATTTGCATAGAGTATCCAGATATACCGTCCAACATTGTCAAGCGTATCCGAAATAACTTCTGGGGTACAGAGGTTCTGTTTTTCTTTCATTAATTTATATGTATGTGAAAGTGGCTTTTGCAATCTAATTTGTTTCTCAAGTAGTGCTGAGTGCAAAATTAGAAGGATGATACCAAGGTATTGGTTGGCACTGCGAACCTGCTTATCAACAGTATTTCCGTAGTACTAATTGAGAATGAACAAATAGCTATATTTTGGCTTGTGTCAACATCTCCTTTATTTTCTCATGTAAATATTGTTTATTAGACCCATTGGTGGTTTCATTTTTCTTTTTGAAAAATAAAAATATTTGGTAAAAAGTACATCGACTTTATGTTATCAATCTCCTTAAAATCTTGAAAATCAAAAACTTTTCTATCCCTTTCATCCTGTTTTCTTCTCCTTTCCTTCTCTCTTGAAAAAATTATGTAATATTTTTTTTTATTTTTGTGGAAAATCTTTGTCATCTTACAGGGAACTGTGAAGCAACTTATCACGCTTACAGAGCAAGACGGAGAGCCCATTTGTTTCGATGCTTGCGAGAAATTTCTGGCTGTAGCTACAAGTTGTCATATGATTAAAGTTTTTGATATTTCACGAAGGTATGTTCAATGTGTCTTTGAAAAGAATTTATGTGAAAATCACTGAATATTTTGTGGGAAATTCTGTTATTTTACCATGTTTTAGTATGTTACATAAGTCCACAAAGGAGCTGCCACCTGTCAAACTAATCTAAAGTATAGACTAATTTAGCTCAATGCTGCCAATTCCATTTCTGTACCCAACATATAAAAAATTCACTGAACTCTCTGATAGGTTCATTGGAGCTCTTGCACATATGTTTGGAGTCTCTCTCACCAAGAAAAGTTTTGATCTGCTGGGTAATATGCCTATGGACCTAATATCACAAAATAAAAAATGCAGTTTTAACAGTTTTGTATTTTAGTGTGTTAAAGACGAAAATACCCTAGATAACAGTGTTTTTCTGGCACTCAAAGTTTGGACTCTAGATCAGGTTTCATGGACTTGAACTTGGACTTTCATTGAGAAATTATTCAGGTTTTGTCTGAAAATGTTGTTTATTTGGCTGCAGACGATCAAGGTTACCTGGCAACGGTTTTAATGACAGGTTGACAGAATTAGAATCAGATACCGGGAATCAAGGACTGGGGCTTAGACACAGATGTGCTGGACTCTCACACAATCACACTGCTAGAAAAAGCTGATGCTATGAATTTTTGTATTGTTTTGTTAGTGTTTGTTCTGTAACAGGAGGCTTGTTTTGAGGTCTTAAACATCTCATGTGACTTTAATACTTCAAACCAACCACCAATTTTTTTTTTTTTTTTTGCGGCAGAAAAAATTACATGCAAATTTGACCATTTCTGGAGTAGCTTGGAAGACCAGTTTAAATGAAAGAACAGTGGAACGCTCCTTTATGGAATCCATGTTACTTTCACTGGTCAAGGCTATAACATAGGATCTCCCAGACAACTATGCTCCACTTTTCTAAATTTATGGCTTTGATCCAATCAACCGTTTGCAATTTTGAAAGCAGTAATCATTCTCTTGTGCAAGAGGTGCCTACACATTTTTTTTTAAATGTTTTAAATGGTTTTTGTTTAAAGAAGCTTCTCTATTCTTTTGGTCAATTAAAAAAGGGAAGCGAAATTACATGGCAATCCAAGGAATATGGCTGATCTGATACCCAAGATAGGGGTTATACTGATGGCTAAAATAAACAGCAACGGAACCAAAGTGGCTTTCATATGTGAACAGGTGAGACCCCTGAAATTTGCATAACTGTTTTGCATATGTAGTTAGATTATGTAAATTTGGTGAAAAGTACAAATCTTGCATATGATGTAATGTGACTTTCGTTTGGCTTATGTGGATCGATACCTGAATAATTTTATAGCACAGAAGGAAATGTATTTCCATTGATGGGGAAGGATTGAACAATTAGAAAGATTAATTTGTTATAGACATTTGAGCAAAGGAAGACAACTTGCTGTGGTCTGAGGGGGGGGGGGGAGGGGGAAGGGTTAAAATTGCGGGTTCATTTTTGACTCGAGTAGTAGTCAAATACCAGAAAATCCTTGAAAGATCAGAATGGTTTAAGGACTCTTTCTTTTGAAACTTGACCTTCCTATGCTCAAAAATTGGTGTAACGAGCACATAGCCTAATCACAGTTGAGACAGTTTTCCAGTATAATATTTAATATTGTGACTTTTTTACAACTAAACTAGAAATTTGGACGTAGATTAAATTTTGTTTAATCCAGCAGGTAAGGTAGGATTAAGGTAGGAAGTTAGGACTTGCGGTAAATGCTGTATAATAAAAAAGTTACACAAATAAAGTTACATAATAAAAAAGTTACATAACAAAAACATAACAAAAACATAACAAAAAAGTTACATAAAAAAAAGTTACACAAATAAAGTTACATAATAAAAAAGTTACACAAAAAATGGGAAAATGTTACCTACTGGTACAAAGGTCATCCAATTTAATATTTTTTGTCACCTACTAATTTAAACAAATGTTTGACAATGTGTATTTTTTCATGCGATTGTTTATTAAGTTTGGTATGTTTCGGCTTCTCCTATAGGCTGATGGGATTCCAGACAGCAAGGTCTACATCTGGGATGTGGATTTGGACTCGCTGGGGTTCTTTGACTTTGCGACGGGACTGGGAGATCAAGAAGACATACCCGTGGTTGAAAATGAAGATGAACTCAGTGATATTGAAAGGTTGGGACAAAATCTTGATTCTACTTTCTCTCTCTCTCTTTCTCTTATGTTAATAATTGTTTAACTTTTTTGTTTTGTTGTTGTTTATGTTTTAAAGAATGAAATATTAATTTCAATATAATAGGTTCTCTTTGAGGAAGGTTTGGGTTGAAGTTTTACTTAATATTATTTATTAAATATTTCATGTTGAGAGATGGATGAAAGGATTTAGAAAGGTATACTTACCATGTGTGGATTACGGAGGGGGAAGATGTGGAGCGTGTGTACCTCACCCCTTTTCAACCACACACAAAAAATTGAAAACAATTTAATATTAACACAGCCTTATGTGCAGACACAATTCTAGACCTAACTTTCTAGCCTAAATATGGCTCAGAATGCAACATTTCAAAATTTGGAACAGTCGTTATGGGGAAGGATCCCCATACATCAACCCCATGGCCACACCCCCTCCTAAACGACAACCCCAGGGCCACATACCCTCCTATTCGACAACCCCAGGGCCACACACCCTCCTATTCGACAACCCCAGGGCCACACACCCTCTTATTCGACAACCCCAGGGCCACACCCCATCCTATTGAACAACCTCAGGCCACACCCTATCCTATTTAATTATCTTAGATCTGCCCCCTGCTTCACACATATTACAAAGGTTTGTTTTTATCACAGATTGTCACTGGCAGGATTATTGCATTATTTTAAATGTTGTGAAAGTTAGGCAGGATCTGTTCAATTCAAAACCATTCAAATAACGAGCAATCTGGCCGATTAGACAGGCTCAATTATGGTAAACAGTGACTTATGCCAAGGACTCTTTGGGGTAAGAAAACTGAAACCATGAACAAAAAGGGAGAACACTTTAACTTTTATATATTCAACATGATATGGTCGTAGACATTACAAAGAGTAAATTTAAGCTTTTCATACCCACCCGAGACTATAGCCACTATAGAGTCATGACAATCACTCTAAAATGACTAATTGTCGGTATTTTTCAGAGGCAAACGTAAAGCAGCAGACGAACTCTCTGGACGACATCCTGTCAGCATTCACTGGGACGGTGAAGAGAAGAAACTACTGGTCTGTGAGGCTAGACTCTCAGTACCGTTAGAGATGACCTCACCGAGAAAGATGACCTCCTTGATTTCTTTCACTAACACACCTGTAAGTACAAGCTGGAGTACAAAAACATGAATAAAAAGATGAATGAAGTGAAAAAGGACAGTCACTTTGGGAAATTTGTGATAAATGTGCAAATTTTAGGCCAAATTCCCCCCCCCCCCACACTTTCGTATAATGTGAAGTTTTCATAATCTGTTATCTTTGAATAACAATCAACAATAATTATTGCAAATTGTTGTAAAGGCATTTATATTTGCTGAAAAGTACATCCACCATTCTCCCACCACCCCCTGGATACAAAACCATAAAACAAAACATGAAGCCCATGGCAAGTTGCAATGCAGTCTTGATATATTTGTTGCTCTTATAGATTCTTTCCAGATTTGTATGTTTTGTGTGCCAGTTTTGCAAACTCTTTTTGACTCATGTCCATGTACAGGACTTAATATGCCAAGTTTGGCATTAACTGTGGTCTTGGGTTTGTTTGTACTACTTAAGTGTGTAAGAGATAAACAGTCTTGTCTCTTTTACATGCATTTTATGTTGCTATGGAAACAGTTTGTTTGTTCTTTATTCATTCTTGTGGAAGAACATATGGTATTGGTCAACTCCGAAAGGCATCATGTGACTGTTGCTAAGGAGAAAATTCAGAAAAGGATCTTTGCTCATGAAACTGTCTTCAAGAACAAACCATAGATTGAAATCTTTAATAGTGACATAGCTTGCTCTTTGTTACCATAGAAACTGTAAATCAAAAGTAGTTTTTGAGTCATTTAATTTTAGTTGGTGTCATATACGTTCCAATATTTCACTAGTCTAAAGCTATGCTTCCCAAACCTTGGGTCGTTACCCTAAAATCGTGTCACCAAGCAATTATGGTGGGTTTGCAAACCAGGTACCGATAAGCAAAAATTACTGATCGGTAAACAATGTTTCTGATGGAATCTGGCATTAGATTTCTTTGCCCTTCATGCAGTGATTTATATCCTAAGTTTAAAGAAATGTGGGTGAACTGTCATTTACTAACTTTCAGTCAAAATGTGCAATGGATTTCAATCAAATCAGTCAATGTGCAGTGTGATCATCTACCACAAGGGGTGTGAAATTTAAGAAAAATTGATGGTTAGCAAATCGCTTATGCGGATCTGAAAAGTGGGTCTCATGATACATTTTTTTGGGAAGTAGGGGTCTATAGAACTTCCTTTGCAGATCGGGAAGATCATTACAACGTTATGAGCGTGTATAATATTTCTTCAACCTACAGGCTGAGGTCATAGTGGTGTCGTTATTCAGCACACTGGAGCAAGGTGTGGTGATGCAAGACAGCTTCGCTCTCCACTCTGGATACGATAAACTCATCGGAGTTGAAGTACCCTACTATTACTTCATCAAGAAGGTAAAAACAAAATGGCTTCTTTATATCTGCTTTGACCCAGAGTCAAAGAATTTGCATGAACTTTGTCATTAGATACCTGCCAGTAATACGACATTATATGACATTATATATATTTCCTTTCAAATTGCAAAAAAGTTTATCTTGAAAATGCAGGATGCAGTCTTACGATCCAGAGACATGTTTCATTATCATTCTGTTATGAAATGACCAGCTGTTAGTTTGACACGTTTCTCTTAATCATGTGCCGAACCAATCCTCAAGAAAGTGTTTTTCATTACAACTTTAACAGTACTTCAGACAGTACTTAAAGATTCAGTGTGGTACAAGATCGCTAAAGGAAACATGGGTCCATACAAGAACTATATGAACTTGAACCACATAATAGTTTAAAAGAAAAAGGGTAATTGCAATTTCATGGAAATGTGCCAGAAGATGTTTCCCTTTTGTTGTAGAAAGGACAAAGTTTTTCATCACCGTTCATTTCAATTTTTTTACTTTTGTCATTATTAAAAACCATTTCTTCTAGGGCAAAAACTTATCTTAAGAATATTTTACCAATGACAGGGTTATTAAAACACTGCCATTCAACTTTCATCTTTCAGCTTGTGACATTTTATTGTTAACTTATGAAAAAAAAAGTGAGACAGAAAATTGTGAGAAATTGTCACGAGAAATTATGAGAGTAGACTGGTGGTAGGATATTCTTCCAATCTCATTTAAAATTTTGCATTTATCTTAAACATTTATTTTACCAGGATTTATTATCTTCCGGGGAAGTTGTAAGTGTCTATATTTGTGATCGTAGTGTTTCTTTAAAAACCAGCTGGTTGCATTGCATAACATCGTTCCTCATCTTTTTACCAAAATTCACTCAAGTATCTAGATGTAAAGATATTTTATCTGAACCCGTTGAAATTTTTCTTCTTCTTCAGAGATGTGCCAATTAGCTGCTGATTTTAACTTCAACAATAAATATAACAGCATTGTTAGTCCTGATTCTTATATGCAAATTTGAAACATCTACCCTGACATTTGGCAGATTAATTTTTTCCAGTTCAATTTCTTTCTTCGTTTGCTCGTGTATTTGATGACGGAGGAAAAATTAGACTTGCAATTGCGACCAGCTAATGTTTAAAGTTATTTTCCAACTTTTGCTGCAAATCTCCTGATTTTTCGCACCAGACTTTGTTGAGATTGCTCTGTCCACCCTTTTGAGAAATTAATTTTCTTTTATTACCGGTGCAGCGTATTTTTGTAGTATGTCGACTCGTCATGTTCAATCCGTTGTTTCTCAATCGCCTATCGAGGTATTGCTTCATTACTGTGAATATATTCAGAGCTATGTGAACCATGCTTCACATAAAAAATATAAATGCTCTTAATAGTTTTAGTGAACATCCTGACCCAGTTTGTGATCAGATGCGATCGTAGTTGCTCAAACTTAAACGACGTTCAGTTTTCCTCCCTGAAATGCCGCAAACATATGCTCAAAGATATCAAGAATTTTTTCAAGTTAGGTACTAGGATAATTCATATTAATAAAGAAGGGCGGATAAATTTGTACTTCCTTTTTTAATTTTGTTATACTAACTTTTGATTTAGTTTGAGTAATGTGCAATTGGAAGTGTAGAAC
The DNA here is from genome assembly GCF_037975245.1 of Apostichopus japonicus. Classification (NCBI taxonomy): domain Eukaryota; kingdom Metazoa; phylum Echinodermata; class Holothuroidea; order Aspidochirotida; family Stichopodidae; genus Apostichopus; species Apostichopus japonicus. The sequence continues at coordinate 22,786,946 of NC_092579.1, forward strand.
TGTTCATTAAACATGTTAATTTCTGTATTGTTTCAATGTAGTGGCCCTGTTTTAATTGAGTAACAACTGGTAAGACAGGTCCTATAGGGGGAGGGGGGTGGGGCAGCACTGTGATGTAACTCTAAACCCCATTTCACGCCATTTCACTCTCTTTTGATAACTTTTTGCAGTTTTCACCCCCTTGTCCCCCATTCCCTCTACCCCATCCCTTTTTTCACCCTGATTATTGTTTTGTTTTTAATGTCTTGCTTATAATATTACATATTAAAGTCATGGTGAACAAGGCAAACCTTCGGCCGAATTCCGACTCTCATTGAAATTAAACCTCTACCAGCATTAGACTGAAATTTTTTGAAATTTCAGTTCTCACGGTCTGTGTTGTCTAATCTCACTCTTGTGTAGTTCTCACATCTTGATTGCTCTAACTGATCTAATCTTATCTTCCCTTATCTTTTATTTGATTTTTCGTATTCTTTTTTTCTTTCATGTGGATGGGATGGATGCGAAGGGGGAGGGGGAGGTTGGCAGGAAAAGGATCGAGTGGTGTAGAAGATTATTTTTTCTAACTTTTCATTAATTTGGAAGTCACAATAGAAATTCATTCAAGCATTGCCACTTTTTCTTATTTTGTGCATATTCTTATTTTCTATATCACGACAATTTCTGATTTCCATGGTAACTTAACCATCTGTCTTATATTGGCAATTTCGTGGTTAGCATTTCTCTTATCATCAGTGGTAGTGGCCTATCTCTGTATTAAGATTGTTTACTATATGCCAGTATTTTCTCTATCGGCAAGCGTTACATATGTGTCTATTAGTTTGACAGCTCTCGTCTATGCAGTGATTTCAAAGTCCAGTTGTAGTGTTTATAGTTATCATGTGATATGTGGGGTTACGGTGGAAATTTGTTACCCCCTCCCCTACCCCTGTCCTCCCACCCTACCTATCCTCCCACCCTACGTACATCTCTTTTCCTTTTTTCCAGTGATATTTTGTAAAGTTGTATAATTGTGCCCACTTTTGAAACTTCTGAACTATTCTGAATGGATGCAGATGAGTCTTAAACATTTTACAAACAAAATCATCTCAAACCCCCCCCCTCCTCCCTTCCTCCTTCCTTCCTTCCTACCCATCACCTCCCCCACTCCTTGAACAACACCTCTGTGTTTATCATAAAAATGAAGCCTTGATTTATATCCAAGCCTCTATGATCCATATTATGGATTATTATGACTGATATCCAACATGTGACACAATCACAGAGGAACATGTACATTAATTTTATGAATTTCATTGTTTGGTATGTATTAACAATACCAAGAGGAGATAGTGTAGGAAATTTGATTGTCAACCTTTTTTTATTATCTTGTATATACATTTGTATATATATATTTGCACATATAATGAAAATATAGGCCATGTGTAAATCCAAAAGAAAAGAAAATACAAAACCGTTAAGTGAAAAAAATAAAATAAAATAAAACTGTTAGCAAACAGCTTATCCACTAGAGAGCCTGTGTAGGAGAATGTGTAAAAATAAGTTGGCCTGACGTTTTGATCCTAGCAGGATCTTCTTCAAAGTAAAAAACAAGGACATAGTAAGTTGACTTGACAAATACAAAATAAGAACATTTATTTGAAATTTTTGGTTCCCTGGAATTTTCCTCAGCAAAACTGTCAGGGTAAATGAATACAACTATAGTACCAGATACAACATTAAAAATGACACTGTCCCATTACAAAAGGGCTTACTAGTAGGAAGAGGATTACACAGTTTATGAAAAGTAATGTTTGAGTAGACAGGCCATATCTAGTCAATAAAAGATTTCAATGTAGCCCATAAACCTTACACTGAATTTGGTATGCAGAAATCTGAGACTTGAAGACCCTACCAACCTAACCTGAACATTACTAAAAATAGGTATCATGAAAGTTTGATTCTTTCGGTCTGGCATATTGCTCCAACCGAATCTTTTTGTTTTTCTGGTTCTCATAGAAAATTAATTGACAAAACCCCACCGAACTTTGGAGATGAAAAGAAATTTCAAACTGATTTTGTGACATTTTTTGTATTTTTACCATTATAGGTTGGCGAAAAGGCTAACGAGGGAGTTTCCCTGAGTGACAAATCGTCCGTCTGCAAACAGGTGATGCGAGACTTCGCCGGATTGGAGGATGGAGACAAAACTTCTCGGGATGCGATGATGAACTTCAGTTTCTTCTTGACCATCGGCAACATGGACGAGGCATTCAAAGCAATCAAACTCATCAAAAGGTGATCAAATGGGGAAAAAATGGAAATGAAAACAGGTTCCTTTAACCTACTTTCTACTTTTTATTTATTTTTATTAATATAAAAGTATTAATCATTTCAATAGAACAGGATTCAAACCAGTAACTTCATGAACAAGAAGTCCTGTGGTTTATCAACTGAGCTGTGAAGATAGAACTTTGCTAGAGATGCCAAACAGAAGGGAAGCAATGTGCAAAATGTTATGAATTGTTTTATCACATAAATGGCTGCACCTTTTGTTTGGGGGGGGGGGGATGTGGTAAGGGGTGACTCGTGATTGGGATTAAAATCTTCTTGCCCACTCTGAATAAACATAACATCATATACCTGTGCTTGCACATTGTACTTTTGCAATTTAAGTAGATTTTGCTTGAGGAAAAAATGAAAATCTTTGGTATAAATTAACTGATAACTCTTTATATGTGCTAATGGGCAGTGCTATTGCCCTTTTCCACATTTCACTTCACTTTAGCTTGTACGTGACAATTTTGGTTTATTATTCTTTTTCCTCTTTTATTTTATTTCTCCTTTTTGTCTCACTAGAGTTATGTTGCAATGCCATCATCAACCTTCTTCTATATTTTCCTCTTTTTTTTTAAATGGTACCAGTCACTAACATCTGTATAAGGATTTAGAGGGCATAACACTGAAACTGAGTGCATCTGTAATAAGCCATTGAGCATGTGATTAAAATGAAGCATTGTGATTGGTTGAGGGCATATAGTTTTCTTGCAGTTTTTTTCTTTTCTGCCAGTATATTAGACAGTGCTCTATCATTTTTTTTGTTAGTGTCTATTCAATAATAGTATCTGCATGAAACCATCATGCCAATTATTTATTTTCTTAGATTGTTTCCTTTCTTGATTTTGATGATTGCAGGGAGAGTAATTTAGTGCCCAAATTTGGTATAGCACTTTTGAAGGGTCTGAACATTTCCTTACAAAATATTATGTTTCCCTGTGTACAAAAGGTTGCTATACATCTTTGCACTGGTGTAGCAATTTGCCCATTTTGCATAGCATTTGCAATGCAATACCGGAGAAGTTGTTCCCTGGATTGGTGAAGCTTTCTTTCAGATGAACGTGATGCAAAATGTGGGATTTAAGTCACAGTAGAAATATAAAAAAAATAATGATACTTTACACTACCTTTAGAGACCATCTCTTTTTAAATGTCAATTAATATTATTTTGTATTTTTTTATATATTTTTTTTATAAAAGGACAGTCATTGCATGTACACATAACAAGCCACACAGATTCAAAGAATTATGTTTTTCTCTTGTGCCATGGGTTTGTTCTACAGTGAGTCTGTATGGGAGAATATGGCCAAGATGTGCGTCAAGACACGACGATTGGACGTGGCTAAGGTGTGCCTCGGGAACATGGGACACGCCAGAGGAGCGAAGGCCCTGCGAGAGGCGGAGAATGAGCCCGAGCTGGACGCTAGAGTGGCCATGTTGGCCATACAACTAGGGATGCTGGTAGGAACATATCACATTTTGAAATCATTTTAATAGATATGGAAGGATAGCAGCACATGATATATGCATTTGCATATTTGGGAGAATTTTAAATTATGATTGTGATATAATACCAAATGTTACCATTCTTGAAGTTTAATAATAATGTAATTTTTACACAGTATTTCAGATTCTGTTTGAAGAACTGCCTGCAATTTTCTGTCATTAATATTATACCCTGCTGCAGTTATTTAGTATGATGGGGGAGGGGGGGGGTTAGGAAGCACCACCTTTTAGGAGAATTCTATTCTGCTTCTTCTTTTTGTTATCCAATAGAGTAATTTTCCAAGTGGTGGTATATTTTACTAATTCTTCTTCTCCCCTACTCTCTCCTTCCCCTCCCCCTCCTTTCCCTTTCCCTTTCCTCCTCCCCTCGCCCTCATTCTGGCCCTCCCTCCCTCATCCTTATTTCCTTTTGTCTTTACATTAGTATAAACTTCATTAAGCTTAGGCTTTAATACTTTGTTAATCCATACACCTCCCCGTACCAAACACTAGTGTCCCGGTTACACTATCGGTAATATTGTGCGTTTAGGCTTCATACTTTGTTAAGCCATACACTTGCCCTAATTCTAACTAGTGTCCTGGTTACACTATTTGGTAACACTGTGCGTCAACATTTTCCTTCATCTACCAAACTCTTTTTCTGTGGAATTTGTACTCCCTACATTTCTCATTAAGCTCTCTTCTGCAATAAAGGCCAAAACCATTTGTGAAAGGCAGTCACATAAATATCAAATATGGACTTAAATGAGAGCCAGCCAACCAAATGTTGATGTACTATATACAATATTGATGTACTATATTGATGTACTATATGAAAATGTGATTATTTAAACAGTGATGTAAGAAAATTTAAATTTAATTGAAATATAAGCTTATCGAGTAGAATAAAACCATTTGTTAGATATTTCTTTAGTTTAAAAGAGTGTCAAACTTGTGAAACAATTCTCAAAGTCTTTATTTTACTATCTATGTCTAACGATGTCTGTATAATTACTCTCCTGATATTTTTATTTTTATTTTGTTCCTTCTTCAGGAAGAAGCGGAAAGACTTTACAAGAATTGTGAACGGTTTGATCTTCTGAATGAACTTTACCAAGCCAGTGGCCAATGGGGAAAGGTCAGTATTGATCTCTGTGACATTGTTTACAGACTTTTCTACTGTGTTCACATTTTCACATTTTTGTACATGCAGTGTTCCATAGTTGTGTACTCATCCTCAAGGATAATGTACTCATACTCTGGGTAGTTTGGAAAGCTGGTTTGGATAGCAGTGCGTGATTGAGAACCTGTACTCGCAATTACAGTCTGGTACTTGAATTTGTACTCATGCCAAGGGCGGCAATACTTTACCTGTCCTCATGCATATGCATACTGTGTTACATGTCCAATACATTACCCGTTCTCATGCATATTCATGCTGTTGTACATGTACATTACTTTTACCTGTTTTGATGCATATTCATGCTGTTGTACATTTACAATACTTTACCTGTTCTCATGCATATTCATGCTGTTGTACATTTACACTGAGATCTCAAGTGTTTTTGATCTCTCAAGACAAGTTATAATGTGGCAAGTTGCATTGCCTCAAGAAGTACGGTATTGTATGATACTACATGTCATGCAGTATTTCTCGGGCTAGGGTTAGGGTTAACCCTAACCCTAGGGTTTTCCCGCTCCACAAGATAGGTCATTCATTGGGCTGTATCATGCATGATGACATTGCTCGACATATTAAACTGTGTACAAAATGGTTCTCTTGAGAAATACTGTCACGTGGGGATTGGCTGATGTACACTACTTTACCTGTTCTCATGCATACCTGTTCTCATGCACTAGATATGTACATATGAACATTTGATATTTTTGTTCAGGAAGTAAGGCCACTGGTTGACATTAGTGTTAAGTTCATCCCTTTCAAAACCTGCAAAGGCTTCTTTGTGGGCAGACTTTGAAGGATGAAAAGAAAACTTTCGAGGAACTCCTGAAGGCAAAATTCACATGAAAATGGCATATTTATCAAGTTAATTTGTGATATATTTGATCTCTTTAGTGTATTTCGGAATTTATCACCTCGAAGTTTAAACAGGTGTCATCTTTTTTCTTTGATTGAGCTAAAGTGAGCAACAAAGTGCACCATAGTTTCAAATAATGATCAGCTTCAAAATTTCAAGTTGCAGGCATCATCCCATCACAGAGAAAGAGTAACAAAATTCCTATAAAAGAAAACTATTCAACAGCTATATTACATAGTTGATGAACCTAAGTTTATTTCTTATGGAGAATGAAGTTCTTTCAGTCCGTAGGGATTAACCTGCATGTCGAGTCCTTAAGGCATCGCTTAGGGACATATGGTTTACAACAAAAGTCATGATACAGGTGTTCCAGTTTCAATACATCATGTTATATAAATATTGCTGAGGAAATATGTTCATTTTCTATTCCTTGTCGGAGGCAAAAGGATTCTATGCGATGGTGATGGCATGTGTGTGTATGTGTGTATGTGGCTCTTGCTTGTAAACACGGTAACTCAAATAGTTCATGGTGGATTAAACACAGTTCATTTTCTTTTATTTCTCTCTCTCTCCATTTTGCTCATCCTCAGGCCATGGAGACTGCTGAGCTGAGAGACAGGATCCACCTTAGGACGACCTATTACAATTACGCCAAACATCTCGAAGCCAAAGGAGACTTTAACGGCGCCATCCCAAAGTAAGTCATGTTTGTTCGTTGATAGAGTCTGCTCCATCTTCAGATCCTTATATGATAATGCTTCTTGTTCTTCTTTGCAATGCTGATCTTTGCAAGCTAGAATGAACAGGCATTCTTCCAGAAAGAGAGGGTAAAAAAGGTGCTTAATATCTACTGCAAATATGTAAATATATCAAAACTTGCCAATTCGATCCTAGTAGGATCTTCTTCAGGGACAGGCTAAATAGTAATAAATAGAGTAAAAAATAAGGCTAAATTAGACAATTTCATTTGAAATATTCAAGTTATATATTCAAGTTCAATCAAGTTAATTTGGGATATTGAACAATATCAGTTTTCAATTTTCCAATTAAACCTCTCTGTCTATGAAACTTAGGTTAAAATCACTTTTCCTTAATTCTGCTTCTGAAGAACTACCAGACCCACTATAAACTAAATCGTACAAACAACATTCCTTTGCTTGAAAACACTGCTCTGGATAACATTAATGAATCCTTTGTTTTTCTTTTGTGTGTATGTGTGTGTTTGTTTGTTGTTTTTGTTTGTTTTTTATGGCATCATCAAACGTGTTACTCCAGCATTTATATATTGTGGTTCTATTTACTGTTATTGTTATGATTCAGTTCATACATGTAAGTCGATCATAACATCACCTCTACTCCCCTCTTCCTGACAGTTATGAAAAATCCGACACTCATCGGTTTGAAGTTCCCAGAATGCTGTTCGAGGAACCACAAGCGTTAGAGGCTTACATCATGAAGAACAAAGATAAGTTAGTATTAGACGATGAGAAAGATTAGTTATTTATGATGGAAAAGAATTGAGACTTTGGGGGGGTTTTTCTCCTGCCCCCTTCCCCCACCCCCACCCTCCCCCCTTGAAAGGTTTTTTCTGCTTTACAAATCACCAAATAGTTTTCATCCTCCTTAACACAGCAATTTGAATTACATCTCAAAACTATTTGTAGCCTGCCTATTCATTAAACACAGATAGAATGCAGTCAATTAGTAATAGTTGTTGAATATTCATGTCGGAATATTTAAGGAATTTGGTAAGTGTTTGAAATTTGAGAGATAGGGCATCAGTAAATGCTAAATTTAACAGAAGTGTCTGGACAACAGATTTGTTTAACATATATGAACTACAAGCAAATCTATCAATGAAAATTTAAAAAAAAAAAAAAAATTGAAATTATTACTTGGACTTTTCTCTTAATTCCAATTATATTTTGAACAAGTACTCGATATTTTTGATAAATGAACTGGTGATCTGATGGGAACTTAAGCTTTCAGTTCGAAAAAAGTGCTTAAAAACTTAATGACTCTCAGATATATTTGATATTATTTTGACTTGCCAAATGTATTTTCTCTTTTAATTTTTGATTATATTTATCTCTTCCTTTCATCTCTCCCTTCCCCTTCTTCTTTCCCCTCCTCCTTTTTCTTTCCCCCCTTGTCTTCAGGACTTTGAGGAAATGGTGGGCTCAATACATGGAGAGCACCGGTGACCTCGAAACAGCCCTGCAATTCTACGAAGCGTCCCAAGATTATCTCTCGCAGGTCCGAATCCACTGTTACTGCGGTGCTTTGGAAAAGGTATGCTTCATTCCATTTTGTTCATTCCATTGTTTTCATTCATCTCACAGGGAGTCAGGACCAAAGTATGGAGGGGATTGGGGTGAGGAGGGGTAGTGGGATGGGGTGGATGGCAGTATCTGCATATATCTGCTCATGTTAAACGTCCACAAGAAGTGTTCTGGCAGTGCCTGCCTTTCCTGTGTCGATGTAAACACAAGTAACTACTGTTTGTTTCCTTGATTGAAGTGAATTGGATATGCTGCTGTCATATAGTGTAGAATTGATGAAAAATATCTCCCACTGTTAGTAGAAAAATCCTGTCTCAATTTGTCGTCGCTTACTCGAGACATGATTGACTGACTGTAGCCTATGTCAATTGGCTAAACTCTCTCGTACTTCACGAAGTGAGGATCACAGTTAAGGGTCTATGATGTCATTGTCACAGCTCTTCTGCAATAGCAATATTTTGGCTATTAGAATCTTCTTGTTGATTTATCCTTGTTGCATGACACAATTTAGAATGTTTGCTTAGCATTCAATGTTCTCTGTGTTGGAATTTCATCAAAAATGGAAATTCTTTCATAGAAATATTATCTTCCTCTGCAAATATGATTGAAATATTGTTATGTACAGAGAGAGAAAAAAAAAGGTCATTTTCATTTCAGTTGCTCTGATGATATCTGCATTCTGTTGTTGCCAGATGCAATCTTAAAACTACCACCAAATTATGATAAATTATGATGATCATAAATTCATATCTTCCGATACTTCCCCTTTGAAGATGTGGATTAGACCATAAGATGCAGAATATTTCAGCAATTGTGCTAAATTAATCAGCTTTAACCACCAGAAGTGCCTGTTACAAATATTCCACCTATGATATTAATGTTTCTTATTATGACATTTGCTTTTTTTTTTTCTTTTCTCCAACAGTCATGTGAAGTGGCCAACGAGACTGGAGACAAGGCAGCCTGCTATCATTTAGCCAGGCAGTATGAGCTGCAGGTGTGTTCCATTTTTATAAATGATTTGTTTTCAAACACATTTTGCGGGACGATTTAATCCCTTTGAAAATAATCTCCCTAGTTCCTCTGATGGACACCCTTTACTTGTGCACCAAATTCACAGCTACAAGCAGAAAAATCTCTTCCAGTATTTCCCATCCCCAAAGTAAACGTATATTTGATCTGTTTACTTTTGGTCTACCATTTTCCCATAACATGGCCGGCCACTGGAAGACGCTCCAAATAGACACAGTTGGCCTGATAAGTGCCCACTCTTGGTGTTTGAATTCTATATATTAAAGCTGTATTTTGAGTTAGGTTTTGGCTTGATATCATTCTAATCAAGCCATGTTCTATTTACATGTAAATTGCATTCCTCTCAACCCAGACCTGTAGTTGAGTGCGTACTCCCATTATTGCATAGTTACCTGCAGCTCGTACCTGCCCGATTGGATTTGTACTGGTACACGTGGTCGGGTTATTTGGGATATCTACAGGATTGTGTACTCATATTATTTCAAAGTTACCTTCATACCTTCATATTTAGACTTGTTCCTGTTCAACTTTCCAACCATCTGTGTGTAAAAAAACCTTTTAAATCTCGCTAGTGGAATAAGTATTTTTGTCTTGTCTGTCTGTCTGTCTGTCTGTCTGTCTGTGTGTGAAAGTTATTCATTACAGTTTGTAATCTCTATCACATAGACCAATGAAGAATGGTCTGGTTTGTGTCTCCTCTGACGGTCGGAGTAGATAATTAAGGGATGGCTGCAAATATAACAACAACAATAACTAAACAAAAAAAAATAAACAGATAGTAATGCAGAGTTCAATGAACTCTGATGAACAGTTTGTTGCCTTTTTCTACCAACAAGAAAAAGAAGAAGTAATTCCCACCAAATTCTAATCTTGACTCTTCTCCCTACCTTCTCCTCTGTTAGGAACAACATAAGGAGGCTGTTCATTTCTTCACACGAGCGCAGGCCTACAGCCAAGCTATTCGGATTTGCAAGGTAAGCGAAAAACCCAGCAGACTTTGTTTATTCCATATTGCTCATAGTTTCATTTGGTAACTAAATGGAATATTAATATTTGAATGACATTTTCGGAAAATGACTTTTTAGGTAAATATGCTGCACATATGAGGTGGCTTCTTTTGTTTAAGAAGTGACAAAATTAAAGGAGGCACCTTGTGGAATCACAGAAATTAAAAGAACAAAGGACTTGTGCAAAGTCAAATTATATTTTGAATATAAAACAAAGAGGAGAATATGCTAAAGACCCTGCTGAAAGCCTACTGGAAGTTTCCAGTGTACCATATTGGAGCTATTTGTTAGTAAAAATTGTCACAGTTTTGTACTTTATATATAAATGAACTTGAAGGAAACCCAATGTAATGCTTTAAGTTGCACTCTGACATGTCAAATGTTTTAATTTTTGGCTGTTTTTTTTTTTTTAAATCTCATGCTTTGACCTCGTAATGAATAATGTGCTCGACCTGACCTTTTCAGAGGTTTAAATGTTATAAACTGATCCTCTTGTTATGACCCGAATGGATCTAATGTTGTGTATGCCCCTCCCAATCCGCCTCACCCTCCCCTTCCCCACTCCTTCCCCCACCCCACAATATGATGTCCCAATGTTAAGTCATACATCTTGTTGCTTTTGTTTGTTGTAGCAGCATGTAGAGACACTTTGTCAAAAGTAGGACGCCTAGGAAACTCCTTCATCCTACAGTCAGACTGTGTTAGGATGTAAATCTAAAAATGTACCCTGAAGTTACACATAACAGGCACTGCAGAGATAATCTTTATTGTTCGGTATTAATTCGACCTAACTGCCAGGGAGTTTACAGCTGTTGCAGCTTTTGATTCTACGGGGGGTGGGGAGTGGGGGTGGGGGGTGTATTACCACCTGAATATCGATAGTATCCCCAAGTGTCACCAAGGCGTTGGCCTTTACCGACCGCGATAGTGTAGGCACTTTAAAAAAATATTTATGATGTAAACCAGGGGTGGGCAACCTATGGCTCGCGGGCCACATGCGGCCCGCCAGTGACTTTTTTGCGGCCCGTGAGGTGTCTCAAGAAAAAGAAAAACGTCAATCTTTTTAACATCATCACAAAAAAACAAGCTAGGTGCTTAGAATTTATCGGCACTAATGATGCTGTCAGGTAGGCCTATTATCACCATTAATTATCAACTGTACTGTATTGTCATTATATATTTGTGAATACAGATTAAATACACACACCTATTGCTTGAAAGTCCTTGGAATCAAAGGTTTGAAATCGACAGCAGGTCGTTGGTTAGGTGCGGCCCAGTCAATTTTTCACTCCTTAATATCTGACCCATCCATTCAAGAAATGTTATCCCACCCCTGATGTAAACAAATGCACAATTGAGGTCGTGGCTTGGTTCATCCATCACGTCTTCTTTTATCTCGTTGACTTGTTTACTATAAACTTTATTCATTGTTTCTAATTTTATTCGTCCAACATTTGTTTTTTATTGTCTAGGTTAAGAGTTTATGATAAGCTCTGCAAAGAAAGTAGGCAATTATTCATCAATTTAACTGTTGGCTATCCTTTGTATTACATCAATGTCATAGCTGTTTGTCTGTCTCTGTGTGCGTGCATTTGATCCAGTTTATCGATCCAATTGACCCTTTCCCCCCCTCTTGAGTCGTTATCTTATGTAATCGATTTTGTTTACTCACTGTCCTATCAGTGTCCTATCCATTCTGTCTGATACTTGTGAACTTTGCCTTACAGGACTCTTAATCGAACAGAGAGACAATTGGCCATAATGCTAAATCAAACAAACGTAAAAAATGTAATTGCTTTTTTATATCCTCTTTACAGCCTGATAACATCTGCTTGATGCTGCAACCATATCAGAGAGATTTTCTGTTTCTTTCAGTGTGGTCTTTTGTGTGTTTTCTCTTAATTTACATTTCATAATTGCAATATGTAATATGCAATGGATAGTTTGATATTCAAGATATATATTGTAAGTGTAGAAGGTACAATTTTTTTTTTTTTCTTGTCGAAAACCGAGACAATTTTGACTAAAAATATAACGAAACATTTTCTTTGCAAAGGCTTAGCTCAGATAGTACACTTTTCATCTGCAGTGGACACACATGCCTGTTTTCATACGGCTGTTTTGTTCAAAAGATTCAGTAAGGTGAGAGAAGGGTTAAATCCCCCCCCCCTTTGCCTTCCCCTCCCTCCAACTCCTGCTTCTTATGCTAAAAATGTTTTCCGATTAAACTCGACGAGAAAGAAGCTTTCACAAATGATAGCTGGGATTGTCAGGATCTTACCAGGGCTCCCCTGACAAGGCTAAGACTTACTGTGCTCATGTTTATTCTGAAAATACCATTTTACACTTTGTCTCCACTTTGTAAAGGAAAATGACATGGCCGATCAGCTGATGAACTTGGCTCTGATGAGCAGCAAGACCGACATGATCGAGGCGGCCAGGTATTACGAGACAAATCCCGAGACACGGGACAAAGCGGTCATGCTATACCATAAGGTAAAAGAGTTGAGAACATTCTGAAAGTAAATCTGGGGTGGAAATGTTTCAAGGTTCAGAAGGGTGTTGGGGTGGATAAAATGGTAGGGAAATGGGTGAAGGGATGGGGAGGGGGGTGGTAATAGAGCAGAAATATCATTTCCGAAGAGAATAATAATACTAAAATGGTTGTTAAAAATACCCATTGACTGACAAAGATATTGAGTGCTTTTAAGTTTTAGAAAACCAAAGGAGGAAATTCATGCCCATTGGGCCTTGTCTCGCTTTCCTTAGGAGATATTTCTAAGAAAACAGCATATAGTTGAGAAGCACTGGACAAGCAGGAAGGGAATGCATTATATGACACAGTCGCTATTCCTGTCTTATTTCTAGAGCAAGTTGTCAGAAACGATCCCAGACCAGTAAATTCATTATTCTGGTGCTGTCTCTATGGTTATCATTGGTTTGATTATAGGGAATAGAGGTTACTGCAAAAAAGGAGAATAACAAAAGTATATTAAATATAAATCATATAAATTTGAGTTAAAAATGTTGAATTGGAAACCACCCGAAGTGTAAGTTGTAATCCATAAGCCCTTGCGGGTTTCTCCCACATTTGTGGTTGCTTAAGCATCCTAAAAAGAACTGCTGATTATTATTATTATTATTTTAAATATATAAATTATAAATTATTATGATTAATTTTTTTTTAAATTATTATTATTATAATAATAAAAAACACCCCATATATATATATATGTATGTTGATAATCTAATGATGGTTGTCACCATTCTGATGCAGGGAGGACATTTCTCAAAAGCCTTGGAGCTGGCTTTCGAGAGTGAGCAATTTGGAGCTCTGCAGCTTATATCCGATGACCTGGACGAGAAAACAGACCCAGTGCTGCTGAATCGATGCGCAGAGTTTTTCATGGAACACGGCCAGTACGACAAAGCTGTGGATCTGTTGGTTGTCGGAGGAAAGGTAACAACATCCCCATCTCATGATGACTAGAAGGCTTTTAAAAACAAACTGAAATTGAGTAAACCACAGGAATATTCATGACCTAGTTATCATTTTGTCTCAATTTTTTTTTTAAATTCAATGAAATGAATGTTGTGAATTCCTTGGTCGTTGGGGGAAAAGTTAGCAAAATCTTCTTGCTGTGAATAGGCATTAAAAAGAGCATTTCATAAACCTTGATCTAGCTTAAGTCCCACTAGCCTGAACCTATATGTTATGCTAGGCCTGGGCAAATGATTAATTCAACTTGGCTGCAAAGTACAATTTTGTGCCTGGCCTGGTCCAGTTTTGTATGGAAACTTGGCTAAATTGACGCAACAGGACAAAGTCGGCCTAGTCTGTGTATAATTACCTTCAAGCAGCATTTGAATTTCACTGATTGACAATGAGTGGTAATCTTTCTAGTGTTAATGCTAATATAATTTTTGTTTTTTAAATTCACAATAATTTTATCACTGTTAATAGTATGATTCTGGAGCATGGACTCCAAGTCTAGTTTTCTTCAGTGTAAGGCTCTCAAAAGAATATAGTCATGTTAACTTCAAGAACGGTATTGCCAGATGGCATCGCTGATAACAAATTTGTTAATTTGAATGTTTTGCTGGCGATTAGGTATGCGACTCTTGTTCCTTCTGTTGGTTTGCATGCCATGCGTGTGTGTGTGCATGTAACTGAATGCGGGCAAAAGTGATGGATACAAAATCGTTAAAATTTGTCCTCGGAGAGTATAGACGATTATAACATTAATAGCATATTAGATTTTCTTAATATAAAGTGTTGCAAATCATTACACCTTTTTCTCATCTTCAGTGGAAGTTTTTTTTGGGGGCTTTATTGAGTTTATTATTTAAAACACAAATTTTAAGGGGAAGCTTGGAAAAAATAACAGGAACTTGATATGATCCTTAGTAACACAGTGTATTATGACCACCATGCACCTCCCATGCCTCCACCTCCTCCCCCCCACTCCCCTCCTATGACCCATCCATCCATTCATTCAGTTTATGTCTTACCTATTTGTTTATTGACTTATGTATTATTATTATTTTTTTTTTTTTCATTTTTATGTTTGGTTTAGTACTTTGAAGCCTTGGAGCTATGTCAGAAACATAGTGTTAACATCACCGAAAAGTTAGCTGAAAAGATGACACTGGCTAAAGATGGCGACCAGGGTGAAATGAGGCTAAAACTCTTGGAGAAAGTTGCCGATCTCTGTTTCCTCCAGGGCTCGTATCACCTAGCAACCAAAAAATATACACAAGCTGGTAACAAGGGAAAGGTCAGTCCTAGTGCTGTTTTTTTCTTTCCTTCTGTTTTCTGGGTTAAAGAGGGGGAATGTAGCAAGTCACTAAAAGTTTTTTCCAGTGCCTACTGTTACGTTGGGTTGCTCCGGCTCAATTAGTTCAGGGCTCCGTTATAAAATAAGTAGAATTAACAG
Source organism: Apostichopus japonicus (assembly GCF_037975245.1). NCBI lineage: Eukaryota > Metazoa > Echinodermata > Holothuroidea > Aspidochirotida > Stichopodidae > Apostichopus > Apostichopus japonicus. The sequence continues at coordinate 22,802,041 of NC_092579.1, forward strand.
CAGATAAATTGAAACTCCAGACATATATATAATTGTAGAATATTTAGCTTTATTTATTCTGTGTGGCGATATTGTTGCTGGAGTGTATCTGAACTACACTCTCTGAAGTCTGGAATCTTAGTCTTTTTCCATATTAAAAAACTACAGTATTTAAGTCATAACTTCCTGTGAAGGGGCAATAACCTCTCTGTGACATAAACTCTTGGTCACAGAGTCTTTTACTTATAATTACTAAGGCACATAGGAGATGGCTATGACTAACCACATTTGTAATACACATGAGATGCAACAGGTTGTCATCTGTGTTTAAGCATGAGTATTTCATGGAATTAAGACAAAGGGTGCTTGTAGGACTATGATGTGGGTGAGGGGTGAATAAATTGGGGAACAGGAAGTAAGTAGTTACTCTTAAGACAAAGAGGCATGAAAGCACAAGCTTAACGTGATAGGATGGGGATATAACTACATACTACATTACAATACAGTTCATTTTCTGCTTATGTAAAGGTCCAGATCACATCCTATGAATAACAGTATGTGCTTCATATAAAATACAAATTTTTTTTTTTTTTTGCTTTGGGGAGATTTTATGAATCCGTCTGGCACCAGCAGACTTTGTGACGTCGCCATGGCAATTAAGCTTAAGAAAATGTCCCCTAAAAAAATATTTTTTTTATAATGTACAAATTCTTACAACTAGTCTGTCAAAGAAAAACTAATTTTTTTTGATGAAATTCTTTTGAATACGGTGAAAAGAACGACGTCGACAGCTATTGATGCAAATATTAAAAAATGCCACAAACCACTTCAACTGTGATCTACTCCCTCTAGAGTATTAAAGGGGAAACTTTATATCTTAACACCAGTTAAGTATTAATAATTTATATTTTTATTAATAATTATGACAGGTTCATAATTTTTGGCTGTAGTTCACTTATCAGACCACTGATTATTGCAGACTACAATGATGCAAAAAAGTGTGTAAAACTGCAATTTTTCCCATTTCTTCATCATCATCATCATCATCATCATCATCATCATCATCATCATCATCATCATCATCATCATCATCATCATCATCATCATCATCATCATCATCATCATCATCATCATCATCATCATCATCATCAGGAGCTACCAAGCCGGGATTTGGAATCTCTGTATTTCATTTTTTTTTATGCAGATTGCAGGCCTCGTTGTCCCTTTAATACCAAATTGAACTCAATTACGAAGTTTCTCATTGATAAACTTTTCTTCTCTCTTTCTATCTTTGGCAGGCAATGAGGGCGCTACTCAAATCGGGAGACACGGAAAAGATCATCTTCTTCGCCGGCGTCTCGCGGCAGAAAGAGATCTACGTGATGGCGGCAAATTATTTACAATCTCTGGATTGGAGGAAAGACCCCGAGATCATGAAGAACATCATCGGATTCTACACGAAAGGGAGAGCGTTGGATTCCTTGGCAGGGTTCTATGATGCGTGTGCTCAAGTTAGTAGTGCCATAAATAAGAAGAATCAGTTTGGGGAGGGGAATTGGGGTTTCTTTTGTGAGGGAAGACATGGGGGTACTTTTGATTTGTGATTAGTTCTGATTACTAGAAATTACAACTCTCTTTAGACTCATGAATAAATTATTAATTACTTTATGTCTAAACTTACCTGGTTTTCCAAATTGTTTTGAGTTCCCATTTTCATTTATGTATCCATCAGCATAAATAAAGTAATATATAACAAAACGGTCATTTTTGGTTTTGATGATAATCATAACCTTTTCATTCATGATGGCATTTGTTTGTGTATGGGTGTGTGTGTTTGAGTGCGTTTGTGATGCCCAGCTTGTAAACACGATATCTCAAGAAATGAAGGTCAAACCAATTTCATATTTAATGTGTAGAAGAACCACATTAAGTACAAGAAGCCTATTGTTTTTGGTAGAGGTCAAAAGTCATTTGGGGTCACCAGGGATCAAATTGTGAAAACCTTGTAAACACCATACATTTCTTCAGATTCATGAAGAAAATTGCTCATGTTGCATCATCGAAGCCACAATGCATGTTTGCAATTTGTTCCCCCTTTTTTTCACTGCATTATACTTACCAGGGAGTTGCTAGAAGTGGCTTTGTAATTCCTTGCCATATACTTTGCTCAAAATTTCAAATAAATGAGGCAATTTTTCCAAGCGAAAAAGTAGTGAGAGATATTGGAAACTGAGGAGAACTAGGAAAGACTTCATCACACCAGGAGTTTCTCAGGACAAGAATGTTATTGATCCTGCGTTTTGGTTTCGATGGTAATCCTAACCTTTGTAGTCATACAGGCGAATGATTGTGTGTGTGTGATGTATTGCTTGTAAACATGATATCTGAAGAAGGGAAAATTGGACCAATTTCATATTTGGTGTGTAGGAATACCACATGGAGTAGAAGAACCCTATTGTTTTCTGTGAGGTTAAACGTCATTAGGGGTCACCAATGGTCAAATTGTGAAAACATATAAACACGATATATAATGAAGGAAAGCTTGGACTAATCTCATATTTAGTATATAGTTGTGACATGTGAGTTCAAGACCCTTATTATGTTTGGTGGAGATCAAAGGTCATATGGCATTACCAGGGGTCAAATTGTGGAAATCTTGTTATACTTGGCATGTGCATGAATCATATTGAGAAGAAATTTATTGTTTAACGTGGAGGTTAAAGGTCATCTTAGGTCACCAGATATCAACACTGAAAAACTTGTAAACACTATATCTCAAGTTAGGAAGCATAGAGATATACAGAGGGTAGTACACCAACACATTCTACAGTGTAGAAATCAGGTGATTATACAGTTATATAATACTGATATTTCTGTCATCGGAACTCATACTTTTCATAGTTCTGCCTCATTCCGATCGAAACAAACCAACTTTTTTGTTGTTGCTCCGAATGACAGGTGGAGATTGACGAATATCAGAATTACGACAAAGCTCTGGGAGCCCTCAGCGAGGCCTACAAATGCTTAACTAAAGCCAAGATGAAGAATCAGTCCCTGCAGGAAGAGAAACTGGCGGCTCTCAAACACCGGATCGGGCTGGTCAAGAAGTTTGTTCAGGCTCGCAGGTACGTTATGTGACCGGTAGAGATCTACGTGGCTTTGAAGGAAATAAAAAGAAAGGCTTTTAAAGGAAAACCCACAAGAGGGCAAAATACCAAAGACATCCAACTTGTTTACATTTAAAAACTGCCCTGTCTGAAAGGAAGAAAAGCTGCTTTTGACTTGAGCTGGTAGAAAGACTGGAGTATTAAAGTTTATTGAAATTTAAAGGACATCTTTAGGCAGAATATCTATCTGTTTTGATATGTCATTATACAAGAAGAAAGACAAACTTGACCACTGGTAAATGGTTCTATACCTATATTCCAGTTTTCAAGTTTATTCAATATTTTTTTTTGTTTTTAATGTCTGGAATACTCCGTTAAAGCTAAGTTGATGATGAGGTTGGCTCTTAGGTACAGACTTTAATGTAAATGTTAAGCCAATCAACCAAAACCAATTAACCAAAAATAAGGAACTTTGGATTACAGTCATCCATTCAGTCATCCATTAATACATACAGTGGCATTTTCCTTCAAGGTTTATTTGGTTTTTAATTTGTTTGGTGTGTTTGTGTTGGTTTGTATTGTTTTGGTTTGCTTTGTTTGGTTTGTTTGTTTTGGTTTGGTTTGTTTTGTTTTGTTTTTTGGTTTGGGTTTGTTTTCTTTCTGTTTGTTTGTTTGTTTTGGTTTGTTTGGTTTGCTTTGTTTTGTTTGTTTTGTTTAGTTTGGTGTGTTTTTTTTGTTTTGTTTTTTGGTTTGGGTTTGTTTTCTTTCTGTTTGTTTGTTTTGGTTTGGATTAGTTTGTTTGGTGTGTTCTGTTTTGTTTTGGAATGTGTTGGTTTGTTTGCTTGTTTTGGTGTGGTTTGGTTTGTTTCATTTGATTGATTTATTGAATGATTTGTTTATTTATTTTCTTCAATTTTTGTCATCATCTGAACAGAACATACGATGAAGACTCTGATGAAGCAATGAAGCAGTGTCAGGTCCTGTTGGAGGAGCCCGAGCTGGATTCAGCCGTCAGGATCGGTGACGTGTTTGGAATGATCATAGAACATTATGCAAGACAAGAAGACTTCAGGAAGGTAGGTTTATACAGCTTCAGATTTGTCCCGGTTTTGTAACTTTTTGTCACTTTGAACAAGCCATGTGGCATAAACACATAACTAAGCTAATGCTCAATCTAATATTAATATAATAATTTGTCATGTTTTCAATTTTATATTTTACTTTCTTTTTATGAAACTAATGTCACTGTTCCTTGTGCAATTAATGTGGGAATTAAAGTAACATATTTTGATTTTAAGTAGAACTATCTTTTGTTTCAATGTTCCGTTTTAATGTATGGTGAAATCACATTGTGACCATTACAACTAGTTTTGATAGAAAAGCAAAGTTTTTTCTATTTGAGGGTGTGGCCAGGTCTAAAGAGAGGGGAAGGGGGGGGGGTTGCTACAGCCTTGCCTGCAACGCAAAGGTCAAATTGTGGCCCAGGCAATTATGGAGAGGGAGCCCTGGAAGGTATGGAACAAGGAATATTATATTCTCATATCCAATATTCACTTAAGCAAAAAATGGATGACTTCAAAGAGGGGGGGCTCGGTGACATAATTGTATCCAAGAGCCTAACATGACACTCAATGCCAATATGGGTGTGACAAATTCTTTCGTCTCTGCAAATACCTATTTGGTTACACTGACGTAACATGAATAAGTAAGTATTCAGCCATCCCATGTAGGCAAGAACTAGATCATATTTGTCAAACTGGTACTGACAATTTTTAGTTTGCAAACCATTCCTTTATTCTTCAGGCCTACAGCTTCATGGAAGAGATGCGAACGAGAATTCCAACGGTGAACATGGCGTACTACATCAACATCAAGACTATAGAGGGCATTCACAAAGCACTCGATATCCCCATGGGGAGAGGTATGGGGGTCAAAGAGACCCCCGGAGGCGGCCACGAGGAGGAAGAGGAAGAGGAGGAACTAGAAGAAGAATTGGAAGAAGATGAGAGTTTTGCTTAATCTAGTTAAAAGAGATAATCCAGCGACTGAAAGATGATCGATTAAATAATCAAAAGATTTCGAAAATTGTTCGTATCTAAAGGTCGAAGCCACCTGCTCGTAGCATTCTGTATGGCGAAGGGTATATTAAAGTTATGCAATAATTTGGGTGGTATTTTGTTATTAATGCATCTGGCAACAGTGGAAGTGAATGATGAATTGTTTTTCTTTATAATTTATTTAACTCACTTATTCATGGAGGGAAAATAATATTTCTACAACACAGTTGCAATTTTTTTCCCCTCTAATTCTAAATACAGTGTGAGCCTTGACAACAAAACAAACAATCCAAATGGATCAGATTTCAAAGATAAAATCAACGAGAAAATTATTATTATGATTACTATGATTATTATTATATATTATAGATAAGTAAAACGTTGAAAGGACCTTTCCGTTATGATATAACAGACCACCTTCTGTGATCTATTCCAGGGACTGTTTAGCCAGTCGAAATAAGTTTCTTTCGACCTCGAGTCAGGGGCAAGATATTGAGACGTGGTTTTCGACTAACAGAGTGAAATAATTTTTTGGTCTTTTCCATATATTATAGTGTCACAGTGTCTGCTACTGGATTATCCCTTTTAAATATTAAAGAAATCACCTTGATTGAAAATCTGTTAGTAGTGGAAGAAGGGAGTGCCTTCAATTCAGTATTACGAGACAAAAGAACAGATAGTGACCATGTGTTGCAAATGATGATTGTTAGTTAGTTTAATAGCAGTTATCGTAAAACTTTGTTATAATTTTGTACTGGAAAAACTAAGTAGCCTTGTTGGGCATGTTCCATCTCTTCAAAGTTGGAAGAACAAAGGGGGCGGGGGTTGAAGGGAGGATGAATGGAATGGAGGATGGGTGTCTTCTGCCAATGTTGACAATCTGAGAATAAGCTACCTATTATCTTTCTTTTCCAGATTTTTATTCACAGAAACCTTTGCATCTTGTTGTCTTTATTTTCCAAGTTTCTTTAGCACCCTTCTGTCAAACTTCTGTCAATCATGAAGAATCACAAGGTATCCTTACTTGATATCATTTTTTTTTGCCCGGTCTCTTAATCTTTGAACGCTTGCCGGTGCCACCTTTGTGAACCTTGTATAATGCAAACAGATAACAGTGGCTGGATGAACAATTGAGGAAATACAATGGGCAGATGAATCATGTGACCATGAATGTTGGAGCATACCATCAAACTCATTCTGTGCTCAAAGAGGGTAAACTACAACTACTATCCAGGCTAAAGGGATCATTTGGGGAAGGCGTGAAAGGCTCCTTGGAGACCAACTCAGTTGTTTATAATAAATATGACTTAAACTTAGATTCAAAGTTTTCTACACATCTGGCTGTCCTGGGAGAATAATTTTTGTTCTTCAATTTTTGTTTTGTTATTGTAATCAATTTTTGTTTTTTTCATACTTCTTCATACCTTGAATCCACTTTAAGCACCTTGCATACATTCAGTTTTAATATTGCCGTCCAATTTTAGTAACTTATAAGGTATTGAAGGTAGTCATATTTTTTTGTTCTATTACAAGGATTTTGAAAGAAATAGCAACTGTGTTTTGGAATGTTAGGATATTGACAGATATACAAACTAGCAATTTTTGTATTTAGAAATGTAATGAAATTAGCCCAAAAATTTGTTTTTTTTTCATAACTTTCGAGCGTAACCGTAAACATTATTTCTCAGTGCATGATCACAAAAGTCATATAGTATTTGTTGGAAAGTATATATGCATAGATAAGTCGGTTTCGAAGATAATATTGTCTATTAAGATATGATGAGCTATTATATGTACATGTAATATTATGACCTACGGATGTGTCTATTTATTTTGTAATGATATATTTGAAAGTTAACTGTTTGCTGACAAGATGAAATAACATATCTTAGTACTGATGGCAAACCATATTAGTGCTCAGTGTTTCCATTGTTCAATTTTTTCAGGGGAGGGGGATGGTGAGAGTATTGGGAAGGGGGTTGGTAGCAAGAGAATCCCCCTTATGTAGATGAAATTACAAACCGGTTCGGGAGGACAAGGGGGGGTCCTTGCATTCTCACACATCATATCCTCAAATGAACAAAAATAGAAAGATAAAGTAGTACTGTCATGGATGAAATATTACAAGTTTATGTAATAATTTATGTAATTTGAATACAAGACAAGCCTAAAAAAATAACGCCCCTCCTCGCCCCTCCTCGCCCCTCCTCGCCCCTCCTCGCCCCTCCTCGCCCCTCCTCGCCCCTCCTCGCCCCTCCTCGCCCCTCCTCGCCCCTCCTCGCCCCTCCTCGCCCCTCCTCGCCCCTCCTCGCCCCTCCTCGCCCCTCCTCGCCCCTCCTCGCCCCTCCTCGCCCCTCCTCGCCCCTCCTCGCCCCTCCTCGCCCCGCCTCGCCCCTCCTCGCCCCGCCTCGCCCCTCCCGCCCCGCCTCGCCCCGCCGCGCCCCGCCGCGCCCCGCCGCGCCCCGCCTCGCGCCCCGCCCCGCGCCCCGCCGCGCCCCTCCTCGCCCCTCCTCCCCCGCCTCCCCCCGCCGCCCCCCGCCGCCCCCCGCCGCCCCCCGCCTCCCCCCGCCGCCCCCCGCCGCCCCCCGCCTCCCCCCGCCGCCCCCCTCCTCGCCCCGCCGCCCCCCGCCGCCCCCCGCCTCGCCCCGCCGCCCCCTCCGCCCCCCCCTCCGCCCCCCTCCGCGCCCCGCCGCCCGCCGCCGCCCCCCTCCGCCCCCTCCGCCCCCGCCTCGCCCCGCCGCGCCCCGCCGCCCCCGCGCCCCGCCCCTCCGCCCCCTCCTCCCCCGCCGCCCCCGCCGCCCCCCGCCGCCCCCCGCCGCCCCCCGCCGCCCCCCTCCGCCCCCGCCGCCCCCCTCCTCCCCCCTCCTCCCCCCGCCGCCCCCCGCCTCCCGCCCCCTCCTCCCCCCTCCGCCGCCCCCCTCCGCCCCCCCGCCTCCCCCCTCCGCCCCCCTCCGCCCCCCTCCTCCCCCCTCCTCCCCCCTCCTCCCCCCTCCTCCCCCCTCCTCCCCCCTCCTCCCCCCGCCGCCCCCCGCCTCCCCCCGCCTCCCCCTCCTCCCCCCGCCTCCCCCCTCCTCCCCCCGCCTCCCCCCCTCCCCTCCCCCCCTCCTCCCCCCTCCTCCCCCCTCCTCCCCCTCCTCCCCCCTCCTCCCCCCTCCTCCCCCCTCCTCCCCCCTCCTCCCCCTCCTCCCCCCTCCTCCCCCTCCTCCCCCCTTCTCCCCCCTTCTCCCCCCTTCTCCCCCCTTCTCCCCCCTTCTCCCCCCTTCTCCCCCCTTCTCCCCCCTTCTCCCCCCTTCTCCCCCCTTCTCCCCCCTTCTCCCCCCTTCTCCCCCCTTCTCCCCCCTTCTCCCCCCTTCTCCCCCCTTCTTCCCCCCTTCTTCCCCCTTCTTCCCCCTTCTTCCCCCTTCTCCCCCCTTCTCCCCCCTTCTCCCCCCTCCTTCCCCCCTTCTCCCCCCTTCTTCCCCCTCCTCCCCCCTCCTCCCCCCTCCTCCCCCCTCCTCCCCCCTCCTCCCCCCTCCTCCCCCTCCTCCCCCCTCCTCCCCCCTCCTCCCCCCTCCTCCCCCCTCCTCCCCCCTCCTCCCCCCTCCTCCCCCCTCCTCCCCCCTCCTCCCCCCTCCTCCCCCCTCCTCCCCCCTCCTCCCCCCTTCTCCCCCCTTCTCCCCCCTTCTCCCCCCTTCTCCCCCTTCTCCCCCCCTTCTCCCCCCTTCTCCCCCCTTCTCCCCCCTTCTCCCCCTCCCCCCCTTCTCCCCCCTTCTCCCCCTTCTCCCCCCTTCTCCCCCCTTCTCCCCCCTTCTCCCCCTTCTCCCCCCTTCTCCCCCCTTCTCCCCCCTTCTCCCCCCTTCTCCCCCCTTCTCCCCCCTTCTCCCCCCCTTCTCCCCCCTTCTCCCCCCTTCTCCCCCCTTCTCCCCCCTTCTCCCCCCTTCTCCCCCCTTCTCCCCCCTTCTCCCCCCTTCTCCCCCCTTCTCCCCCCTTCTCCCCCCTTCTCCCCCCTTCTCCCCCTTCTCCCCCCTTCTCCCCCCTTCTCCATTTAGTGGACCTAATGTTATAAAATAACACTGGTGTTGACTTTGCGCCTTCCATGCTTTATGTTCCTAAATTTCTCGGCTTTCGTTCGTCTTCATTAAAATAGTTATCTCTAAACATTTGCATCAGTGTAGTGGCTGAAGATTTTGTTAATATAATCAATATTTAAATTTGCTCAGAACGTTGAATTTAAAGAGATTTCCAGACATTTATAAATTCTACGGAGGCCGATACAACCATTGTCCAACTCACTGAACAAGTGGGTTAAAATATTACGCATAGCTTTTATTACATTTATTGCAGATTACCGAACGATTCAAACATGTATACCACGAATACCCGACTTGGAAGAGATATACTTGCCCGAACAAAGGGGTGGGGTAGGATTGGGGTGGATGGGCGTTTCCGAAAATTCGAATATATTTTCAAAAACAATAATAAATAATCCCTTATATTTCAATTATATTTATATATATATACTGTTCTGAATTTCCCTTCTCATTACGTTTTCATATATATATACATATATAAATGAAAATCGTAATGGGTTGGAAAATCAAGAACAGTGAAAAAACTTCCAGCCTCCACCGGGATTCGAACCGGGCCTCTCGCTCTGTACGCGGACAACCTAACCACTAGGCTATGGACGCTGATTGTATGTCCAGAGGTTCGAAACCGGTAAGGAGAGTCGTAATTCCACTGTAGGCGCTTGTCACCCGTATCGAACAATACTAGTTCTGTTTTTGGTGACATATTTTGCCTTACTCTAGAGATCAAACATAATGCTAACCAACTCGAAATCATTTGTGATTCATAAAGCCGGATCTCGAAAGATACTTTGAACAGACTTTATGTTAATGAAATAGAGATAAACAACAAAGGCAAATGAATATATATAAATGAAAATCGTAATGAGTTGGAAAATCAATATATATATATATATATAAATATATATATATATATCAAATCGATTTATTTCTGTTTAAGTTCAGTTACATATTTGAAGTTAAAAGGAATTAGAATACATATTTGAAGTTATATTTAGAATTAGAATACATATTCAGTGGCGTAGGAAAGTACTTTTGAGTGGGGGGGGGGGGCTGAAGACTGATGGCCGGCCTGGGGGAGGGGTCTTAAGGGGAGGGGGTGCATTTCCAGGTGGCCTCAGATGCAATTTGGTGCACCCACTCCATTTTGTAACGAATTTTGCATTTTCACCTGGCCTTAGATGCAATTTGGTGCTTCAAATGAGATTTTTTTTCTCATTTGGAAATGAAAAAGGGGTTTTCTGACTTGCGGAGCGGGGGGGGGGGGCGGAACGATACTTCCACCCCCCATATTTTTCACTGGGGGGCTGGCGCCCCCCAGCCCCCCGGTTCCTACGCCCTTGTACATATTTATTAGAATACATATTTGAAGAATTACATATTTGAAGTTAAAAGGAATTAGAATCTTATGTTTTTGAGAGAATGTCTATGAAAATTGAAATGTTCGGAAACGGGGAATCCTGCAAAATTATCACGAACTGATTTTTGTTGTTGTGATTGTTCAAACGTAGGCGATTATTAAACCGAGAGCCTGTTTTACCTACATAATTGCCCTCTTTACAAAGAACACTGTAAAAACCATGTAAATGACATTGCCAGATTCACAAGAGAGGGAATGGGGGTCTTAACCTCAGTGCAGAATTTGCCCCCATATTGTTTACCTCTTGGACTGTGGTTAAAATTCTCAATGTTGGCTATAGTCTAAGTGTCTGTGTATCGGAGCATGGCTCCTGCAGGTAAATTGGAACTCCTATTTAAAGAATTTGGATGATGGAAAACAGACAACTGAGCAATTTAGAGTAACATAATAGGTTGAAGACAAGCAGTACAACAATTTGGAAGCTTTAAGAGAGAAAGGAGCTCAATAGGAAAAATAAAGAGAGGTTGCCCCGGACCTGGCAAGCCCACCATGCCGGGATGAACCCTTAAGCTAATAAAAAAATAGTTCCAGGTGACTGGACTGTTCCCCAGAGGAGAACAATTCCAATGTGCACGGTTTTACTCACAAGTCCTCTAGTCACCGGGTTCCTAAACGAGGGGCCCACCTCCCTCTGCCAGGGCTGAAGCCTCCTCCCAGTTTGAAATATCTAAGGTATCTAGGGAACTTTTAAGATTATTTTTAGCGTGGAGTTTATGGACTAAGTAGGCTATTTAATTAAGAGGTCTTGGGTTAGGGGGTCAAGGAGGAGGGGTTTTTTGTTTAAAATAATTAGTTGTTCAAAAAGTGGTGGCGAATTTGCTGCTTCGAGGAGCTTACTATAGTGGGGATATACCTAGGGATATTTAGGCAAATTCTAAGGGCTTTATTATTAATAATGATAAATTGGGAAATTTGGGATTTATTACATCTAACTGGGGGCAGATACTGCCATAGGTAATGATTGGTTTGATTTCAGTTGAATTATAGATTTGTAATAAAATAAGTGGGGATAGGTAATTTAAATTATTTAGACTTTTTAAGTGGTTTTAAGAATCTCCAAGCTTTAGCTATAGTGATGTATGCGTGTTTTTTTAAATTTAAGTTTTATTATCTACAGTAGGGTAATTCCTAGGTAATAGCTTCTTTGCTGGGTGTGATTTTAGTCGTAAAAAGTTTTATACTGTAGTCCTCGGTCGAGTCAATAGAAAAAGGGTACTTAAAGATTACTAGCTTAGATTTGTTAGGATTAATTTTGACTCTCCATTTACTACAACAGAAGCATAGGGTGTTGAATAATTTTTGAAGTGCGTTGATGCATAGGGAGATTATTTTAGTTGTATGCCAAATAGCGAGATTGTCGGCCAACTGACTACATTGTGTGGAGTGAAGCTTATCGTAGGGAGATCGTTAACGTATATGTTATATAAAGGGGGACTTAGCACTGAGCCTTGTGGAGTTCCAGCTTTGAGTTCAAAGGAGTCGGAGATTATGCCATTGAATTTGATTTTTAGTGTACGGTCGTGAAGATAGGAGGAGAGAAGTCTGATGATTTGATTTGGGAGATTATAGTTTAACAATTTGAATCGGAGGCCATTGTGGCAGGTTTTTTCTTGAAGGCCTTTTTCACAGTCTAGGAAAATGGCGGCCGAGTGGAATTTGTTTTGGAAACCTATTTTGATACTTTCCGTTAATCTGAAAAGGGGATCTATAGTAGAATTGTTAGGTCTAAAGCCTGCCTATTGCCGAGAGAATGTATTAGTGTTCTCGAGGAAGCGACTAATTCGACCATTAAGGATTTTTTCAAAGACTTTTCCTAAAACTGGGAGTAGACTGATTGGTGTATAATTGCTTGGATTCGAGTGTGATTTATTTGGTTTTGGAATAAGAACAGCGGTCGCCATTTTCTAGGGAGAAGGGAAATAACCTATATTTATGAGTATACGTTGAAAAGTTTAATGGTATTATCGGTGAGGCTAGCTGGGCAGTTTTTGAGCATAGTAGATAGGTACCACCGTCGTGGCCCGGAGAGGAATAGTTATTTGTTTTTGCTAGAGCTAGTTTCCAGTCTATGATTGTTATTGGGTCGGTTATTTCATATTCTCGGTTAGTATCAGTGTTAAAGTTAGGGTGAACTGGTTTGAGTTAGTGTTGATAAAGTTATCGATATACGTTTTAAAATCACTATCGTAGTTAGGACCTTTTGGGGTGTCAAAGATATTTGCAAACGCTTTTACAAGCAAGTCAAGCTGGTCTGAGGGATTAGTAATACGGTCCCCGATAGTGTTTATCGGGTAGCTGGTGTTGTTACCCATATTTGGTTCTAGTCTTGGCTTTAGGAGATTATTAATTTTCCTCCAGAATGTACTGGGGTCTTTTGCACCGGCGATCTCGCTTCATGTTGTCTTTAATTTAGTTATTTCTTGATGGTGGATGAGATAATTGATTTCTTTGTTAATCTTATTAATTTGAGTCTTAAGTCTAGGGTCTCTAGTTAGACAGAACTCTCTGCTAAGCTTTCTCCTGGCCTTGATAAGGCAAAGTATATTATTTGTTAGTGTCCATTACTTTCTCTTAGTTCTTTTGAGAGGGCTATTTTTGTTAAAACTGGTGGAGATTGCCCGTGAGAGAGTTGTAGCCAAATTGTCTAGTTTGTTTGTAGTATCGATATTGTTGAAGTTAATGTAGTTGGGGTCTGGTCAATAGTTTGTCTATGTCGTTCCTAAAATTGGTCCAGTTTGTCAGATTAGGGGAGCGGTAGAAATTATTACTTATACAAGTTGGTTTAAGTATGAAGCTTATTAAAACAATATGGTAGTCAGAAAAACCGATGTCGCCAATGATCTGTAGGTTAATAGCCTTGGTGGCCAAATATTTGTTGGTAATTATATAGTGAAGTAGTTCTAGTGTCAGTTCTAGTAACAGTGTTACTGTTTATAATACGGAAGTCATGTTTGTCAATAATGTCAAGAAGCTGTTTACCATAGAAAGTTGTTTTGGTGTACCCAAAGTTTAAGTGATGAACATTGAGGTCACCAATTACTATGGTATTTTTTAATTTACACTTAAGAATAATAGATTCGTGAAGGGGTAGGGGACAGGTGGGTTATAGTACGATATTAGAGTGATATTGTGGGGTTTACAAGGAATGATAACTTCGAGAGCTTGATGGTTATGAAGCTCAGGGCCAGTGCTATTAATAGCCTTTATGTGATCTTTGAAGGCAATTAGGATTATAACACCTTTAAACCTAGTTAAGTCTTTTCTGAAAATAATGTAGCCAGGGATATCTAGATGAGAGGTAATATTAAGTTTGGTTTCTTGGATGGATAAAACATTAGGCTGATGGGTATTAATTTCATTAAGAATAAGCGGGAGTTTTGGGAGAATACTATTTATGTTCAGGTGGAGGATTTTTAGCGGGAAGTTTGAATTATTATCCGTCTGACAGTGGAGATAGACATAGGATTGGAGGAGGAAAGATGTTATTACTATAGTTCTTCCGTAGTTAGTTTTATGTTAAGGTGTGTGATTGCCGAGATTATGGCATAGCTTATTTTTTTTTAACGTTAATTTCGAAGTTTGCTTTTTCTGTCACTGACTTAAGTATTTCTACCACGAAGGTTACCAGGTTTACTTTTTCCGAGGAGCGGATGTTGTTGTTTTTTCAATTGTTTTGGAGTAGTTATTTGAGCATATGAGAGCGGTTTTGGATTTTGTTCACTTTTAGTTAGTTTTATCTCTTGATATTTTGGGCATCCTTTGTATATTGCAACATGGTTACCGTCGCAGTTATAGACCGGGAGCCCAGAGGGTTTGGATAGTGTTTACCTCATGAGCTGACCTAGGCCATCCTTGAGGGGTTAATTATTGATGACTGGCGAAGCTACCCCACCACCAATAATCACTGGCTATGGCCATTTGTTTCTCTTGGGGCCACACCTGACACAGTGTACTCACTTTGATGGGGTTACCAATGAAAGCTGATCTAGTTTAGCTTTTACCCACACCCACACCCACCATAGCAGGTTTGCCAGTCGTCTGGTTTCATATACAGGAATGCACTGTGAACATTGTGATGTACAAGGCATTGGTTACCTTCCCAGCTAACCAAACCCTCTGCGCTCCTGCTCTATTAGCAAATTTTTTTGTCTTCTCTATTTTTGTCAGTCCTTGACTCTGTGGTTTTCTCCACATCGCAGACATTTAGTTGGGTGTTTACAGTTATTGAAGGTGTGGCCAAAACCTTGGCATTTGTAGCATTGTACAACTGATGGTTGGTCTTGGTAGATTTCGACCATATGTTTTGTATAACCTAGGGTTAACTGTTTTTTAAGTACTTTACTTTCCAAGTTTCTTTGTTTGTTATTTTGCTAAAACATTCTCTTGATAGATGTAGGTTTGATGCCTTGTTCAAGGAGCTCAGATTTGATATCATTGTCTGTGACAGTTGGATTTATGCCGCAGACAACGGCGGAGTATAGTATTTCGGTGGCAGTTGTTTAGCAAGTTTAGCTATTGGTCTACCTAGATCAGTTGTTTGTAGCCATGGTTTAAGAAGAGAGTGTGTTGATTCGGGGTTGGTCGGGGTTATTTCGATGGTCGAGTTTCTTAGGGTTCTTATCGATGTTATAAGAGCATTTTGTTTAGCCTTCTTGACTAGTTTAGCCATTACAATTGGGTTATGAATTATTTCTTTTGGTATGCCATTTATAACAACTTTTTCACCTTGTTTTGTATTTCTTTCTTTTTTTGGGGGGGGGGGGAGATGTCATTGTCGTTTGTTCTAAAGCGTTTCCTAGTGACGGATTGCCATTTAGTTAGATCAGGGTCAGAGGAGGACGGAAGTAGTGGTATGTTAGCCATTTTGGAGGGCAGCTCTGCAGTAGCAAACTGGAGAGATGGGGAAAAACTTAGAAGCTTCCAAATAAATGAGTGCTTGTCTTACCTTAGAAGATGAACAGGTTCTCCAGTCAGAAAACAATATAAAAAATGGTAGCGTTTAAAAAAACGCTTTTATTCTTCCCTTCAGGGACTAATACAAGGAGAGGAACACTTAGACTGCTATTCTAACAGAAAGGATGAACAAGTTCCGTGATGTAGTTTGAACAGTTATACATTCCACGCATTCCAAGCAACCATGACAACGTGACAGCACGGACGCAAAGATGTAATCGGCATGACTGGTCTGAGTCTGTATTATACCTTCTCTTCCTCCTTTCTTTTAGTATCCTTGATTGGAATCAACATCATCAGCAGTAAAACAGCACAGCAAGCAGCCATCCCCCGAAAAAGAACCCGAGGACCAAATCTGTCATAGACTATGCCACCTATAAGGATGCCGATAAGTTCCCCTGCAGATGGAAGAGAAACAAGTTTTAAATTTATTATTTTACATATTTAAAAAAACATACACATATGTATTTACTAGTTTTTGTTCTTAAGAAAAAGATATAAGGGCTTATTATTCATAGAAATGAGGAGGGCGAAGACGGGGGGGGGGGGGGGGGGCAGTGGTAACATATAAAATGAAATTTTAAAGTTTGGATCAGATGCATTCAAAGTGAAGGTAAAACACTCAAAGCGACATTCCTGGTTTTCTGATCAAAGCTGGGTTATTAATCAATAAGAAACAATTAGTGACAACTATGTAAATTATGCTTATGTACATAATATTATGCAAATTACACTTATTAAAATACTGAATGCGAACTATTAATGAAACACTATTGCAAAACTAAACCAAAGTACATGGCAGTTTTTAAACTTACCTAGACCTTCATCAAAAGCGGTAACCATCGCTTGCATAGTACTAGACATTCCCTCAGGGGCAATCTGATTGGCGTAAATAACCAAACTGGGCCATAGAAAACCGAATGTTACACCATGAAGGGCCTCAATGGGTAATATCAAGACCGGATTCGTAGGTAAAGAATTAGCGAGTTGACGAATAACGTGTCCAAAGACGCCAATAGTCATAACAGCACTGGAACCTAACTTACTTATAAGCCTCTGTGAAATGTACATACAAGGTATCTCAGCGAGACATTCAAACACCGGGCAAAGACCAATCACAATCTTCGATGCATTGAGATCTTCCAGGAACAAAAATAGATAGGTCACAATAACACCCTTGGATGCTCCAGTGATTATCAACACCAGCAAAAATCTGAAAACGTTTAATCTTTTTAACAGTTTAAAAAACGATTTATAGAATGATTTGGTAGGTGCTTTGGAAATAACTTCGATTTTAGACAGAGGAAAGAGAGCTATGAATGCACAAGAAACACAAGTCAGTACAAGCGGCATGAAATATCTACTATTGTAGCAAACATCTCCGCGAGCAGCGCCTCGTCGTTCGGACCACTCCATTAAAAACCCGGCTACCAGGGACATCACCACCACGGACAGTGACGCCAGATATCTCTGTTGGCCATATGAGCTTCCCGTGTACTTGTTACATAGTTCTATCGTGGTGGAGTCGATAAGGACGTGCCAGTTTATAATGAACATATAAACAAACAGCATACTACAAAATGCCGTTAAAAAGGTTCGAAGCGAATCACCATGGTTACTGGTGGCGCTCTCCTGAGGTGCTGTAAAGTGAGTTACATCGTTGTCCACTACGACGTATTCAGTTTGTACGTTATCTGGGTAGAAACCATCAAGTTCATCTTCACTAGGAGAGGACACTGAACTGTTCATGAATGGATTGTTTGTACTTGGTTCAAACACGTTGATCTTAGATCCGTTAAATTCCTTTCCACTACAAATATCCTGGTTGGCTACCGGAATGAATATCAAACAGAGAGGTGAAGTGCATAGTCCAATAACACAACAGAACATGAGAACACGATGAAGGTGGAATTTATCAGCTATTGAGCCCCATAGTGGTGTAGATACCATAGCCATTACTGGTCTGATACTGGATATTATACCAAGAGCAATCGCTGATAAACCGAGTTGATAGAAGTGAAGGTGTACAAACGGTATAAATGAGCTGAGAGCTGTAAAGAAAGAAAAATATATACATATATGTTTATTAAAGAACGTTATTCTTTGTCAAGATAAACTCTATTTCAGTTAAGTATTCAACTGAGCACAAATACTGATCAATTTATCAAGCTAATGAACACGATACGTGTCACTACATACCGATCGTAAATCATCCCATCATCACGTTATAATATGATATTAGAGACGCAGTTATGTAGAGACGCAGTTATGTCATCTTGCACATAGCAGACTATTATTGAATCACTACTGATCGATATTACCAACACACAATCGTCTTGTATCATTATCTCACTATCATAATACATTGTCAATCGTTATTATATTATCAGATATTATAATAAGTAAACTTCATCATTTATCATCAGTGACGTCACAAATTGTATCCAATCATCACTTGATCATGTCGTCACTTGTGGAGAAGCCGTGTTGACGTCATGTTGTTATCAATAGTTTTTTTTTTTTTTATCTACTATCATTACAGCCCTGAAGTCGTCATTAACGCTTTTCATATTTCACTCACTGTTAAGGTCGTTGGGGGTCAACTTGCTAATTAACTGACTGAGATAGTGCACCGTCTATTGGATTATTTAACGTGCCATCATTACCACCACCACTATAGTAACACCATCTGAATCAGTTACATGGTGGAGTTCAGTAACGCCATCATGATACCACCAGTGACGTCATAAATTATCGCATTATCACTTGATCACGTCTACTGGAGACGCCGTTATATCACCATGTTGTTATCGCCAGTTATTTATCAACACCAACTTATTCATATATACTTTTTTCAAGGTGATAACTCCCCCATCGTGTAATCAGAAACGTTGCATGTTAGCTCATCCTCATTTCATTGTGTCGCCCCTTTAAGTCGGCTGCAGTCTGAACTCAACGCGACCAGACTCAATTGCCCGTACAATGTCATGTTCATATCTTCTTCTTTTTTTTTTTCTTCTTCTTTTTTTTTTGGGCTATCCTTAATTCAAACTTTGCATTCAATGTACAATTTGGTTTTTTCCATTTTCGTAAATAGCCAATAGCTATTTCTTCAAAACCGACAATAATTGTGAAAATTAAAGTGATCGATTAACAAAAGTATACTAGATTAATACGAATTTCGAAATATATATAATACACATTCCCACGTTAGCAGATATTAAAGGTGTAGCTGAATTTGGACAAATAGTGACTCCGAAAACCTAAACATCAAAGAGAGAAGAACAACTAGAAAATGTTGCGTACAGGTTATTGTAAGAACTGGGAGAGCGAGTTTCGCACTTATGAAGATATTTCTCCACCTGTAGCAAGAATTTCAACTTATTGAAGAATGCAGTTGTATTTGGAATACCACTGTTCATTTTTTCTTGATAAATATAATACTTCATATGAAAGATAAGGATATTCATAGGGTGTTTTACTTGAAGACGATAACCAAAATATATATCTTGCTTAGACAAAACAAATTGTCTATTTAATATTTTCTGCTCAACATTTAAAATAAAGTTGAAGGTAATATTACACTCCCAAAATAAATGAACTAACGTTTCATCTCTTTCACCACAGAACGTACAACGTGGATTATCCTCTTTATTCATTAAAAAAGTAAATAATTAGTACTTAAAATACGATGTATAAAGCGGAACTGAAAGTATTGAATCTTAGTAACTCTAAGTGGCTGGAAAGGCATCTGAAAAATATCTTTCCACTGAAGCTCACCTATATCTATTGAAGTGCAAATTCAATTTAGAGATTGACTTCGGTGGTGTTACAAATCTCTGGATAAGCTGATTACATATGTAACGTGAAAGGAATGGCATATTATGAATAGAATCTAGTAAAGACACCCCATTGTTATCACCCTGTGTAAATAACTCTTTCCAAATGACTGGGAATTGCGTAGATAATACCATAATACGTTGTAAGAGGACAATTAAAGTTATTTTTTTCAACGACGAGTGTGATAAGAAACAATAGTTGTCATCTAATAAATCTTTTAAATATGCAATCTCCTTTTCCTGCCAGTCTTTATAAAAAAAAAATTATGATAAACTTTAATGTTATGATTATTCCAAATGATTTGATCCTTGAAGTTACAAGTTGGGTTCTTAAATGCAAAACGGGACCAGCCATGGATAACATCATTTAAAAACTTATTAGTTGTCTTAATGTCTTCATATGAACAATTACAAGCAAATAAACGATGTTTGCCAAAATTCCTTAAATAAAAGTTGAAGTATAATTTCCATAATGCAACACTTTTATCATGATATCGCCTCACCCAAGTACGTTTTAAACCATCAATGAAGCTGTTAAGATAGACTGCTTTTAACCCACCACTGGCAATATAGGATTTATTAAAGTAGTACGCCTCATTTTATCAGGTTTTCCTGACCAAATAAACTAATAAATAATCGACTCAATCAACTAAATGAAATATTCAGGCGGGTTCGGAAGATTCGGAAGATTTAATATTAATAGCTAAAATTTCAGCGCAGATAATAAAGATATAAGGACTTAAAGGGCAACCCTGTCTCACTCCTCTATAAACAGAAAATGAATAACCTTGTCGGTGACTGATGCCGTAGGGTTGCAATAAATAGTACGAACCCAATGACAACAATTGTCAGTAAATTTGAAATAAATGTAAACACTGAAATATAAAATTCAAATTCAACTTTCTCAAAATCAATAAACAGGGAAAAAACCGGGATAGATTGTTCACTGCAGAAATCAATAGTATCAAGAATACAGCAAATATTCTCGCCGATAAAGCGACCTTTTATAAAAACCAGTTTGATTGGGACCAATAATCGAAGAAAGAATTCTATTTACTCTCGCTGCTAATGCTTTATAGAACAAATTTTATAATCAGTATTTAAAAGTGAAATTGGGCGGAAATTCTTAACAAGAGTGTGATTAGGAACAGGGCAGAGGGACACTACGAGTTTGCTCGTCGGAAAGGGAACCCTGGGTATAAGCATAGTTCAAAGAGGAAGTTATACGATAGAACCAATATTTGACCAACATTGCTTGTAGAAGTCCACAGGGAGCCCATCACTATACCAGGACTCTTACCGTTAACCATAGAAAATAGGGCAACTTTACATTCACTCTCTGATAATAATAAAACCATCACACGAATCTGCCTCTTCATTATCTAAAAAGCTTTTAGACTACAGCATGAACGTAAAAATGGTAGAATTATTAGTCTCTTCTCCCTTATACAAATTCTCGTCAAAAGTGCGTAATTCGTTAAGAATTTCAAAATTCTCAGATAAAATAAAAACCATTATCATCTTTCAAATGACTATAATAACCTTTTGTTTTCCTATTACGTCTTTCGAGATTCAAAAAATATTTTGTAATTCCTTTCTCCTTGTTCCACCCATTCAGCTCTAGAACGCATAATAATAATACCCTTTAATTTACAATCAAAAAATTTGTTCTAAATTATTCCTTGCAACATTCAAACCCACTCATCAAAGCGTCGGAAAGAAGAACCGATGTGGACCTCCGTTCTTTTAATTTCCGCATTAAATATCTAATTTACAGTAGCTTTTTGTCAATAATACAGTCACTCCCTGCATTGTGTACTGGACTTTCCCTATGTGAAACTGTACATGTAGCAGACTGCATACAGGCGAAAGTTGCCGACGTTCGTCGCGGTGATCATTCGTAAAAGTACTGAGTGACGTCACTTTCGTGACGTCAGAGAAATGTACTGTACAAAACTTTGACGTCCAGAAGAAATATTCTGAAAAACCATTACGTCACGACCACGCCTCTTTAAGTACCTCCGTAGGCTGAGTCATATGAAACTGTTTCTCTAACACTGCGATGTGTCTAAGAAGATTAGGATGCTTTCTTTCATTTGTTTTTTCTGACTATAGAAGCAACACGGATTTTATACTTAATATACTCCCATTTTAGAACTGGGTTGCTATGGGGAATGGAATTTAGAGCAGAAGCAATAGTGTTCTCGATTAACTGAATGTATAGTAATGATTAGCAAGCAATGAACAATTCAATTTCCAGTATCCCGGACCTCTTTTAAAAATAATTAATGCTAATTTCTAAATCAATAATGGAGTGATCTGAAAGGAGGTTATAGGGAGAATAGAGAATTTGGTAACAGAACTTACGAAACTACGAAAAATTACTAAAATACTATCAAAAAAATCCAGCCGACAACAAATATCATACGAACTATTCGATCTCCAAGAAAATTCTTTGCTATGGGGATTTCTCTCTCTCTCCAAATATCAATTAAATTAAAATTAAATCTAAACACTTATCATGAGCGTTAAAATTAAAAAATTAAAATCCCCACCAATAATTATAGAATCACAAGAAAAATTATGGAATTTAGCACACATATCAGAATCATCGAAGTTGGGACCAAAAATACACACCAAAGTGAGAATACTGTCGAATATTTTGAATACGCCAAAAAGACTTTTGCCGTTGGCAGATGCAGAAATGTGTAGAATGGTCACCCTTCTAACCGAGGGCGCAACAGAATACTAGCCCCTCTACTTGACGAAGTCCCGTGACTACAAATGATATCACCTCCCATTCATTGCACCAATAAGATTCATCGCTTGCTATACTATGAGTTTCTTGTAAAAAATAAATATCTCTATTGTACGGTTTAAAAGTGCCATCAACATAAGAAAACTTTGCCCCAAATAAGTCAACATTTTTCAGTAAATTGTTTAGATAACAAGATAATATCTTATCAAAAATCAGAAAAATGTTGGATTGCTCAGTTGTTTTAACTGAGTAAGTGAACAATTTTCTGCAAAATGTTGCTCAGTTGGAATGAAGTGACCAATTGAACATTTTGCAGAAAAATGTTCAATTGCTCAGTTGGAATGAAGTGAACGATTAAACATTTTGCAGAAAAATGTTGAATTGACAAGATACGATAAGTTGTCAATTGAACATTTTGCAGAAAAATGTTGAATTGGCGAGATACGATAAGTTGTCAATTGAACATTTTGCAGAAAATTGTGCAATTGCTCAGTTGGAATGAAGTGAACGATTAAACATTTTGCAAAAAAAATGTTCAATTGACGAGATACGATAAGTTGTCAATTGAACATTTTGCAGAAAATTGTGCAATTGCTCAGTTGGAATGAAGTGAACGATTAAACATTTTGCAAAAAAAATGTTCAATTGACGAGATACGAAAAGTTGTCATTTGAACATTTTGCAGAAAATTGTGCAATTGCTCAGTTGGAATGAAGTGAACGATTAAACATTTTGCAAAAAAATGTTGAATTGACGAGATACGATAAGTTGTCAATTGAACATTTTGCAGAAAATTGTTCAATTGCTCAGTTGGAATGAAGTGAACAATTGAACATTTTGCAGAAAAATGCTGAGTTGACGAGATACGATAAGTTGTCAATTGAACATTTTGCAGAAAATTGTTCAGTTGGAATGAGTGAACAATTGAACAATTTGCAGAAAAATGTTGAATTGACGAGATACGATAAGTTGTCAATTAAACATTTGCAGAAAATTGTTCATTTGGAGTGACGTGAACAATTGAATATTTTGCAGAAAAATGTTGAGTTGACGAGATACGATAAGTTGTCAATTAAACATTTTGCAGAAAATTGGTCAATTGGAATGAAGTGAACAATTTAACATTTTGCAGAAAAATGTTGAATTGACGAGATACGATAAGTTGTCATTTGAAAATTTTACAGAAAATTGTGCAATTGCTCAGTTGGAAAGAAGTGAACAATTAAACATTTTGCAGAAAAATGTTGAGTTGACGAGATACGATAAGTTGTCAATTAAACATTTTGCAGAAAATTGTTCAATTGGAATGAAGTGAAGCATTTAACATTTCGCAGAAAAATGTTGAATTGACGAGATACAATAAGTTGTCAATTGAACATTTTGCAGAAAATTGTGTAATTGGACTGAAGTGAACAATTAAACATTTTGCAGAAAATTGTGTAATTGGACTGAAGTGAACAATTTAACATTTTGCAGAAAAATGTTGAATTGACGAGATAAAATTGTCAATTGGACATTTTGCAGAAATTTTTTCAATTGCTCAGTTAAAGCAACTGAGCAATTCACCTTTTTTCTGAATTTTGATAAGATATTATCTTGTTATCTAAACAATTGACTGAAAAATGTCAACTTATGGGGCAAAGTTTTTCTTATGTTGATGGCAATTTTAAGCTTCCGTACTAATGAGTGTATGGAGGAAGGGGAAAGTCCGTTTTTTATGTTGCCTATTATAATTCCACGAACATTACTAATACGGTAACAAGGCCATGATGATAAAAGTATATAATATTATAAAAGGCCACTAGATAAACTACTACAGTACAATTTATTGTATAAACAATAACACACCTGAGATTGCTCAACAAAAAATAAGAAAAAATAATCAAATGGGTGGGGGGGGGGGTTCTTTTCACCCCAAATCAGCTGAAGTGGTTCAATCAACCAAAACAATAGCACTAGCCTGGGCTCATACATAGTAAGGGTAGCCTGTACTACATGTGAGTCAAAAAGAAAAGAAAAGGTATTGAAAGTACAACGGATAACTTACAATTGTTGAGGACATACTGTCCTTATGACACAACGATACAGGAGTCCATGTCGATTTCCAATGAGATATGAGTTCAAAATTAATGGGGCTTTCCAGTGATCTCACGCCACTTTCCTCCTGTGAAACGTAATTTGGTTCCCTGGTGGTAGAGGTTCTTAACCTGAGTAGACCATTTCTTATTTACAGTCAAATCTTTTGGTTAAGTCATCGACGATGAAGAATGTCTGTCCTACCAGCGCCGTCCGTCTGTTCTTCATAACGAAGAATAACGAAGACCTTATCCTTAAAGGAGTGACATCGTACCAGTTTGTGAGGTGGTCTGTCCCCATGCCGTCTCTGTGGAATCGCTCGATGGAGATATTTGGAGCATCGGGCAGTAGAGAGGTTACCGTGCTTTTGACGATCGCTTCACAATCCTCCCCTTCAGATTGAAGTATGCCGACAACTCGGAAATTGTTCCGTCGAGACATTCTTTCAAGCTTGTTTGTGTCCGATGAGGTATTGTTCGAGGCCTGTTCGAGACGTGTTACTCTGTGATTGAGTTATTTGGATTCCTTTGGTTTTGGCCGCCATCTTTTTTTTCTAATGAGTCTAATCGTTTGGCCAAAAATTTGAGGGCTTTTCCCAAGCTCTGACTCAAGTTTGGCCATTCAGCCCTGTAATTCTCTAATTGAGCGTTTCGCAGCTACGTGAAAACTATCGATAGAATGTTTCCAGTTATCTTGATTATCTCTCAGAGTATCGCTCTTCGACTACCTGTGCATGACGTAGTAGGCCTAACTGGTTAGGCGTGGTCTGGGATTTCGGCCGTGCACAATTTTGTTTATTTGCCGATGAGAATCGGTCTCTTCTTCCAGGTCCTGGCATTTTCACGAAAAGGGCAGTCCGATTAAATGAATTATTCTTGAAGAAATGCTGAAAAATGTTATATCCGTGTAAAAGAATGATTTTACTCACTGGAGCTCAGAAAATAACCCGCCATATCCATACTACTCGTAATAAACGTAGCGTCCTATTGCCATTCAAGCGGGAAGATGCTAGATGTTGAATTTCCCAGACTGAAGACATCGTGACTTTTAACTGGCTTAATCTTTCTTTCTTCTCTCAGCATCCCTTGTCTACTAATCCTCTTACATCTATCTCTTTGTGTTCACCATGCTCATTAACCTGTCTGTATTCTGTGCCTGTTTTTGTCCCTTCTGTTACTGTTACTTGTCATTTAGCCTTTGAAGAAGATCCTGCTAGGATCGAAACGTCAGGCCAACTTACTTTTACACATTGGCTTAATCTTGATCAGTAGTTTAGTGTTAATCACACGCATATATGCCCGAGTATTCACATCTGACGTGCACATGATCTTGAAGGTATGTATGTGGGGGAAGGGGGGGGTGTCAAATTCTACAATCCCCGACTTATTTAGGTACTAGGCGCAGGACAATTTATATGGAAGGAACAGTGGTGCATTAAGGATTTGACAAACGAAACGATGTGACCCAGGGGTACGTCATTGAGGCCGATTCCATTGTAGGAGGAGGGGTATGAAATTTAAAATGAAGACGTCAAATGGTGCATATTCCTTTGAGGCATATTTAGACTACATATTAGGGCTAAGCGCAAAAGCGGTCTATTTCTTCCTCGACAGAATATAACAAATCCCCCGTCTAACGTTTCCCCCTGACTGACGTTGGAGGTTGCAGACATGCTCCCCTTCCCCTTTGTCCACGACTATACACGATATACCACGTAACGCCGTTTGCGTTGTCTTGGGTGCGCGCGTTGAATAGAGTGGATTGCGGTCGGCTTTACAGACTAAAATCATCAATATTGTTATCAAAAGTGCTCTCATTTGGCAAAGACAGTTTATCGTAAATACAGCCGTCTTCTTTGCAGTCAGCATAAACATCGTTATCGTTAGCTCAATAAAAACATCACATTAGTTTTGTCTTTGTCTTATTTTGTCTTTGTCTTTGTTGTCTTTGTCTTTGTTTTATCTTTGTCTTATTTTGTCTTAAAATGTTGTTTACAAACAAAAAGCCATATTTACCTCCACCCATGAAAAAGTATGCCAGTTTAACTGGGACAAATTTGGCGTCAATTTGAAAGAATTTGGTTTTCTGAACTTCATCCTCGTGAATGTGTTTTGAAGTACCTGTGACGGAAACAGAATGACATTTAAATCTTGACATTGAGACTTCCTCTGGCATTATACTAAAACTCGTATAACTTCGTTGTGGTGATTAAGCCAGCAATATTCTTAGATTTTAAGGAATTATGAATGGTCTTCTTACGTTGTTGTGAGCATCCCACAGTCATCACTGGTATAGAAACAACTAAGAAACTGTAGTCAGGCGCGTAGCCAAGGGGGGGGGGGGGGAGAAGGGGGCAGCCGCCCCCCCCCCCCCCCCTTGAGCATATTTCTTTTAAATGTTTTTATGATATCGCTAGTAATTTCAAAAGAGAAATTGCTAAGATGCAACTTACAAGGCCTGGGAATGCTATTTCCAGCGATCTGGGAGACATTTTCAGCCAAAATTTGTACGCTTCGCGCCAATCGTGGTGGCGCTACGCTTAGATAGTTTACAATGCCGTTTCTACGGCTCTGATAGTTTGCCTACATTTTCTCCCCTCCCTTGGCAAATTCCGGGCTACGCGACTGCCTGTAGTCGGGCCCCGGACCCCCGGTTACAATTATGTCACCGAACCAGCCTTCTGCACTATTCATTTCCTCATAAGTATATTATTAAACTGAGAATACAAAACTTAACCAAACCCTTACCGGCCCCATATATATTTCTGCGGTCCCCTAATGTCCAAGGGCCTTTCTTTGTATGTAGTTGTATTTTGTATATATATATATATATATATATATATATATATATATATATATATATATATATATATATACATACATATATATATATGTATATATATATATATATATACACAAAATACACACACACACGCATATATATATATATATTGAATATATATATATATATATGTATATATATGTATATGTATATATATATATATATATTGAATATATATATATATATGTATATATATATGTATGTATATATATATATATATATATTGAATATATATATATATATGTATATATATATGTATGTATATATATATATATATATATTTATATATATAAATATATATATATATATATATATATATATATATATATCCTAATTACATATTTACTGGACTTCGATGTACAAGTTAATCAACTTATGTCTATAGTTACGATATGGTAACTATACCTGGTAGAAAAGTTTCTGTTTCGTGAGGTGATGATCCTATAGTCAAGTCGTGAAGTTTGATGTTTTCCCCGGTTGAGAGGCCGCCATCTTGTTTTTCTGTTTCTTTCATTTTGACGAAGTTCTGTAAATATGTGCATATATATATATATATATATATATATATATATATATATATATTAGTTAGCTTGATTCAACCTTAGTATCTGAAAAAGACAATTTTTAACATTCTATTAATAACAATAATAATATTCCAATGATGTAAGCAGCTATAGACGTAACGATATATGAATATTTATTATTTAGGTTTCTATTCGATGATTATTACTAAGGGGAATCTCCCTCTTGAAAGAAGTGGGGCAGCGTGAGTGGTACAGATGTACGTCACTCTGTTCCAAGCTTTATGGATTTTACATGTGATAACTTACATGCAACGCCAAAGACCAAACAATGTATACGTATAATCGTGTATCTTTATATCATCGTATTACCATAAATTACTTAAATTTGTAACCCAAGTCCGAGCTTGGCATTAAACCGAGTCAGTTCAACATAAATGGCCACCGATGGACAGTCGGTCAGCTCATGAGCGGTGCTCATGTGTTTTCTACACATGGGGATTGCCGCCGGGAGAAGACTGCATGCCATGGGTGGCTCGCCGGCCAGCCGGCCGGCCAGCAGGACGGTCACATTGGACATCTACATATTTCAACCCCCAGACAACACGTTTAAAAAAAAAAACAGTTGGTCGCGTTTATTACCAGTAACTAACATCAGTATTTCCAATGTTACCAGTGAGGTTACTAGATTACTAGATTATCTGATCCGAAAGTTCAGTACATCTGTACAAGGGCGTAGGAACCGGGGGGGCTGGGGGGCGCCAGCCCCCCAGTGAAAAATATGGAGGGGCGGAAGTATCATTCCGCCCCCCCCCCCCGCTTTGCAAGTCAGAAAACCCCTTTTTCATTTCCAAATGAGAAAAGAATCTCATTTGGAGCACCAAATTGCATCTAAGGCCAGGTGAAAATGCAAAATTATATACAAAATGGAGTGGGTGTGTTGAAGTGTGATATATTGCACCAAATTGCATCTGAGGCCACCTGGAAATGCAAAATGCAAACAAATTCACCCTCCCCTTAGACCCCTCCCACAGGCCGGCCATCAGTCTTCAGCCCCCCACTCAAATGTACCTTCCTACGCCACTGCATCTGTATATGAATGCAATGAAGTATTTCGCTTTCGAAGGACGCATTATCTGCATGCAGCCATTGATAAGTACCGTATTCAAAAAGACAATTGTAATTTATCAGTGTATGTGCAACTATATACTTTTAGAGTGTTTGTAAAATGCTTGTTGAAATTTTGAGCATTGGTGACCATTATCTGACTGTCTGACTAATTAGCATATTTGGGGTGGGGGGGGGGGGGGGTGATGGTGGGCCAAAACTGATGACCTTGAATCCCAAAATTTGTCCATTCGCTAAAGAAACATATACTAGCGATATAACTTGTTATTCATTACTCTAACCAAGAAAGGTGGTATTACGTTGCAATTACAAAGGTCTACTAGTGTGTAAACTAGATATATAAGTAAGGTGATAAAGGTTGTACTTACCCGAATAGAAAGAGACAGAATTCAAATTTAATCCGAGCTCGGCGAAACTTTCTGTAACAATCCTTAACCGTTCAATAAAGTATAGATAGCCAACTCGTTTATCTGAAAAAAGCTATATACCTCTTATCTATATGATACATGGTGAAGGGATATGTCAACAACTCGTGTAAACATGTCAATTGGATACACTTATATGTTGTGTATAACCGTCGGGTCTCATCAATGACCAGCCATTGCTTTACACGGGAGTAACGCATGGCATGGGCATGGTGCGATATATGGCCTAAACAGTTGTTGTTTCCACTTTTCAGGAATTAATTTTACCTGATTACTCCTCTACATATCCTGGGATCCGGTGACTATATCCCGAAACAGTACTGATTACAGCGGTTGCTAGCCCTAGTTACTGTAGGCCGCAGGGGTGGGCAACCTTTTTGAATGAATGGGCCAGATATAAGGAGTGAAAATTGACTGTGCCGCATCTTATACCAACGACCTGCTGTCGATTTCAAACTTTTGATTCCGAGGACTTTGAAGAATAGGTGTGTGTACTTAATCTGTATCGACGGAAAAATAATGTCAGTACAGTACAGTTGATAATTAATGAAGATAATAGGCCTACCTAACAGCATCATTAGTGTCGATAAATTCTAAGCAGCTAGCTTGTTTTTGTTTTTTTTTGATGATGATGATGATGTAAAATAGATTGACTTTCTTTCTTTTTCTTGAGACATCTGTCGGGCTGCAAAAAAGTCACTGGCGGGCCGCATGTGGTCCGCGGGCCGTAGGTTACCCACCCCAGCTGTAGGGTGTACATACGAACCTGCCCCTTGTTAGTTAACGAAAAAATATCCCGATATCGTCGTACTTCGGGAAATTTCATTCAAAGTGGAAATAATGTCACGAACTAATCTTATTGTTGTACTTATTACTAGGTATAAACTATGCCCCCATTGCAAACACAAAGAACCATTCAGTATATGCACTTCGTAGTTTTCATTCATGCAATAATAGAACGAAATCGTAAAAACGTATTCCTCTGCTAAAATGTGGTGGATATCATGTTTGAATTTTGCTATCCCAACGTTGCTCACGAAAGTTGCACCCATACAATAATAGAACGACCTGCAACTTGTTTATCATCGACGTGGCCACAGAAAAACTTTAAAGAGCAGAAATCGGAATCGGCTCCAACAATATATTATTTTCACATGTCGCATTCCACACAAACTGTAGAAAAGTTCAAATTACAAATCTGCCAAGTAGTCCTTCATGGAGAATGACATCGAACTACATATAGCAAGCCTGAATAACAAGTAAATATTTGACTTGATCAAGCCTTCCACGAGTGGAAATATTAAAATTATTATTATTAATATTATTAAAAAGTTGGAAAACACATTTCATGATCATTGTATATATGATCTATGGACTACATTTCATCATAACTGAAAACTTAACAGAAGGCCCTGTTTTGTGCCCTCACATCACGACGAAAAATATGCTTCTTCGACAACTTTGGTTCACCACTATTCAAACGTTTTATCCACAACATTTCAGCAAATTTTGACAAACGCTCTAGAAGGAGAGTAGGCCTAGCACTTTTTTTCGTTTTCAGAAAATGACCTCTCGTGACCCCAAATGACCTTCAAATCTATAAAATATTATCGCATGTATGGTAACTTAACTCACACAAACCACTCAAGAAATTTCTGCCAATGGCATCCAGTCAATCAAGCACGGTGGGCAAAAAGTTACATAATTTCGGCAGAATCTCACGATCGCTATAGCTCAGCTGAAAGCTTTCAGCTGAGCTAAAAACAAGGTATAACATTTTTACATTAACATAGGTCCAACAGCATATCATTTAAAGTCAAAATAAGGCAAAAACCAAGCTTCTGATCTATCTAGGTGATCGGGTTTGTAACTGTATTCCTCCTAATAAAAACGAAATTGTCAAGTTTTGATTTAGATTATATCGATTTATGTGCTTTTGCATGAAGGAATCAAGTGTACCATTCCTTCTTAGGCTGTTGAAGTAACGGCTGAAAGAGCACTCTGTGATGTCTAGTTGCTAGGGGATGGATTTTGTGTGTGGGGGAGGGCGGGAGCAGGCGAATCTAGGGGCGCTTTAACCTATAATGATAAAAAAATGAATATAAACAACATATACCAATAACCATTATAGGAAATACATTATATTTCACATACATGAACACCTCACAATCATATTCCATTGTAGGCTGCTAGGCACACTGCAGTGCCATATAGCACTTTCTGTGTCACACATAGTATTTGGTATGTAAATGAATAGCACGTTAACTCACTACACGTAGTCAGATCGCAATGAGACTAACTTAGTGCCAATCGTGTAAACATATATCTCGCATCTTTATAAGACAGATATTTTTAAGGTCCACAATATAATGTGGAAGCCACTTAATTTGGGGTAGGTGTGGGTTATAGGGGGTTGGAGCCCAGCCCCGGTGTCTCTTAAGTCCGGTGCTGCTATAGTAGTCAACCAGTTCTTCTCATGTGATTCCTGTGAAGAACGTGTACTCAAATGACCAAAAATTCGGAGTTTGCTTGTGTACGAGGTATCTGCAGATGCTGATATTTATAAAGGTTACAGTGCTTCAGTCCCGTACCCACGCACGGAAATTAACAACGAACTGTCAAGTTCAACCCCCCCGCCCCCCCGCCCCCACCTCAATCCCCGAGATATTGATGATTGTGCATTCATGGAGGTTCAACGACAGTACATGATATACTGTAGAAGTTAATTGCTGCCCTCAGTCACTATAACACGGCAAAGAAGGACGTCAAACCTGCTTAAAGCTAGCGGACTTTAAGAGCGGACATTAAGAGCAGATAATAAGGAGAGAAGCGAAGAGCGCCATCTAATTTCTAGAGGACAATAAGCAACTGTGAAGGTGCGGTGGCACTCAATAACTGTTTGTAAATCAAATTTAAGGTTCAAATCATACCACTAATGAAATGTTTATAATTAATAATCTTTAATATAGGAATAGCTGAGATATACGATCAAAATCACATGGTAGAGTAAAGTCCCTTCTATCACTCTCATAATGTTTGATATCGGTGACGTAACTTCTATCTTCGCGAAAATAAAAATAAATGATATATATATATTAAATATTGTAATAAATTCCACTACAGCGTGTACAAACTACTGTTACAACTCAATCACTAGCGAAATGTTTTTATTAATTTATTATCTTTCGTTATAGAAATAGTTAGATGGTGCGACACACATCACGAAAATAGAGCAAAGGCTTCTCTATTACCCTATTAATGTTTGATATCGGTGCAACATAACTTATATCTTCGCCCAAATTTCGGTTGACAAAATAAATATAATTTATAATTGCGTTAAATTCTTCAACATCGTGTAAAAATTGCTGTTTAGACTCAGTCAATAGCGAAAGGTTTAAAATGAATTATCTTTAGTTATAGAAATAGTTAGGTGGTGCGACACAAATCACGAAATAGTGGAATTCAACGCAATCATAAATATTCGAAATTTTGGCCAAGATAGAAGTTATGTCACCGATATCAAACATGAGCAGAGTGATAGAGGACACACTGCTCTATTCCGTGATGTGTGTCGCACTACCTAACTATTCCTATAACTAAAGATAATTAATTTTAAACATTTCGTTGGTACGTAAGGGCAGTTTGTGCACGATGTAGTTGAATTTTTAGCATAATAAAGAAGTTATGTCACCGTAATCAAACATGAATATAGTGATAGGAGGGACTTCTCACTGTCTCGTTATTGCGTATCGCACTTCTTAAATATTCCTATAAGAAAGATGATTAATTATGAACATTTCATTATTGTGATGAATTGTCTTAAATTTGATTTACAAACAATTATTGAGTACCACTGCACCTTCACCATTGCTTATTGTCCGCTAGATAATAGATGGCGCTCTCCGCTTTTGTCCTTATTGTCTGCTCTTATTGTCCGCTCCTATTGTCCGCTCCTATTGTCCGCTACTAATGTCCAGTACTAAAGTCCGCTACTAATGTCCGCTACTAATATCCGCTACTAATGTCCGTTACTAATGTCCGCTACTAATGTCCGCTACTAATGTCCGCTACTAATGTCCGCTACTAATGTCCGATACTAATTTCCGCTACTAATTTCCGCTACTAATTTCCGCTGCTAATTTCCGCATCTAACGTCCGCTACTAACGTCCGCTACTAGCGTCCGCTACTAACGTCCTTCTACTAACGTCCGCTGCTAACGTCCGCTGCTAACGTCCGCTGCTAACGTCCGCTGCTAACGTCCGCTGCTAACGTCCGCTGCTAACGTCCGCTGCTAACGTCCGCTGCTAACGTCCGCTGCTAACGTCCGCTGCTAACGTCCGCTGCTAACGTCCGCTGCTAACGTCCGCTGCTAACGTCCGCTGCTAACGTCCGCTGCTAACGTCCGCTGCTAACGTCCGCTGCTAACGTCCGCTGCTAACGTCCGCTGCTAACGTCCGCTGCTAACGTCCGCTGCTAACGTCCGCTGCTAATGTCCGCTACCTTGAAGCAGGTGGACGTCAACTGTGTGCAAGTATCCTACACCAGGCGTTGTCAATTGATGTCCTACCAGCAGGGCAAGAGAGAACCATTCATAGGAGCCACGGAGCACAGAGAATCTAACATTAAACGAGACCTTAGGGTTGAAGTTTGATAGTGATTCTATACCTACACATCACACGAACGGAGGGATTACATGCCCTCCAATAATCTTCTCCCACCCTGTGGATGAACTGTCCAGTGTTCATTCCTAAAACTTTATAAAATGAAGCGATCAAAATATTATGCATATATGCCTATGGAAAACGCACTTACCAGTTAGGTTTCGTTTGGAGTTCTTATCCCTTCTCTCAAGAGCTGCATGGTCTTGACACTGACCACTTCTTACTTTCTCTCTGTGATATGAACAGAGATTACGAAAGAATCGATACGACTAGTATTAGCATCACAACAAACGACCTGTGACCTTGTCCGACGGATAAAGCAAAACTACTACGGGTGCATAGCATTCAAATGCCAATGCTCCACGTGTATGGCAAGCCATTTGGGACAAACACCGCATAATATATCCTCGTATTAATACGAAAATATACGCGTATTAAATCAGACAATAACTTGCATGTCTTATAGCGTTTGTCCCACATGGCTTGCCATACACGTGTACTGCCAGAAGGGAAAGGATTCTCTGAGACATCCGTCCTTTCACCTCGAGATCAAACTGTACAATGATTGAAGCAATCAAACTGTTACAATGACAATGACAATATTGTCAATATTTGTATGAACATTATCTGTCATTGTAAGAATATATATAGTAAAGATCTGCGGTAACTTTTTCAACTTTTTTTTTAACATGAACATTAAAGAGGAAAATCATGTACGCATCCTGGTAAAACGAACATTCGATTTACACGTTTTGTGTCAAGTTATTGGTGGTTGATTTTGTCGGACGCGTGTTGCAAAGCAAGCAAACTTGAAAACAAACAATTGAATGGTAACAGGTGAGAACAGTCCTCTGGCAGTTGGCTGAAAATTACTGGGGGCGCACTTAATAAAATACATAAGACAATTTGTCTAAATCAGCCGACTGGATATATATATATATATATATATATATATATATATATATATATATAGCCTGTATATTAATGATTGCAGAAGCAACCGATTCGAAACACGCAGCTGAGTCAAATCAACTGTTACGAAATTGTACTCGGAAGTACGTGAAGGTATACTAGAAAATCTCCAAGTAAATATGTATTTCCTTAAGCCGTGAAATATGACAAAACTAAAATTTTACTTTATGTTGTTCTTTCATACTTTATTTACGTTATGCAAACAATGCCGTAATACAATGCATTGCAATGCATTAAAGTCATAAAAAAATGCCACAAGTTGTGCTTTTTCAAGTACTTTTGTTTTATACAGAATTAATATATACTACATAATAATATCTTTTACGTCATGTCCAATCAAATGATCCAGGCCATTTTTAGTTGATCGATAATTAAAGTTTGTTCGAAAAGAGGTATATTAAAGTAAAAATAATGTACCGATAACTAGATTATATGGTTGTCGGCGTATAGCTACGCACGCACATGCAGGATGAATATGTCACGTGATGGTCCCTCACAGCCGCATTCTGATGACGTCACCGTTTGCTTTATTAGAGCAAAAACGAATATACTAAGAATAATTGGTAAACGCCAACACCTATGTCCGTAAATTTTACTTAATCAGTCACAAATAGCCGTCTCGTGATCTCAACAGCGCATGCGCAAGTGACAGTAAAGGGCGACAGGAACACCCTCCCCCCCCCCCCAGTGTAAAGACATTGAATAAATTTCTTTGACAAATTCATGATATATGTGAGTAAAACAATTTGAAAGTCATTCGTATCCATGACGATACGAAATCGGCAATGACGTCATGAAGTCAGCCAGCTAAACGGAGACATGTAAGAGGAAACCTCTCTGTCATTTTGATATAGGTTTTTGTGGCACGGCATGGCGGGAATTTTACATGTGTAATACATGCTTTTGTTTGGTAACAGTTGAACTAAGCCACACCTATTACGATATTGGTAAATTGGTGTAAGGAGCGACTGGGTAAATGAATTCGAGTAGCATAGGTAGTTGAGTAATTAACGTCATAATTTAACTGACTAGTAGTTTCAGAAGATTTCACAAATGGCAATTGCCATTTTGTTTGTTTTGATTGGTCACAATCAACTATTCGTCACCATGGGTTACCAAATTTCTTTGATTTCTTAACTGCTTTCTTTCCTAACTGATACTGAAGACAAAGTCACTTTCTGTTTATACTATGATTATCTTTAACGAACAAGTTCACGTTACAACATTTGAGATGAGAACATCTTAAATTACCTTGAGTGAATACTTGGCTTTTGTCATATGTTTTTGTTTTAGTTTTGTCGTCACTATGTTTTGTTCCGTTGAGCTGTAAACATCGATAAGTATATACTTGAACATTCGCTTTCAGGTGCGAAGTCATGCATGTTCACTTCATTAGCTAATCGTGACATCCCAACAAAAAACTAACCTCTGTGACGTCAGTATGTTACTGTATGTAATCTACCATTAGTGTGGGTTGTGTTATATTTTGTTCATGACACTTGTCCACGCCATAATGGACATCTTGTTCATCACCGAAATGTAGGCCCATGTAGAATCCAATGACCGACCACACCAAAGTCAGACTTATCACCGACTGTTCACCGCCCATAACTCGCACATGGCTTAATAGCCTTTGCCAAAATCGACAGTGACGAGCAGTCTGCGTCTGTACAACGTTAGCCGCGAAATGATCCCAGATATAGTTCAAATCGAGGCCCCCGAGAGCGATGAGACTCAACACAATGAACATAATGATATTCGACCAGATTAAAATGTCGATACTTCGCTCCACTAACGCATTCTCGCTTTCTTCATCTGTACCCGATAGACGGTACTGCCAAGTGACGTTGGAGGTGATACCGAGGACAGTGACTGGCACCATCGCACCCATGTATATGACGGCTAATTTGCGAAAAGAGTTAAAGTCGATAACCACCTGACTGAGACAATTCCGGCAAGTGTCGAGGTCACCTTCGTGTTCCCTGATAAAGGACAATGTGAGCATGAACTGTCTCTGGAAGGATAACCTCATGACGTAAACGAGATAAATGAAACAGCCCCACCATACTAATAGAATCCCGCACGGCCACATGGAGAACTTGGCGTGAAAGTCCAGTGGACATCTGGCGCGTAGTATATAAAAGTAGACGAAGACGCGATATCCAGAGTTGCAAAGCGGCCAACAGAGACAAATCGTGAAGAATACTTTTCCAGGAAGACCTGCATGTGGAAAAATACAAGACATTATTTTTAAATATAACGAATTTCTGATAATGAGCGACACATTTGACCCAATTATTTAAGATTTAGGCCTACACATGGGACCTAGTGTGAATTCATCTAACATTACAGCGTGATTGTGTGTTCTCGATATTTTCGAGGTGATAGGTCGTTTTGGACGTACGTCAGGATTTTGATTGGTGGATATGATGCAGACGATAGTGTAATGCATCGTCTGCGTGTGTGACGTCACAATTTGATACAGTAAAAATGCTTTATCATGTAATGCTGTAGTGTGTGGTAGTGTGTGACTAGAGCCGTCCTTGGCTACCATAAATGGCGTATGACGTCATAATTTGCTTCGTGCTGTATACAGTAGTGAAATTCATTTTAATTTGCTTCGTGCTGTATACAGTAGTGAAATTCATCTTGTAAGGTTCAAATTTTCTATAGTATGAAAATCACATTTGGCAGCTGATGACCGAGATGGAAAACTTATCTTGTATTCAGCATACAGATTGATCTCTACCAAAGACAATAGGCTTCTTCAACTCAATGTGGTACACTAACAAGCCGTACATTAAGCAGACGCCGAGCGAATGGCGAATATTACAATGGCTTAATCGGGACATACGAAAAAAAAAAATAAGTGTCCCAAAATCTCAAAGTTGTGACTTTTTAACTCAAATTATTTTCTTTCCTATTTCCCTATTAAGCCACCATAAAATATATATTAATTTTTATATGATACATATTTTTTTGTTGGCCGAATGGTGTACCAAACACAATTTACAAGATTTTATTTACCGGCCGTACAAACACGGACCAAAATAACAGAGGTATATAGACAAAAACAGAAAATTATAATTGCTCGATTAAACAAAACATAAACTCTTTAACAAATATTTTGCCGTTCTTCTTTATAAGTCAAATATAATATTTATCTATGAACATATATGATGCGATGTTAAACATCGTCCAACTATTTAGTCTTATTTTTTTCCCCGTCTTTTTTTTGGCAAAATGGACAGCCTGTATAAATCGATAATTATGCCTTTCTAAAAGACATGTGACAACTTTAAAACTATATAAACTGTCTTTGAACTCTCAATTAGTTTTTCTGTTTCTGTTTCTTCGTCTTTCTTTAAAACAATATAGAAATGTCATGTGAACTCTTTACCAAATGCTACTGGACAAATATTATAACATTAAAGGAGCATTCTCGTTAAAAATTGAATTCCCCCGTTTCCATAACAATTTATCATAATCTAAATTATTGGCAGTGTTCAAAGTTTTATTTCAAATAAACGAGTAAATTTAAATGTATTTGTGTGTAATTGTTTCTTGTGCCCATAATAAAAATTCCACGTGATAAACAAGTACCTTGAAGGAGACAAAAACCCAACAATCATCATCTGTGTATGTGACAGAGATAACTGTCATGCACAACTCCCAAAAAATATGTCAGCACAAAACAATATCTTATTCCATTTCACAACACAGATTTATCGTTTCTTCGCACACAAAGCCAACGACTTGATCAAGTCTAAATATGACGTCATCTAGCCACTTGTGCTTGGATTTTTTTAAATGTTTTTTCCTCTGTATTTATTACGATATTTATTTTACTGTAATGGAGATAAGGGTTTTGTAAATACTCCATGGATCTAAAATATTGAAGCTCTTAACATGACCAACTATTGACATTTGGTTTCAGGTTCAACACCGTCATCATTGAAAATATAAAAAAGATACGTGAAAGTACAAGGGTTTCAGATCCAATTAGTGGCGCTATGACATCACAGATTTTGCAAAATGGCAGCTCCGACACGACTTTGAAGCTGTAAAATATCTTCCCAAACCGAGCATGATTTCATTTAGCTGATGTGTTTTTTTTTGGGGTGAGAGGGGGGGGGGGAGGGGTGGTTGTTCTTCACAATGATCTCTGTCATATATAACGCTGGAGATGAAGGTTGGAATTGTATCTCATTTATCAAAGTATATCTATGTGACAGTTTACTCACCCTTAAAATAAGTTCGTAATACGTTATTTATGATTTAGTGTTTCTTTTGTGTGGCAGAATTAACATTCGGTAACTTATTGTTGCATACGATAATCCCTGTAAGGTTTATCCGTTAAGTGCACGTTTAACGAATCTCTTTTGCTTGACCTACATGCCCCTTCGACAGCCTGCAGATGTATAATAATCCAATGGACTGCAGATACACTTTACATTTCCGTAGCAGTACTGACACTGAAAATAGGGCTCACGAGAGAGGTGGGTTTAGGGCTTATAGCCCGGGACCAGGGGTTAACTATATATCATATTTATGCGATTAACAAATATATATGTGTGTATATATATATATGTATATATATATATATAGATATATATATATATATATGTATATATATGTATATATATATATATATAGGGATATATATATATATATATATATATATATATATAGGGATATATATATATATATATATATATATATATATATATATGACATTAGACGTGAGTATTTCAAGTTGTGTTTTTGATGCAAACTTTGAAAAAATCTTATCTGAAGGATGGTAGGCAGGAATTCTCTTTCACGTTTTACCAAGATATTTCGATAAAAGACCTCTTATTGCAAGCCCAAATTCTTCGTTTGCTCATGCAATAACAAACAAAATTTACACAACACGTTGTGATTTGTTGACATCGTTGCAACTTATGTATCAAATGTACAATATTACAGTGTTATTATACACTGCCAACTAATTAATGGAGCAGCACATAACGTGTATTGTTTGGTTCAACTAAATCTAGACCACGAAAAGGAAAGTGTCGTCTGACATCCGTAAACAGATACTTCGAGATAGAATATATGATAATAATAAAGTGAAATAGATATAACATTGTTTAGTACGACGGCATATAGTATGTCATATTGATATCATCGGAGACGTATCGGTTAATCATGGAAGTATCACACTCATACTTCCACGCACGCATGTCTAACCATAATAATGCTGTGTCAACCAAATCTGTTGGGTATATAAGTAATTCTGCCTTGAGAAAATGACATATATTTTTTTGTCAACAGCTGTGGATCCACCTTCCCCTCTTTCCCTACCTATCCGCCGTCCAACCTGGACTAACTTGGTACCCCTGTTAACAGTATAGATCAGTGGCGTAGGAAGGTACTTTTGAGTGGGGGGGGGGGCTGAAGACTGATGGCCGGCCTGGGGGAGGGATCTAAGGGGAGGGGGTGTCCCCCTCCCCTTTTGAATTTGTTTGCATTTCTAGGTGGCCTCAGATGCAATTTGGTGCAATATAGCACACTTCAACCCACCCACTCCATTTTGTATATAATTTTGCATTTTCACCTGGCCTTAGATGCAATTTGGTGCTCCAAATGAGATTTTTTTTCTCATTTGGAAATGAAAAAGGGTTTTTCTGACTTGCGAAGCGGGGGCGCGGAATGATACTTCCGCCCCTCCACATTTTTCACAGCCCCCCCGGTTCCTACGCCCTTGGTATAGATAGCCCGCCTCTCCCTATATTTTTCCTTTCAACGGCTCGCTACATTCACGATCCACGATAGCTATATTATTACTCTATAAGATTTACTTCACAATTTTAAATAATTTTAGACTTGTTTCGCACATCAACCTTAACCGCCGGCCAAACTTGCAATGCCACAAAAATCCTAGAATCTACCCCCCCCCCCTCCTACCTCCTACTCTCGCCACAACCCCACAGACAGTTAGCTTCAAATGCAGACTTTCTTTTTTTCAAGCCGGTAGCTGTATGGTATATGTTTAGAGAGACATGTGGCAAATCCTGTTTCTCTTTCAGGCTTGGACACAGTCCAGGTGAAAAGCCCTGGCTGGCTGATAACCATTCTAAGCATCCTGGTCAAATTTGCATTCATTTCCTTCGTATGGTTTTTCCAGACACCAGTTTTTTTTTTGTGGTTGACATGATTTGTAAGAAAGTGAACTTGAGGCAAACAAAATAGTAGCACACTGACAATTTTTTAGTTTGGTTTTTAAACTTTTCTTGAAAAGTTACATCCAATATTCTACTTCAAATTTAGTTTGCATCTGACATACTGTTATTATTGGTATACATACTGTTAACCATACACATTCCGATAGGTAAAGAGGGAAGCCTATCCACTGAACAATAATGTGAAAGATAAAGTATAGGGCAACAACACAAATATTTTGCTTTCAGTGTACAGCTGCGTCCTCTCGCCTGTTTGCTTCAAGTCATTTATGGGTAGAAAGTAAAATTGTGACAAATTTCAACAATCTCAAAACGAAACGAACGAAACGATTTGGATATATGTATATGTATATATATATATATATATATATATATATATATATATATATATATATAATGGTCGTCGTAGGTTTAGTGAGGCTCATACACTTCTTATTGCGTGACAATAGTTTACAATGAGGTAAGAGTGGGCAATGGGGTGGGAGTGGAGGTGGCGGTGTGGGGGGGGGAGTGGGGCAGCAGAGGTTTCGTATACAACAAATAAGGTCATTGAAAGACAAGCGAGGTAAAATATACGTTTGCGGGCTTCGGACCACCCACCACTAATAGGAGACCGCAGCATTCCCTCTGCAAAGGAAAAATCATATTACGACGACTCATATTCACTGTAAAATCCCATAACTTGGATGTGCGGAGGAAGGCTATCAATACAAATATGTAGAAAAAATATTTCAATATAGCATATACCAAGTAACATCATATAAACTTCACGACTCAACTGTTTGAGAACTGTATGCTCCTGTCTGGTATATTTCTATAAATTACACCAACCCCCTCCCCCCAACCCCCCTCTTTCTCTCTCCACCCTACCTCCTTTGAGCTATGTAATTTGCCGAAAGTGAAAGCACACATCTCATATTTCCGCTCAGAGGAAACATATGGCATTTTTGTAGATGTTTTCTCATTCTAAAAATAGACTTAAGTTTTCGTAAGCAAGCAGTGACTATTAATATTGTGAAGATAACAATGCAGTCATCAGCGTTTAGTGTCTTATTTATCCAATCAATATTCAGCAAGGATAAGTAAAAGAGGTGATGACATTTGTCGCGTGAAAATAAATCTCGAATTTGTTTTCTTCTTTTTGTATCTAGAGAATCCACGTAACAGAACAAGGTTTCTTGTTCCCCTCTTGCTTATTTTGCGTTCTGTGTTTTTGTAACACCTTTAACACTGCTTCCAATCTGTGAAACTTGTCTCTCTTTGCCCCCCCCCCCTCCCCACCCTCGCATTCAGCATATATTTTAAGCTCTTACCAATGTCCCCGCCAATATTTTGTTATCTGCATTTGGATTGTGTTTTTCCCTGAAGGATCTCGAAATCATATTTAGCCCCCAGCCCCCAACCCCCGCCCTGTCACACTCGATTTATGCTGCAAAAATGAAAGTTTGCCTGTTGTGAATGTTGTGATTGTTGGACATGGACACATTTTCAACTTACTCAACTTAATCATAGGCAGCACAAACAGACTGCATGACTACAGTAATGATTACAGAAACCTCCAAATGGTTTCACTGACAAAAATTACTAAGAAAAGATAATTTTAGGCAGAATTTTAGAGGTTTTGATATAGTATAGACCAACAAAGACGAAAGCAAAACTTAGTACTGGAACTGTTTCTATATCTTTTTCGTTTTTTTTTTGCTCAAGATTGTTCATCTTTAAATATGATGAACCTCTGAATGCTCCTTTAGCCTAACTTGATGATGACGTCAGGCGCGTAGCCAGGAATTTGCCAAGGGAGGAGCGAAACTGCAGGCAAACTATCACAGCCGTAGATACGGCATTGCAAACTATCTAAGCGTAGCGCCACCATAATTGGCGCGAAGCGTACAAGAAAATTTTGGCTGAAAATGCCTCCCAGATCGCTGCATGGAAATGGCACTTCCCAGGCCTTGTAAGTTGCATCTTAGCATTTTCTCTTTTGAAATTATTAGCGATATCATAAAAACACAAAAAAAAAAAAAAAAATGCTCAAGGGGGGAAGCTGCCCCCTTCGCTACGCGCCTGGATGACGTCAGCCCCCCCCCCCCGTGCAGGCCTAAAATAAATGTTAACGGATTTACATCATTTTTTATTGGTTTTAAATTCGAATAACTCAACCAAAATGTGTTCTTTTAAACTCAAAACAACTACACAGCATCTTTGGGGATGACATTCAACACTTATTTCATGTGACAAATCTGTAATAAACTTGTAAACTTATCATTTGAGGCCGTGGAATTGTTATATCTTTCCATTAAGTCATGTGTTGCAACTGAGGAACTGTTTCTACAGTGTGCTGTGCATTAGACTATACAGTCCAGTCATTTTAACTGATTAACCTCAGCTGTTTAAAGTGTCATTTCTCAAAAAAAGAAAAAACGAAAGAAAAGAGTGTTATAGAAATATATACTGGACTGAGAACAATGTGTTGTATTGGTCTTCTTCTGTAAAGTTTAATTCCATTCAATCAACGTCATAAATAAAATGAAGTAATGCTTTGCTAATAGGGAAGATACCGTACCTATAGATACATTTCAGATTTCTAACCATCCCTAGCTATTGGAGACAATGCAGTGTCCCTATTATCTGCACTACTTTGTTCAAAAACACAATAGAGCCGTCACGAGTTTACCGACTGGTCAAAAATGGGTCAAAAAGTTGCACCAGGAACTTGTGACTGATTTCGTCAGATTCCTTTTTAAAATTGTTAAATCAAAAGTTTTCCCATATCACAGAAATAGAGTTAGAAAGTGACAAGATATTCAATTATATGAATTGCGGGGTGAATGAAGAAAAATCAAATTGTAAATTTGTTGTTTTCAACATTACTTTAAGCTTCCTCGAGGGTATAAACTATTTACAGTGGTGTAACCAGACTTTTCCATCGAAGGGTGGGGGGGGGGTGAGGGGGAGGGACTGAGTGGGAGGGGCTGAGGGGGAGGGGCAAAGAGTTTCAGTGATGGGGCAAGTTTCGTGCGCGACCAGTTCGGTCAGTTTAGGTACTTTTGCAATATGCCCCATTCCCAACACTTGAAACCGTTCTAACGGTATTGTTATAAATGTCACTTTACCCAAATTGAACAGTTTATTCGGGAGTTCCACCCGCTAAATCATTGCATGGATAGTCCAACAAGTACTTTGAACTTGAAATATTGTAGAGAAAGTCAAGCGCATAGATAGGATTTCATCTCAGGGGGAGGGGGGGGGAGGGCGGATTCAACATACACATGATATAACAAGAATGGTAGCAGGATATCTCGTTAGGTAGCGTGTGTGATGAGGGGAGGGGGGTGGGGAGGGGCGGCCTCGTAGCAATATCAGAAAGCAAAATAATAGGATAATATTTAACTTGAGATGCAATGGGCTGGAATTAATTTGAGATTCCCGTCAATTACGGATTAGCGTCAACCGCAAACTGGTTTAACTCAACCTTTACATGTACTTTTCGTCCAATATTTTTTAGTGCCAACCATGTCATTTGGGGGGAGGGGGGTGGGGGGGGGGGAAGAAAGAAGACAAAAGTTCTTACCTTTTTCTGCGAGGTTCATAAACTGCATTCGCTTGATAATAAATCTCGCATTCAGGGAACCTGCCCAGTCCAGAAAGGAAACGTTTTCCTTCTTGCCGAAAAAGCTCCGAAA
The DNA here is from genome assembly GCF_037975245.1 of Apostichopus japonicus. NCBI lineage: Eukaryota > Metazoa > Echinodermata > Holothuroidea > Aspidochirotida > Stichopodidae > Apostichopus > Apostichopus japonicus. The sequence goes on from NC_092579.1 coordinate 22,846,753, forward strand.
CTTTGAACAGATATTCATCATAGGATAAATGGAGAGGCAGACTAGAAATGCATTGTACGAGATGAAGTGGAGTAACTTGTTCTGGCGACCCCACATCCTGTCTATGTAATAACCCAAATCATAGAGGATAGAGGCTATGGCTAAGAGGAGAACGATGAGTGAGATGTATTTACTGCACCGAGAAACCCAGAGAGAACCACCTGAAAAGAGAAACAGTACAAATGGTCAGTAATGTACTGAGAGAGAGCAAGAGGGAGGGGGGGGGGGTTAGTGGGAGTGGGGATAGGGTGAGGTAGGGGAGGCTGTGTATTATTGGTGGAGTGTAGTGTGGTGGGGCTGGTGTGGTGTGGTGAGGTGGCGTGGTTGGGTGGGCGGGTCTAGAGGGGTCAGGAGGGTGGAGGAAGGTTTGGAGTGGGTGGGTGGGGTGGGGTAGCGATGGTTGTGAATTTGAGTGTGAAGTTGACTTGTAATTAGAACATCAACGATGCTGTAGCTCAATTGGCTTTAACAAAAGTGACATGTAGAATCTGTTTCAAAAGCACCACGAAAGAAACTGCCCCCAAAAAACATTCTTATTTTGCGTAGATTTTAAAGAGATTAAAACCCGATTTGAGATCACCCCACTACCAACTGGTGACTGTTACAAGCTTTGTTCAAACTTTGATTAACTTCATACGAAGGAGATCCGTTTGAAGAAACTTGAACATTTTCAGACGATTATTTCCCTTAAACGATCTTCGACCTTTCATCCTTGTTCAACTGTTGGGCGCCTCACGAACCGACCAGTGCCACCAATTTCCATTCAGATCAGATCAAAACCCAAAGGAGGAGAAGCATTTAAAAGAGTTCATGTTAGGGTCTGGCCATAACCTCAAACGACATTCAGTCTACTATGTGTAAACATTAATGAAACCCCTTCCACCGAAACATGGTCAACAACTTTGACAACTTTCGTTAGGATAGACAGATAGACAAGCAGATAGATAGACAGACAGACATATGGAGATGGACAGATAACATAAGTGCACTAACAGGTGAAGAGCAAGGGGAGGAGGGGGAGGGGAGGGAGGGAAGAGGGGGTTGGGTCGAGGGGTGATGGAGTGGGAGGAGAGGTTGGAGTATCAATCCTCTCCCGAAACGATGGGACGTGCCCGCCTTGTACAGGCTATTTTCATGACATGTATATGAAGGGGGCTTGAAATGTCTCCATATATATTGCAACAAGGTATCTGAATGTTACAGATTTTTAGATGCAGGAAGGGGGGGGGTTTACAGAAGACAGAAGGAAGGGATCATGGAGGGGGGGGTCTTCCAGTGTCAAATGTTGCATGTTTGTTATAGGCTGCTGAGTTATTGTATAGAGATGTTGAGGCATGTACACAGAGACTTAGTCAAATTAATGAAAAAATGATATGGGATGTATGTTTCAAATAGTTTTTAATTATGTCACCGATGAGGAAAAATTGTTAACTGAAATATTTCCTCCGGATGAAACCATTTCTAAAATTGTAGGTCTTAATAATGTTAACATTTATAAAGCCACATCCATGTTATTCAAAATTAAACAATAAAGGAAATGGTATGAAAGGGAAGGGGGGGGGGGGTTGGGTTCCAGTGTTAAATATTACATGTTTGTTATAGGCTGCTGGATTATTGTATAGAGATTGTTAGGCATGTACACAGAGACTTAGTCAAATTAATGTAAAGATGATATGGGATGTATGTTTCAAAAAGTTTCTACGTTTTCCCTTCGATGAGGAACAATTGTTAATTCAAACATTTCCTCCGGATGAAATCATTTCTAAAAGTGCAGATCTTAATAATGTTAACATTTATAAAGCCACATCCAGCGTCGGACGTCATGTTATTCAGAATAAAACAATAAAGGAAATGATTAATGCATTTTAAAGTACATATATTTAAATGTTTGCTGATGTACATTTTTCTATAGCCTCAGCAAATGCGAAAGAATCACTAGCTACTTATATAGGGAAATGCATACATACATATATATTTATGTGTGTGTGTATGTATATATATATTACTGTTATATATATATATATATATATATTACTGTTGTATATTACTGTTATATATATGTTACTTCAGATAAATTAATATATATATATATATATTTATATATATATATATATATATATATATATATATATATATATATATATATACATATATATATACACAAGAAAAAAATGGAAAAAAATGATACTTTCATTTCCAACTTTATTACTTAGAACGTTAAATAGGTAACAAAATAAAGATGAAGAAGAGCCGTGTAAACGCTCGAAATGTTTTGTTACCTATTTAACGTTCTAAGTAATAAAGTTGGAAATGAAAGTATCATTTTTTCCATTTTTTTTCTTGTGTATATTCTTAACTTTCCAACACACGCCATCAGACATGTCTATATTTATATATTACTGTTATATATATATATATATATATATATATATATATATATATATATATATATATATTACTGTTATATATATGTTACTTCAGAGAAATGAAAACTTTCAAGAAGTGCGGTAAACAAAGGGCCTTGACTACAGGCATCACTGCATTGACACGTTTTTTTAAATTATTGATAGGCGTTACTCAACAACGATATGCATTTTTTATTTTCTATGATCATTTCTACGTTATCGTACATCCGAAACCATCTTCAGATCTTAAACAAGTTTCACAGTGAAATTTGAAACTACATTATCTATAATGCGTGTAATCGGCTTCGAAACTGCGAACTAGTTTCGAAAATAGTGAAACCATGGAGTTGTAATGGAAACAACTCCCTGGTGAAACTGCGTTAATTTCTGCCCTGGGATCGTAGAAGTTTGGTTAAAATGCTCATGTCATGTCAATTGAACAATTCGTCAATTTGTTGTAAAAAAATGACATGTTGCCATTTTAATAAGTAATCATTTTTTATGCAACAATATGACGCACTACGTATTCGTGTGGAGGAAGTAATCAATTTTTTTTGTGTGCAAAATTGCAAAGTTATTATTATTAATCATCGTTTTGCAGAGAGACATAAATCATAACCGTCCTCAATAAAATATTCTAACATATACGTAAACCTAGAGGTTTCCATAAATATATATCCCACATTGATTACCACCAACACAAAAAGTTGTTTTAGAGGTCACTATTGTCTTCCTTTCAACATGCTAGGTAGGCAAATAATAGTCAGTCATATCCAACCTTGCAGTATACATTGTAGGCCTACTTTCAATGACAAAGCATTATGCCTCACTGTGCCATCTAATGGTCTAATTGAGCCCATTATAAATCTCCTGGAATAATTTGGAGGATCAGCTGATGGTACATGTAAAAGAATTGGAAGGGAACATTGAATTATTGTCGATCGAGAGAGAGAGAGAGAGAGATGGGGGGGGGGGGTGGTCTGCTGGTCACTATGAAGCTAGGGTTGATACCAAATGCATCTTGCACCATGGATACCCCATGCTCCATGCGTGCTCCTTACATGCGCTCCATGCGTGCTTCATACATGTTCCATGCGTGCTCCGTGATATATACTACATGCTGCATAAACTTAACAGCACATAGTAACAATACACTGAACAAGAATCAACTCTGCAGTATTAACAGGTAACAGTACAAAGGACCTAACAATCAGGCGCGTAGCCAGGAATTTGCCAAGGGAGGGGCGAACCTGTAGGCAAACTATCAGAGCCGTATATGGCTCTGCAAATTATCTAAGCGTAGCGCCACCACAAGTTGGCGGGAAGCGTACAAAAGATTTTGGCCGAAAATACCTCCCAGATCGCAGGAAATGGCACTTTCCAGGCCTTGTAAGTTGCATCTAAGCATTTTCTATTTTTGAAATTACTAGCGGTATCATAAAACATACAGAAAAAATATGCTCGGGGGGGGGGGTGGGTGGTCGCCCCTTCGCCCCCCTTGGCTACGCGCCTGCTAACAATATACTCACCGGTGGATTTATCGGTAAATTGTGTCCGTTCTCCATGATAATTCCACAGCGTTACATTACAAACGCTACATTCTTCGACATCTTCGTCATTACCCATGGTCCTTTGCTCTCTACCGTCATTTTCGTTCTGCCAAAGTTCGCCATCATATTCATATTCCAAAGAGAGTGGATCGAGTAACATTGACTGGCTATTGGTCTGATTGTCACATCCACGAGTCACCGAGGTGACATAACAAACGTAGCACTTTCTCTTCTTCAAAATCCGACGGTGCCAGAAAACACAGAGAAATGTTAAAACAAGCCACAGCGTGATGGGCCATTTCCCTTCCCTTCTGTAACTAGCCAAACGAATTATAGAGTCGTAACTTCGAACCCTCCGATTCGAATTTACGGAGGTATCATTATTATTGTTGCTAGGGAGCAAACTTTCCTCTTCGGAGGAGTCCTGTTTTGCGTGAGTCGTCGACATAATGTGAGTAGTTCCGCGAAACTGCTCTGTCCGCTGCTAACTTTACCTAAATAGTCTTTCATTCAAAATGATTAGTTTTGTCTGCAAACGGCGAAGTGAGAACCTAAAAATGCAACAAGAAATAACAATAAAAGTTTTTTTTAAGGACTTATTCAACATATTCAATTTAGTGCTTGTTTAAGCTGGTGGCATTGCTAAATGAATGAAAGACGTCAACCTATAACATAACATAAGACATCGACCTATGACATTGGACACCATTTCCACGGATCAGGGAGCAGCTTGAATTAATTTGGTTTGGTCAATAAATTTACAATTCCGGCAAATATTTCTCAAAATATGATTGCAATATTGTATGTAAGTATGTATGTATGTATATGTGATCTTCCCGCAAGCAGGAACTCGCGAAAGAAGCCATGGAGGCTTATAGACTCGCAAGCTGACCGAAGCCAATCTCTCGGCACACATTCATTTAACGTCCATGTCAGGAAGTTGTTATTGAACAACACCCTTGCCAGACGACACACATTGCTGTCGGCGGGGAATCGAACCGGGGATCTCATGACTGGGAGACGCCGGCGTTAACCACTAGGCTATACACTCCGCTATACACTCCGCACTATATATTGACCAAGCTATAAGACCCCGACACCACCCCTCCTACGTAATCCATCAAATAAGCTTAGAGAAAATGTTTCCATCCAGTTTCCAACATTTCGTCACATGACACAAGTAAAAGAGCAAATTGTAAATAAGCAGGGGAAAAATAAAAAAAATATATAAACAAATCTTTTACTTCCATTATTTGAAGTGAAACTTGCTTCTTCAGAATTGGCCCCTAAATCGTAACATGCATAAAACTTGTTTAGAAACAAACAAACAATCAAATGAACAATCAAATAAGTAAACAAACGAATGAACAAGAAACAAACAAATTAATGAATGTTTATGAGCGAGAGGAATGAATGTATGAATGAATGAAATCAATTACAGTTATGCATTAAACTACCTTGGCCGGTGGTATTGACATGCATCTAGCTTATACCAATTATACGCCAAAACCAAGCAAATATACTTTCGGGCGAAAGACTTCTAGTCAAGTATATTCACAGTCTATATGCATTCGTCCTCGCTTAAGAAGCAGAAGGTTGTAAACATTAGTAATGCATATCCTTATGATACATTTAAGACCAAAATAGGAATACTCACCTCAAGGCCTTAATTGTCGTATTGTCCCCAAAGGGTGTGTATCGATAGGTTTATCTGATGCATTGTTAACCTACCAAAGTATAGCAACTTTATCGTGAAAACACGTTAGTCTCCAAAAATTAGTTCAATCCAAGTGAGGCAAGCCCCGACGTGTATAGGCTATAGAATATCTCTATAGACAGAGCAAGGATTATTTCCAAGAAAGATCCGAGCAATTGAAGTATACTCAATTTTTCGATGTAAAGGTATATCCATCTATCGCTATGTGTTGAAAACCTGTAAACAGTATAAGAGAAACAACATCTCTCGCAACAAGGACCTATAAAATATACGTAAATAAACACATTGATGTTCATGCAGGAGCATCATCCACTGTTTGCATGCGTATATACGGTGATTGGTGAGGTAGACTTTCTCTTTGATATACGGCAGATAATAAAATGGCGATCCAATCTTGTCAAGATTCCAAATCCATATAGCCTACATCATCTAATGAAGGAATTACGGTCGCCGAGACAGTTCCTGCATTGCCATGCAGGGGTTCGCGATTCAAAACAATGTCAACGAGGCTCTTATTGAGGAAGTGAGAATCATGTCAACTTTTAACTCTTCCCGTTATGATGTATTGTTACCGTAAATAGGAATGCGACTTAAAGTACGCGGTTATGTAATCCACGCACAGGTGTTGAATAAAGGTCTTAATCATACGTCCTATATAAACAAACTTACATTGACGGTTAAAGTTCGTTCAAAAACGGCGTATTAGCACAACTGTTGAATATTAATTCAACGAAAAACGAAAGAGTTAAACGTAATATTATGCTCTTCAGTCACGAGATATAATTGACTTTTAAGCTTGATATTTTTTCTTTTTTTTTGCTAAACGAGTTGTAGAACAACAAATTAAAGTTCCTGACGTGTTGGTATATGTTGGACTGTCGAACCCCCCCCCCCCCCGCCCCCCAAATATTCCTGACTATTTGCTGAAGCTAGTTTAGCGTTCAAAGATGTCTGTCATATTGTTAAAATATATTGTTATTAAAGAACAAAATATGTTATCTAACGGCCAGAATTATTTTGTATGTGCCAGTGGTTACATATGCTACGAGTTTTAGTTTTAAAGGATGACTTTATGGGCACAACATTCACCTTTATATGTTTTAGACCGTTAACATATGCTACCAAAAATGAAATAGCGAAAAGTGAACTTGAAGAAAATAAGTGCGATGATATAGATACACACTGGCAGAGCTGTTTACGCTCTTCTTACAAAATTGAGAAGAGAAAAAAAAAAACATTTTAAAATATTGTTTTATAGGATAAGGTCTACATCACAATAATTGGAACCTTATCCAATGTCAAAACAATAAAGTGAAAAATATAGCCAATCAAAACGTTTTGTTTTCAGTATATTGTTATGACATAACACCATATACCTGTTTGCGTAAAACCACTTATGGAAAACAAATCCATCCTATTATTTTCTCGAAAATGAAGAAATGTATGGAATTAAATGGAAATTTCTTGATGATATGTTTCGATTTCATCAAGCAAATATATAAAAAAAAATTACTCACGTTGCCTGGAATACCTGAAAAGGTAAGATATTCACTTTGTGTAATACCACAGTGTTTGGTATCCTCTGTACTATACTATACAGTTAGACAGTGATATATATATATATATATATATATATATATATATATATATATATATATATATATATATATATATATATATATATATATATATATATATATATATATCAATGACGTGCACAGGAAGTCAAAGTTAGTGAGATTGGGGTTATTATTGATTCCACCGACTGCGTTGGATAGGGAAATAAATCTTTCTAGAAGGTCTTCTACGACCCGAAGGGGTGCTCTCTGATTCTTCCTCGACTGAATGCCCAAAACATAATGAATAAATAAACATCTAATGACAGTGAACGTTTTACCCCAACTGGAGATTAAGGTATGGGTGTGTGTGTGGGGGGGGGGGTGCACCCCGATGCTCCCATTTGCGCACGCCTCTGATATGATTTACTCCAGTGATTTCCATAAGTTTTCACATCCGTTACGGTACCGCTCGGTACTACTTCTATTTTCAGTTCTGTAACCAGGGAGTTGTTATGTTCCATAACAACTCCCTGCTGTGACTATAGCGAGTCCAACTTCCACGGTAGCAAATTGCCAGATAACAATCTTTCAAAGAGGAACTGTTTTTATATTACCACAACATGTATTAATATATATATTAATAGCCATATTTACAGGTATGACTGTGTGTGACGTCAGAGAACCCCATGGGGATGTTTGCTTTGTGAAGGGTTAGATTAATATAAGGCAAAGTTCGTAATCATAAAGATTAACGGTCTTCAATGGGAAGGGAAAGATATATAGGAAACCAGAAAGTCTATATTTCCTGGGCGTATAGTTTGGTGGTATTGAGGGCTTCTCTACTCACTCTCGGCCGCAATATACGGTAGACTCATTAAACATTTGTGTCGAATCTGTGGCGGAGGAGAGAGAAGGCTAGCAGCCTGGTGATGGATGAGTGGAGGTTGAGAAGGGAGATGGGGTCTAATATTTTACAATTGCCTTTAATTTTATTTTATTTAAATTAAATTAAATTTATTTGCAATTGCAATAATTTAATTTAATTGCAATTGTTCAAACATTATTAGCTCCAGTTTATAATCATAGGCATACGTTAACAAAATCGCATATTCCTTACCAACACATTTTAAATGTAAAAAAACAACTCCAAATGAAGTTCTTTTAACGCTACGTACGTATCGGCCTATTCTTAGGACACATGTGGAGTTCAACAAGCCTGCATCTTGCTTGAATCCTGTTAAATGAAAAATTAGGCACCTTATATACAGTATCTTGTGAAATATTTTCAGACGAGGAGGGGGAGAATATCTCTGATTGGGGGCCTAGGTTTATAACTTATCGGTTGGGGTGGGATATAGGGGGACCCAAAGGGGAGGGGGCCCGTTTGTTTTGTAGAAGGTAAGGGAGGGGGGTAATATAGGGGGAAAGAGGAGTAAATAGTATACCCCCTGATTTGGGATTTTCACTCATCTGTGAAATGGTATAGTTGAGCCTGCACATGCACATGCACATCGAGAAACATTTTCAAGCCATTATACTCGGTGTCATATTTTTCTTTTCCTTATACACAGCCTATATAGAGCGCTGTAACGTTGTAAAGGCGTATAGTGAAACGTATTTATGAAACTACAGCAATTAGATAATCATGATTTCATTTTCGTAACTTCAGGAAACAATAAAAAATCGCGAAAGTATAATCTATGTTTTTTTTTATTTATGGTATATCTTATAGTTTTCAATGAGTTTATAAATAACATCTGGATTTTCCCAGTTCCCTGGTTTGGGCCTACAATGTTGTGTTTGTTTTTAACGGATGAATTCAAGTTAATACGCGAAAGTCACTGATTGAAAATTCGCTATTAGAGCGGGACAATTGAGTGTTAAGTATAGTGTTACAATGTGTATTACACTAGTACAATCACAGAACAGGATTCTCTGAGAGTTGAGAGAATCGTGAGGGTTCAGGAATTTGGAGGTTAGGGGGGAAGAGGGGGAGTGGGAAATCCGTCATTTTGTGACGTTTTAATGAAACTTTGAGGCAGGGTCGTCTTTTTTCATCGTACTACATGTACTTTATGAAGCATTTTGTGCTGACCGTTGATACATTGTATCGGACCTATTATTGAAGTTGGTTAATAGATCCCGAGTAACGCACGCGAACCTATAAGGCAGTGTCATAGAAATTGATAAGCAATTTCTATGGGCAGTGTACACTGATCAGTGAAATGAAGTCATATACAATCTAGCAGCTTTCGGAAATAACGATGTAAAGATCCTATTTATTAATTTCTTCTTACACTGAGCGGACCATAGGTCATATGGAGTGTAAGCTCAGTGGTTAACGCCGGTGCCTTTCAATCATAAGGTCCCGAGTTCGAGTCACTCGAAGATTAATTGTATGTCGTCCAGTTACAGAGTTGTTGACAATTCATAATCATGGACGTGAAATATGAATCTAAGAGACTGACTTCGGTCAGCTTGCGGCTTTGATAAGCCAATGATGGCTTCTTCACGAGGTCCTGCTTGCAGGAGGATCTCAAATACATACATATATTGCTTGCCGCTCGTTGATTCAACAGGCGCCGCCGCTGGTTCATTGGAACAAAGCGTGGGAGACCAGCGGTCCCGTTAGGATGAATAAACCGCGAAGTCTCATTGGTCTATCACGTTACACAAAACCAGGGTTATATATACGTACGGTCACGTTCATTCAAAATCGCCTAGTTTGTTTTTTCGCGTCTACGGGTAACGCGAGGATGCCGCTGAAATATTTCAGGTAGTATACCTATGGGCCTATACCTGACAGCAACACCAATGGTTTTAAACTTTATTCAAGTGACCAGTTAACCGGTGCCGACCCGTACTAATCGGTAGAACAATAAACATTATACATAGATATGAAAAAACGATTTTCCATACCATATTTCATATTTTTGACCCAAATTAACGCTTCAGAACTTGTTAAGGTTATATTTTCGATTTCCTTCCGTTCTGACGCATATACTTTCCGGTAGGAAATTTTATACATGTAAAGAGATTTGACTACTATATTTGTTGGCAAAGGCTCGGAAACTGTTCATCACCGGTCACCCGAGATTGAGGAATCAAAAGAAACAAAAGGCCAGGGATAGATGACGTCAGATCTTCCAAAACGGTCAGTTTAGCCGACCAGTTGACATTAGTCATCCTCGTTAACCAGCCCCACACTAAAACCTCATATCGACGACCATTGTAACATGTGACATGGGTTTGATGAGTCATAAATATTATGAACCAAAAAAATGAAAACTTCCACGACGAAAGATGACAATTTGTGTACTACTTTTTATTTATTATTTTTATTTTTTTATTCTTTCTTAAAATAAGTAAAATTTTCATTTTTACAATAAAATACATAGTTGTCAAATGTGGTCTCTGTGGTGTTGTGATTAAAGTTTGAAAAAAGAGAAAACAAAAAACAACAAAAGAATAATGCAACATGTATTTATATGAAGGTTCATATAAACCAGGTGGAATGATATTAAAATTTATTAAACAAAGAAGGTAAAATTGATGGTAGATATAAAAAAGGAACAGAAAATAAAAATGAGAAGTAATATTTATGTTTCCCACAAAAAAACATGATAGTAACGATTCCCGATTTATTTTCGATCATTCGTTAACTGTGCCTTTTGTTTCTAAACACATAATTGATACAGAACAATGGTTTTTTGTTGTTGACACACAATAGCTCTATTGTAAAATGATGGTACTACAATAGAGAATAAGTGACACCCTTTTACCTTTACCCCACTCGCAACCAATACCAATGACCATTTCAAGTGCTGGTCTAATTTGAATTTTTAGCTTGTTTTTTGGGGGAAAGACAAAGGTTAAAAATCCACTTATATGATTATCGCTATTAGCAGTTATTGCATTACAAAGTTTTTTTATTTTGTTACTCTTTGTGCATAGGAGTATATAGATCCTCTTGCACATGTAGGGTGTCACCACACAGTATTGTCAATCTCTTATTTCTATACTGTTGCTTTCATTTCAACATTCTTGCTGCATCATTATAAATAGTTAGAGATAAAAAAATCAAAAAATTCATTGGTTTTGGCAAAAAAGAAAGAATGTCACAAGTTGATATAAAAAACTTTTAAAAATTGTTGTACTAAAATTTAGATTGATTCATTTTCATCGGTAAATGTCATTGTTATATATCTCTCAATATTATAAGGCCATGATTCCCATCCTGTGCATGTAATAATTCAACAAGCAAAAAAAAATAAGAAAAAACAAATAGAAAAAAGAACCAAACAAGCTAAATTACCTGACCATTTCAGCATATTCTAGCTACCTGTGATCCTTAGATAATTATAAAATGTTGTTGTAAAGGGCCCTCATATACAAATCTCCTTTGTATAGACAATGTGTGTGAACACAGTTGTGTGTATTAGCAGTGGTTAGCTGGATAGGACCTAATAGCAAACCTTATTGGTTAACAAACTATTTGTTGAGAGCTTCTAATTTATCCCACCCATCTTGATTACATATTAGTTAACTGATAAGCAACTAACTACCGTGTTGATATGAAACTAAGTTGATACAAAATACAATCAATCTTTTGGTGGTCATTAACCAGAAGTCAAACACACTGTGGCAGAAGTTCCTTGTTCATAAGGAGTGTTAGCTTAGTGTTTTACGTAGGTGCCTTTCAATCATAAGGTTCCAAGTTCGAGTCACTCCAAGATTAATGTATGTCGTCCAGTTACAGAGTTGTTGACAATTGACAATTCATAATCATGGACGTTAATTATGAATGTAAGAGACTGACTTCGGTCAGCTTGCGGCTTTGATAAGCCAATGATGGCTTCTTCGCGAGTTCCTGCTTGCAGGAGGATCTCAAATACATACATAGTAAATCATACATTTATGACAAGGAAATTCATACATTCACAATAAGCTATGAATATTCTTTACAGTTGCAAATGGTTTCTCTCCCATTGGTTCTTTTAAGAAATGTCTCTGGTCTTTGACGTTGTCATCCATCTAATTTTGAACGGAATCAATGGCTACACCGATACTAAACAAAACTCCCAACCAGACCAAATTTTTTCTTTCTCCCGATATAACAATCACCCATTGAGCGGTAATTGATAACAAATGGCTGACCTACATTCCTCCATTTCTCCTCACATAGGTCAAAAGGTGAAATCTAAAAAATATTTTGATAATTTGATATCACCAATATTTAAAGGGATGATTATAATGCAAAGAATGAAGTTTGATATGTTTTTTAATCTGTCAGAAATCATTTGCTACCAGTTGTGGTTATTTTCTAAACCACTTTTATTGCAATCATGAGCTGCTCTGTTCAAACCGTTTTTGGTGGTTGTCCATCAAGGGTTACATTAATAAAGTAGAAAACCTCAGCAGAAAAACAGGACTTAACAGCCGTTAGAGCCTCCATACTTGTACATTGTAGGCTAGGTTAGGTGTATCTGCTATGACAGTGTTGTAGGCCATAGGCTCAGTACTGATTTTCAATTTGGGTAAAAAACTAGACATTCGACATCTCAAGACGGTAAAGTAACAAGACAGGAAATTTTCTTTCTTTTTTCATTTTGTGCTTTTGTAATTGTTGTGGGAGACTGTGGGTCTGTAAAAATACAACTAGAAACTTCAAGGTGTGCTTAGTAGTCTACAAGAGAAACAATAAAATGTTACCATAGAAACTGTTACTATGGCAATGGAGAAGGAATGACCAAACAAGTGACATTCATCTGGAACAGTTAAACATCAAAACAGCCTTTCCAGAAGAGCAAGAAACATTCGCAAGAAATATCCGATTGGAGATATCGTGTCCCGTCAGTTTACATGCTTGTGTAACTGGAAGTTACTGCCAAGTAATTTTGTGTTGGGTGTTTTTCAGGTCCCCCCTCCTCCCCCTGCCCTCACACTAACAACACAGTGCACTTAACTTTTGATATCTCCACAGAACTTTTTCATGCTAAAAATCTCTTAACTGCTCAACTAGCTGCTCTTTGTGACCTCTGAAATGACCTCGGCAGGCGTATCAATAACCAGATGATAACATTTAGCCCATCACTGCCACACCTGGAGAGGAAAGAAGAAGAAGTAGAAGAACATTGAAACACAAAATAAGACCACAGTTGAAAGTGGGAAACAAAATTAATTCAGGCAATCATTTCTATTCAACATGATTACATCATCTTTGAACTCTTGAAGTATTTTTTCTGGAACAGGGAATATAACCTTGGGCAATTTTTCTAGGACAGTTCCTACTACGTTTTGAAGTGACTGTGTTAAAAGCACACACTATCTTTGCAAAGCCCTCACATGTTCAACATGTGACAATTTTTTAAGCAAAATCATTTAACTCGACGTGCAACGTACGCCAAATAAAAATTCCCTTTTCACGCAACCTTGAGGTTTGATTTTGAGTTTTCAATGCACTGCTTTACAATACCACGTGACAGCAATTCACTATTTTTATGGTTTCTTTTTGGCATTTACTCAAGATACAATAGAAACACTCCCCTTCCCCCTCCCCAACAAAAAAAAAAACAAGGAAGATAAAAGTTGGTTTGCGTTCTGTTGAGTGAAAGGTACCATTGACAGAGTACAACCAGTACATAACTAATGGAGCTTGGATGATGAAACATCCGACCTTTGACCAAATTTTGACAGACTTCTTTCTTCAATTTTTCAGCATACTCTCTGAAGCAGATAGTACGCCAAGTTCTCAGGTGATGCAAGTCATTTCTACAACGGTCGTTAGGAATAATTTGTGGCTTATGGTTTGATCTAAAATGCTACAATGGGAGGTGGAGGGGGTACAGTAGGTGCAAAGAAAGGCACGGAAAAGGAGGGAAGGGGGGGCGGTTGGAGTAGAGTGGTGGGGGAAGGGAAGTGGAAGGGGGACTGGGATGGAATTAATTGATGCAACACGTTTCAACTTGACATCCTTAAACTAGAGATATACGCACATTTGTTATGTTCAACTTTTAAAAATGAAAAAAAAAAATGGGGAGAAGTTGATGAAATCTTGCCATCTTTCATACATAGACCCTTATGCATAAGGGCAATAGTAATTTCAATCCACCATAGTGTGCACTGCCCTCACTTTTTGGGGGTGGGGGGGGTTGGGATGGAATTACACTGATCCCATGCAACTTCAGTGCATAGGTTCACAGTCCCTTGATATGTCATTAGTTAAAATAAGTGTTTGACTTCCTGTTGGATATGATGTCATGATGGCATTTTGCTAGGGGTATTAAAAACTAATTAGCCACTGAATTACGGCATCAGTGCACAATACTTCCTTCTCCTTGGCTTTTAGCCAATTGTCATTTATTATTATTATTTTGTTATTTTTTTTGTGGTTAACAGGAACCTTTTTGAACTTTTACAGCTGAGGAGTTTGTAAGAACTAGTTTAAACACTGATAATGACAACTGTAACTTAAGAGCTTTTGTAGAGTCACTGTAAACACTTTAAATTGATACAAAAGAGGAACTACCTGATGAATCTAATCTTGTAAAGACATTTTTTAGCGGTAGTGTTTTGAATTTGTCAGATCTGACTTGTAAATCTGCTATTTACCAAAAGAAAAAAAAAAAAAAAAAACCTCCAAGGCCTATTCATCCTGAAGTAGGAATAATGATAGCAGTGCACATGAGTGCTAATTCTGAATTTTGGCAACAGGATTCGTGGCACTTAAGTTTCCTAATAGTGTACCTTACAGCTTTATTAGGATACTGTTGGCATTTTTGCACATCATTGAAGCAATCCACGATGCACATACTAAGTAGGGTTGGGCGATATTTGCTTTTTAATGTCACGATAAATAGTTCAAAAATTATCGCGATATTTCGATAATTACGATAATTTTTTCTTGTTGTTTTTAGTGTGTTCGCGAACACACTAAAAACAACTGCCTTTTTCCCACCGGTGTTTTCGCGCAGCAAACACACCGAGCATAATGGCGTGGGGTTCAGGGGCCCGCCTTAGAGCCCCGTTGGGGTCAAGGGGTGGAACCCCTTGTGGGGGTCCAGGGGGCGAAGGACCCCAGAAAAGTTAAGTATTTTTACGTGTCTGGCGATAAAAAATTCGCAATTGAGGATTCAAAATACTGACTAACTTTATGAATTTAAATTGTCACGAAACTGATGAAAGTTTTAAAATGACAAGTTAGAGTAGCTATATAATGTGATAAAATGAAAAGAGAATTAATCTGTCTTACAATCTTTATAAAGTTTAACTTACAAAACTGTCGATATTATGAAACAAACTACGTTCGGCAAAGCCCCGTTTCTAGACTGCCTAACAATCAGTTTACAACTGCAGTGATTAACCGTACTTAAATAACACAGTAGGCTACATGTGCTTCCAATTTTCCCAGGTACCTTACCAAACAAGTTACAACCCCCCTGTCTAACACCTGTTTGTTAACATTTTTGGCACGGTTCCAAAAAACTTTTCATGGAGTAAACTATTTTGGCTCCACTCTAGAATTAATTAGGTCAGTCAGTAAAGGATCGGTAAAGTTATGCGAAATATTATCTTAGACGTTAAAGGAAAGTAGGTAAATATCCCCGTAACATAAAGGTAAGTAAAACACACCTCAAGCCAACCGACTCCTCCGCATAAACAAAACAATCTATTCCCCATGATACACGAGGCAGTCTACAGTATACCATACAGACATAGCACGATATCAAGGCCCCAATAGCTACAGTATGGCCATCTTTATGAAAGTAAACCCTGTAATTCCATGTTTTAGGCCACCAGGCGTGATTAACTTAATGCTAAATATTGTTTCCATGTCCTTGTAGAAATCGTCAACTTCTCAAAATACAATTAGTTGTGTTTTTGTTGTTACGTGAAAGTGGTTACGACGAAGTGGTTAGGCTATTTACTATACACTTAACTATGGTAGGATATTATTATTATTATTATTTAAAAAAAAAAAAAAAAAACTTTCTTTCCCCCCGCTTTACACCAGATGTGGTCTTCTGGTTTATTCATAAATGGGTGTACTAGAGCCTTGTTTACATGACACTTGTTGCATTTAGCACGATATGCCAGTTTCGTGTGAATTTTTCGAATGTATTTTGCTCGATCTTTCGTAAAATTAGAAAGGTGTACCAACTTACTTTTCGTACATAATTGGTAATTTCTCTACTGATTTTCAGAGTTTTGTTCTCTATACAGTCAATGTTGTAAAGGACGGGTTTTTTACGAAGTGCAAAAGTCAGTAAATGAAGTTGATAAACTTTATTTCTTTTCAACTTTCTTAACCATGGAATGCTAGAATAACATTTAAACATAAATTGGAGATTTTTTACTACATTTATTTCAAATTTCTTTCACAAGAAATTATCGTCATTTGTTCAATCCTCAAAAAATATCGTCTTGAAAAAAAAATTATCGCGATCATAATAATTTTCGATATATCGCCCAACCCTAATACTAAGTTTATCTAAGGTAAGACTCTTGGGATGTAATGTCCTTGCCCAAAAAACTATAGCAAACTCTGTACTCATGAATGCCAAAAAAAAATGTCCAAATTATGATTCTTGTGATACAGAGCTAATAAACATACCAAGGTTGGCTTTTGTTGTAAAACATTCTCACTCCTGAAGTTTTGTGTTACATGCTAATACACATACAAACTCAATTGCACGAGTAGGTAGTACTTGCCCTGCCAGTTGTGTTATATTACTGTTTATTATCATTGTTGAACTGATACAGCTAAGATGACCTCTCAGTCGCCCGGTAATTGTTTATATGGTTGTGGCCAAGTCTACATACCCGCGCTTTGCACTTGTTTATTTGACCTAGCCTGACACTAACTATATGACAACACTACCATCATCTTGTACCTGCATATCTCATCCCCTCACCATCACCTCCCCCTACCATCTTGTCTCCCTCATTTCCCCATCATCACCCCTATCCCCTCAAGCCCAAACTTCACCAACCCCTGTCAAACACTCACCCAATCTCATACCCTCACCCATTCTACCCACTCCCTCAACCCATCATCTCAATCCCCTTTCATACTCTCTCCCTTATCCCACCCCCTCCCTCACTCCAAATCCCATCCCCTCCTTTCACCCCCTAACCCTCTATTCCACACCTCTCAATCATCTCCAATCTTGTCATACCTTCACCCTTTCCTTCACCCCCTCTCCACACTCTTCCCCTTCCAATCCACTTTCCTTCATTCTCTTTCCTCACCCTCTCTCCACCCCCCTCCCCTCTCTCATCCCCCTTCCATCTTTCATCCCCCACCCCTATCTGCCACCCATCTCACCTTGACTGTTCTATCTATTGCTCTCTTTCCTCACCCTCTCTCATCCCCCTCCCCTCTCTCATCCCCCTCCCCTCTCTCATTCCCCTCCCATCTCTCATCCCCCTCCTCTCTCTCATCCCCCACCCCTATCTGCCACCCATCTCACCTTGACTGTTCCATCTACTGCTCTCTTTCCTCACCCACTCTCATCCCCCTCCCCTCTCTCATCCCCCTCCCCTCTCTCATCCCCCTCCCCTCTCTCCTCCCCCACCCCTATCTGTCACCCATCTCACCTTGACTGTTCCATCTACTGCTCCTGAGAACACTATTCCTCTAGAGACAGCCAGGCATGCCACACTGCCAGTGTGTCGGATTAGTGTCTGTGTGCAGATCATCTTCTCCATGTTCCATACCTGGCAGAAAAAATCAAACGATTGTCCCCGTAAGAAAAGAACTCTCCCATCTAAAATTGTTACACAATTAATTTTAAGGATGCAATGTCTGCCTAATTAATCCTTCAAAAAACTAAGATATCAGGATATGTCAGGCATATATCCTCCAATATTTGGGAAAAAGAAAAGAAATATGTATTAAATTCTTTCAAATTCACTGTTTAAAAAAAAAAGGCACATTGTGTAGTTATAAGCAAGCTTTGTCGATCATGTTTGAACACAGACTATTTAAAGGCTCATAGGTTAAACTCTGAAGTGCTTGTGTCCACAATGACGTAGCTTCACACATGTAAGGGGGGACATCCCAGTCGCACAGTGACAATTTTTACGAAAGGCAAAACCACCTTCCACACTGCCAGTCGAATAACCTACATAGTAACTCATGCTTGTTCCGAACCGGCTGATGGCTGCTCTTGGAGATTACATACATCGCAATGTTTTGACACATTTTTTGTAAATGTCCCCCAAAATATATCCCCCAAAGTATGTCCCCCCAAAATATGTCCCCACAAAAAATGAAAAGCATTTACCCGTAGAGATCTGTCGTATGACGCACTGAAGAGTCTTGTGGTGCCGGGTGCAGAAATGACTCCTAATGCATAGACTGTCCCCGTATGACCAGTAAGCGTGGACACTTGACTAAAAGTCTTTCTGTCCCATACCTGAAAATTAAATAATAAAATGATTCTTATCCTCTTTTAACTTTCAAGTTTATATAGAAAGGCACCCTCCTGCAATTTTTAATTTTTTTTTCTTCAAATCAAAGCTTACACCTATTTAAGAGTCGATATCGATACACCTCAGCAATCTCCTTCAGGAAAAATGCCGCAAAGCAACAGGAAGACATCTTTTTCAAGATGTTATCAAACAGGATCTGTTTTGTTTTGTGTGGCTAGGATGTCAGATTACACAAATGGAAGTAAATGTGGTGTGAAAATTCGGTCAATTGAAGGGACTTGTAACCACCTTAAAGGCCAACTATGGAGACTTTTCGATGAACATAAAATCCCACAATTTTGCATGTATGTAATCCTTAACTCACTCCAATTACATTGCTGTAATTAACTTTACCAATTTCGGACGTTAAATATGTGAAAAATTGGAAGAAAAGTCAGCTTTTTAGGAAACCTATTTCAGACATTCCTGTAACATTCCTAAGACATCAGGTGACCATGTGAGTGACGTCATCTATGGTATACACAACAATACTTTTAGTGTGTAAAGTTGTATACTTGAGCTGCCAAAAACATCAACAATATTACTCCTTTTCCCCTGAAATGCCACAATTCTGTGTTGTTGGAGGTTGCGGTTATACCTCAGCCAACAAAAGCATCAGCTTTTTTAGCTTTCCGAGTAGAAGAACCGACGTAAAACGTCGTAGACTTTGGATAGACTTTCAAGTTTGTGAGATCCACGCGGAAAGATTTTTCAGCACCCGGAGTATCTCATGCCCATGACCCTGCCTCTGTGTATGCCGCAATAAATGTCTCATTCTGCGAAACTTACTTTCGACAGCTGTGGCGGACATAGCTAATGTGAAATTGATCCTTTCTCCTCGTACACACGCTCTGGACGTCCTTACATGTAACATTATATCACGCAATTGACAGTATACTATTAACTGTTTGAGATTACCGTATGTAGACCGTGTATGGACCGTGCCTAGGGTAGCATTGTTAGTACATGTTGTGAGTTACAACTCCCGCCGGGGTTGGCTCACAGCATGTGTAAATAGTCATGTTAGGATTTCATCGCATTTATCTATTTCATTTGTTGTATTCCAGAGTTGTGAGTTCGTGGTACATGTGTTATATTGTCCGTTATGTTTGTTCCGGCATCTGCATGGTCCAAGGAGTGGAATAAAAACGGTACTATATAGCGATCGAACGTTTTATATCGTTAGTGACTGCCTTGTGATTGTGGGATGTTACTGGTCAAGGCCTGTTTCAACTACACCTAACTCTATGGAATTACAGAGTCACGGTAGTATTTCGCCCAGGATTGAACGAGAAATGTGGATTTGGGTATTCACTGCTATCTTTGGTTTATTGACAGGATACTTTGTCTGTGTTTGTACTTTTGGATATTAAATACGAGTAAGTACTATGTTCAGCTGAAGCTTAGTCATGTATATGCTACCCTGGTCGATTCGGGCCAGCGTCTTCTCGTAGTTGTTCGATTATGTTTAGTGTTTTTATGGTAATTCATTGACAGTAATGTAAACCATTTTCCTGTGACATATCACGCATCTTTTAGGTCTATTGTTCTGTTCAGTTTGCGGTATCTTGCGATCAAATTGTATTACGGAATCGGCAAGCTGCTTGCATATTCTACAGTATATTGTACCGCACTAACCTATTGACGCTCCGCTATGTAAACAATGCCTCCATTTGAGTGGAAATTTTGCAAGTAAAATAACCCATTTTACAAAATTTTCTGCTTAAAATTGTCTTAAAACTAGTTGTTTACCTTCATGTGTTCTTGTTTTAAGCTAACAGCTTTTCAAACGCTCGAAATTGGAAGTCAAATACAGTACAATTGTTCGCTATCTGTGCATAAACAGTACCTATTTCAGCGTTTCATTTTCGCGGTATACCAAAGATGACGTCACACGGTGACCAGAGGCTCCTTTGGGTCAATCTCTGTTTTCAGACATTCCAGAGGTACATGTCACGTGACTACCCAAAATGTCCATTTTCGTGGTCGTGTTTTTACACATGTTGATTATGGGTATGTAACTCCCAAATTAATGGAAAATCCCCCCACAAAAAATTGTCTCCATAGTTGGGCTTTAAGCCTTCCAAAAGCAATGTACAAAATACATTGCTTTACTGGTGAGTGAAGAGGCTAGTTTATCAGAGATGAAAACTTTGGATTCCCATAGCTTAAAAAAGTACATGGTCATGATATTGGAGCATTGAATGTGCCATGAATGACCTACATGTCAGCTACAAGAAACCGGAAAACTTTTTTCGAGATGTTATCAAACAGGATCTGTATTTTTTTGGGGCTTAGATGTCAGATTACACAAATGGAAGTAAATGTGGTGTGAAAATTGGGTCAATTAAGGGGAGTTTAAACCACCTTAGGCCTTCCAAAAGCAATTTACAAAAGACATTGGTAAAGAGGCTTGTTTATTAGAGATGAAATCTTTGGGTTCCCATAGCTTAAGAAAGTACATGATCATGATATTGGAACATTGAATGTGCTGCGAATGACCTACATATATATGGGACCTATATAAATGGTGTTAAGTTATGCAAAATTTGAAGTAATTTATGTTTCAAACCTATTCCATTTATCTTTCAAACACAGCAAATTTCTTTCCGCTTCCAAATCCTTGAACGAAAAAAACCCAAAATTTTGTGACGAACACAAAAAAAGGATTACAACCCTTTAATTTGAATACCAGAATGAGCATTGATGCAAGGCAGCATCTTAAATGAATATTTATAATTAAACTATCTAGTGGTGTTTCCTTTTAACGTTCTGGTTAAAGAGTCCTTTAAGAGTGATCGAGGTGACTCACATGGATGTTATTCTCGTATGTGCCTGCCACTATGTACTGGTTGGTTATCGTTATCGAGTAGACACTGCCTCCTGAAGTCTGCAGGCTGTGTACTACTTCTAACGTATTCACGTCCCATATCTATCGAAAGAAAAGATTAAAACCAGTTCAGAAATCAGAACATGGATGCCAAATTAAATACATAAACCTATGACAAATAGAGCTTGGATACAAACCTTCAGCTGCGGACAGATTTCATCGTGACAAAAGCACTATAAGCTGTTTAATGGGGAGGGGAGGGTGTCAGGTAATTGTGGTTACAGAGAATAAGTTCAAAGGTCATTTAAGCATGAACATCCAGACATGTTAAAGAGACATTCCAGCAGCTGAAGTTGTTTGCTTGATAAAAATGCTGGACATTTACTACACCTCTAGGTCAAAAACCAAATCCTTTTATAGGATTACGTATGGCAGAGATAGGAACTTTCCAAATTGTTTTATATTTTTTTATTAATGCATCTGGCAACATTTAGAGTGAATGATGTCATCAGGTCAATTCAGCTGGCAAATATCTTTTTTATTTATTTTATTTATATTACTCAACACACTTCTTCACAGATGAAAAGAGCATTTCGATGAAACTTCTGATACAGAGAACATTGACAGCTATTAAAGCAAACATTGCCAATGTTTTAATATACAATTCAAGGATAAATCAACAAGAATATTATTATTATGATAAGGGTAAAGTAAAATCCTTGGAAGAAAATCTACCCTATTGACATCACAGACCACCTGCTGTGATCCACTAGTTGCAAAAATTGAGGGTTTAGCCGGTAAAATAGGTTGCATTCAATCAACCGTATCTGGAGAAGGAACAAGATATTAAGATGGGATTTTCAACTAACTGTGTGGAATATTTTGCTTCTCCATACGAGTGTCACATTGTTTACTGACAGAACATCCCTTGAAGGTAATGTCACCACAATATAATATAATAATATGCTACAATATATGCTACAAAACTGACCAATCAGGACACTTACTGTTATCGTCTGGAATGATCCACTGTACAGGAAGTTACCGCTAGCAACCAAGGCTCTCACCCAGTGATTCAAATTGGAAAATTCTTGCTTTAGTTCCATAGTATGAACATCCCAAACCTAGAGAGATTACGGAAGAAGGGGGAAAAAAATTGTTAATGTCTATAAACAGTGCATCATTTCTACCAAACCTGTAAAATTCCCTCAAACACTACAAAGTTTTGTTATGAAATAACCAAAATTTAGTTAATTTAAAAGTAAATATATTTGCAAGGGTACAAATCTTTGATTTTTCGTTAACCACCTAAGACTGCAAAAGGTAAAAGAAAAATAGTGTATCTATTTAGACAATAATTTGTTGACTAGTATGGAGAAACAATGTTTCATATTTCAAGGAAAAATCAGGAAACTAACCCCCAAAAAGTCCTTACTGTTGCAACCAAAAAAAACTTGGAAAAATTGATGACTGACTTAAAGGTACAAACCTTTATTGACTTGAGTGAACCTGTGAATAATTTGTTGTCTGCTGCCACCAATGTACAAACCGCATGGTCGTGTGCTTTTACCATCTTCTCCTTCTCCAGTGTATCTATGTTCCAAACCTGGAAAAAAATCACAACCGAGAGTCAAAATTAAGGACTTGGGAGGGTAAGAAACATCACAGTCAGTCCATACACAAATACTTATATGGAATGCAAAACGAAATTTCAAAAATTTGTTTGTTGTAAAAACTGACGTTTATTTTAATTTCTACAGTACTATGACTCTGTCTGTGACTAGGTATTATAAAATAATAAAGATTAAGTGGAAACCAGTTTAGAAAAGACATTTTAAATGTTGAAATACAGCCCTTTGAAATCAAATAATTCATATTCTCAACGATAAACTCATTACAATAAATTTTTAGGTTTTATATAGCTACCAATTTTTATCAGCTATTTTCTTATCTCCTGAGAGCATATTTAAACAGTGCCTTTTTTAGGGTCTTTAAATATTTTACTAAAAGTAGCCTTTTTTGTCCAATTTCTATTCTGTCAAGTGTTCCCCTTATTAAAGATAATATAAGAAATATAGTTCAAGAATATAGTTATGGAATGACAGACCAGCCATGTACTGAAGACACTGACAACCAGAAGTTGATATTGGCTTAAAAAATCATATTTGAATCTTAAAAAAGCAAAGATGTTGTCTTACTATCACAGAACAGTCCGCAGAACCACTAAAGATACTATTTCTGTAAATGTGAGAAGGAAGCAAAAAAACAAATTACCAAAGCGGCAAACATATATTGGAGGCAGAATACATTTTTACAAGAATAATAACGCTTTATTTCAATCTAGAGAGCTTGCAACTCTGCACCCTAAAGTCCCTCTTACATGATCCCACGATAAACTTCCATCATTACCTCCTGCAATACACTGAACACCTTCTACATGAAAAAAAAAAAAAACATCTTTTTGAAAAGCTTCCATGAACAAATGGAAAACAAATTCTGCCCCAGTACAAAAAAAGAAGAAAAAAAAAGAAGTAATATTTATATAATGAACATATTAATGAATGGTAATAATTTATTTCATTTGCACCCCCACACTGCCAAACCCTTCCCAGTCATATCAGCCTCTCCCACAATGCCAAACCCTTCTCAGTCCATCAAACCCCCCACCCATACACTGCCGAACCCTTCCTAGTCCATCACCCCCCCCCACTCACACACTGCCAAATCCTTCCTAGTACATCAACCCCCCACTCACACACTGCCAAACCCTTCCCAGTCCATCACCCCCCCCACACTGCCAAACCCTTCCTAGTCCATCAACCCCCCACTCACACACTGCCAAACCCTTCCCAGTCCATCAACCCCACCTTCCCAGTCCATCAGCCCCTCCCACAATGCCAAACCCATCCCAGTCTATCAACCTCCCCACCCATACACTGCTGAACCCTACCTAGTCCACCCCCCCACTTACACACTGCCAAACCCTTCCTAGTACATCAACCCCCCACTCACACACTGCCAAACCCTTCCCAGTCCATCATTCCCCCACAATGCCAAACCCTTCCTAGTCCATCAACCCCCAACTCACACACTGCCAAACCCTTCCAAGTCCATCAATCTCAACTCCCACTCACACACTGCCAAACCCTTCCCAGTCCATCAAACCCCCCCCCCCCTCCCCACCCACACACTGCCAAACCCTTCCCAGTTCATTCTGTTAAATGGTACAAATGTTAAACGCACCCGTGCACACATAGGGTCAGTACTATCCCTTCATGTCCCTCTAACGTCTTCTGACAGGTGTAGTTGGTACAGGTATCCCAAACTTTGATGGTCTTGTCTGTTGAGCCACTGAATAGCTGATCACCACTCACACAGAGGCACCACACTGGACCCTAGGATTAACCCAACAAAGTACTTATTATAAAATCCCAAGAAAGAGGAGGCAGAACAATGTAATTATTAATGTTATTATTATAAAAAGTCCCAAGATAGGAGAGGCAGAAAAAAGTAATGATAATATTAGGATTGTAAACAGTGCCAAGATAGCAGAGTCAGAACAAAGTAGTATTGTTATTATTATTATTGTCAAATCCCAAGTTATGGGAGGCAGAACAAAGTAATTATTATTGTTATTATTCTTGTCAAATCCCAAGATAGGGGAAGCAGAACAAAGAAATTATTACAGTGAAACCCCCCCCCCCAGATGGGAGTTTCATCTCACGTATTAAAAACAATATTTTTTAATACTATTGTTTTGGCCGTCTTTCCTAGTTGGAATGATTGTTCACTATAAACGACTAACAAATATCAAAACATCACTAACCAGAAAGCAATGATATTTTTACACTGCACCACTTGAACTGCTTATAGTAATAAAACAAATATAAACTAACTAAATAGCTTTCGTAGCGATGAAGGACACCTTCAACTATTTGGCTAATTATTGCGCTGACTTTCACACCAAAACTGATACTAAATTTAATTGCTCTTCTGTCAGGCTATGCAACAGTTATTCCCACATTTCCTTATTACTCTAGAGAGTGAATTTTAACGACATCACCTGTGACTAACAAAAACAAACAAAGAAATATGCTGCTCGGATTAAACAAATACTCCCAGTTCCTGCTATTATTTTCTGTTTTTCTTCTGAGAAGACATACATGTATAATAGTTGATTCACCTTTGACCTAAACTTGACTTGTGTTAGAGCTGTACAAATGTACGCACACAAAGGTTCAAAGGAGCTGGATTGTTGACAGTTTTCTATGGCAGGCCAAAGCGGACAAATTAATTTAAGAAAAAAAAGTGTACAGAAAAATATCTCTGGAAATAGTTGTATTGGTATAAGGGCAATACGTTAGACCAATGGTGACCGTATTTTTATCTTTCTAGCATATTCACGTAGCGTATTATCTTTTAAACCGAGATACGCACCTGATGACCCACAAACGTTCCTCTGCATTTATACATTTGCTGAGGATCGAAAGCTGAAATAAGAAAGTGAGAAAAGGGAAGAAGATTAGAAAACGGATTAGTCATAATGCCTGATTATTGAATGTTCTCCGTAATCACCTTGAGAGACACAA
Source organism: Apostichopus japonicus (assembly GCF_037975245.1). Classification (NCBI taxonomy): domain Eukaryota; kingdom Metazoa; phylum Echinodermata; class Holothuroidea; order Aspidochirotida; family Stichopodidae; genus Apostichopus; species Apostichopus japonicus. The sequence continues at coordinate 22,872,917 of NC_092579.1, forward strand.
ATCTTTCTGGTTTCGAATTAACAATCGCTCACTTTAAGTACTATTCGACTCCAATCAGTTTGCAGATGCCCAGATCTCCAAAGTAGATTAAAGCGGTAGCCAGTTATTTGCAAATATTACACGACTCCACACAAAATGTGGCTTTAAACTCTACAATCATAAAGAGCAATAGTAAACCACCCCCCTCCCCCCTCAAAAACCCCCCCCCCAAAAACAAGAAAACAAACTAAAAGGCAAATAGATGCAGTCTGACAAACTAAAACTGTTTTTAGTTGTCAAAGGCCTAATAAAATTGATAAACGTCAGTTTGATAATGCTGTATAGCAGAGCGATAGACTAACTGGTGGGTGGTCTAATGTTTTGGGAGGGGTGGGGGGGTGGGTGGGGGGCTATCAAGTTTGGAGGTGGGTAGGGTTATTTCCATCGTAATTATACCTTCAACATTTACTAGTCACTTTTCTACCTATAACACTTTGACTGGTTTATAGTATCAACAAAATTGCTTAAATTGAATCACAAGATATATAAATATATCTATTTTTGCTTTGTTTTAAAATTTTATTGGACTTCCGTACATGATATATTTTGACATCTGAAGTTTGACATTTTATTGCGAATGAAACTGTCGTTAATGATCTAAGAAAATACACTGCAATTCTTTCTGATGAAATAAAATCTTGAAAAACAAAGGAAAAGAGAGAGAGAGAAAGAAAAGGGCTATGAAGGATTTATCTAGCATATTATCGTAGCAGATTTCTTCACAAGTCTGGTCAATCATGTGAAATCAAGTAAGAAACACCTATTTCATGCTTAAACCTCAGAACAAATATTTTCCTCAGGTTTTTCTTCAGGTTTCTTCTTGTCCAACCCTATTATGAATTTTTTCCCCAACTAAACTGAAGAATATATACCATGTAATTGAAAAGAATAGTTCAGACAAAAAATTACTTTTGAAATGATGACATAGGAACAAATTCCTATGCATCCTGGCACAGTTTGCATTCAGTTCCTACGTACTGTTTTCAGAGATAACGGTATCTGAAGTTGACCCTTTTTTTAATACCCAAAGTGAACTTGGGAGCAAACAGGTGTGATGATATGAAGCTCACAATGACAAACTTCCCTTTATGTTTTTCTTTAAAAAAAAATTACATCCAATTTCCGACTTCAAAAATTGAAATACATTTCAACATGAACGCACCTTCAATATTCAATGGCATATTTGTAACATCACATCCCCTCTGGGCAAAAAGTTGCAACTCTAGCCACGAATCCAAATGTCAAAACAATAAATTGAGAAAGAAAACAGTACATACTGTACTGCTGCCAGTGTACAACTATGACATCATACCTGTTTGCTTCAAGCTCCCTTATAGTGCAATCTGTGAAATTAGCAATCATCAATTATCTCCATATCTCGATAGGAATTGTATGCAAATTTCACTGGGATCGATAAGTATATGTGACTCTTTCCGTAAAAAAAAAAAAAATAAAAAAATACCCCACTTTCCCTTTTGATTGATCTTTTCAATTAGAAACCGCTCAAAATGAAAAGGCAAGACTTACCACCGCCAACAGCACCAGAGTTTAGTCGGGCCTGAACCATGGATAACTCGGCATTTATCAAGGAGTTGTTTCGTCTTATGTCCATCATTTCGTCCGAGATTCCCCTCTGCTGGTCGTCGACGGTGACTGCAGAGAACACAGAACCAAAGCGGTTTATACAAGACTGTTTGACATCATCCGAGATGTCTCTTTATTGATTTTTGGGGGAAGAATTGAAAGTCTATCCCAAAGCAAAATAAACAAGGAATAAAACATAGGATCCAATTTCACACGCTACTCACGCTATTCAAGATTTGTTTACTCGTGAGCAATTATTTTATACCTATGACTTTTACATTAATTGTGTTTGCTAAATTTTTGCAAAGTTATTTTTTGGGCAAAAGGAGTGGAAAAAAAAAGGTGTGAAAAAAAGGTGTGAAAAAAAAAAAAAACGTGTCAAAAGGTGTGAAACTCAGGAGACTGATCATTTGTGTTCTGCAGATCTATTTCACAGAATTGGAAGAGTTGTTTACTCCTGAGCACTAATTTGAAAGAATTTCTTTTTACGTTTCTTAGTGACTTTGCATATCCACGATTTTCATGAAGTCTGTTTTGGGGGGGGGGCGGTGGGGGAGGGTGCGGGATGGGTTGAAAGTCTATTTAGGCACTGGGTCAAAAGTGTGACAATGAGGAGATGTAATCAGTTGTGTTCTGCTGTTTCATACAATAGGCACTGCTGATCTGCAGAGACGATTTCAATGGGTTTGATGATATTTGATCCAGCCTTGAACTACAGCTGTTCTTTTTAAAGCAGTGCATTATGACAACAACAAAAAATTAACAAGATGAAAGACATTTCTATTTTCGTAAACAATTCAAGAGCTGTGTTAAATTAAAAATATTTTCTTTAACATTTAGATCCATGTTCAGATCCATGTTAATAGTGAAAGATAACAAAAACTGTCATGGTAGCAAACAGCTTTATAATAAAGCAATTGATTGAGTTGATGATTGGTTGTTTCATGTATTTTCTTTTCTAAATCCTATTCAATTACTAATAACATTGTAGCGCCTTAGTGTAACTAGACAGAGTGCCTAAGTAAAAAAGTCTGACAGTTTCCCAGTTTACTTTTGGCAAGTGATTTAATAATTACTAATGTGAAAGAAAAAAAATGTCATACAGGAATGTGTGTGAGCTAAAAAGGGACAAAGAAAACTAAACAAAAATTGGCAAAAATCAACTGTTCAACACTAGGTTTCTTATAAATTACTGTCAGAGATCATATACAGACCTCTCTGATTGAAATGTCGATCAGTTCAACGGCTGGAAATTGGAGAACAACAAATGTTAAACTAAACATCTGTACATTGAGTTCCACTCAAAGCAAACCTACTGAAAAGTTTGAGCTTCATGAGAAACCCAATATTCTCATATCTTAATTGCAGAATCAGGTCACTGGCTGTTAGGTCAATCAACCATCCATTACAAGCAGAGTTCGATAGGTCAGAGCAAATGACTCAATCAGTCACCCTAACTGATGCAGTCGGTCACTTCTATCAAGAAGTAAGCGTGATAGTTACCGACAGTTACCGACGGGCCGGGTTTGCAAACAGATAACAATTCATCCGTGTCGGATGGGAAGTGATAAATATTTGTCTTATGCCACCTGTGCTAATTAGCATTAATTCGACGAGTACTTCCATTCAACGTGAGTGTCAACGACCTGAGAAAAATGTGTCTGAGGGGAAGTCAATGGCCTTACTGTCAACGAACGCTTATCTCTTGGAGAATGTGTCAGAATACGCCGAAGTGTTGTGTCAGTCTCTGCTCTGTACTCATGGCAAATATTGATGGCTTGTTGAGTAAGAGCTAGGGATGGAGCGACGAAATCAAATCACAAACGGAATCAGTCGAGTGTTTATTTGGTCAGTGATTTCGATAACGTTCGAAGGAAATGATAAATAAATGACACGTACGTGCCAAGCGAGGCGAACCTACTACGCCTTTGAGGCCCAACTGACCTTTCGAAACGAGGTGCTGAAAGTACCTGCTTCCAGCCAATCACGATGCTTGATTTGGTCACAAGATAATAAGGACCAATCAGTTTGCAGAAACACAATTAGAGATCAACAAAGGCAGAGATAAAATGGCTACTCTGCATCATAACACATAATCAATCTGACAATGGGCAGCCACACGGTGAATATGTAATACAACACATCATGCTACTACATATACTGGAAATAGACTGCCAATGGACAAGGGTATGATTTGAGCTATTTGGGCAGCCATTTTAGCTCCATAGATTTGAGACTGTAGAGTATAATGAGAACACCATCAATAATGACTCTTTTCAAAGCAGTAAAGCTACTAATATATATAATATATGCTAATATACTAATATATATATATATATATATATATATATATATATATATATATAGATATATATATACATGTATATAGATATATATATATATCATTATATCTATATATATATATAATTATATATATAGATATATACATATCATTGCATATTTCATTGTTTCAACACAACTGTATGTTAGCCAAGCTATAGGTGATATTGTTATAACTGTGAACAGAGTATCAAATTCAAAAGGGGAAATTATTAGCTTTTCCTTTTTTTTTGTCCAGGTCTGATCAAGTCATACAAACTTGGGAACATACAATTGTACACAGATGTATGATGAACAGAGACTCATTTATTATGAGTACAGAATTACAGAAAGCTTATAACATACAACTTACCTACGGAGCTCTCCAGGCTGCCAATATTTTCGTCAAGAATTTCTATAAAATAGCAATGGAAAAGGAAAGACATTTATTAGATTCTGTGTAGAGACAGTCTCTAGATAGAGATTGGTACAATGATTTGGTCACTTCAGCTAACCAGGACAGTGATAAATATTTTCATCTTAAATTGTTACTTCTTTCCCTCCACCCCCTCCTTCCCCATATTTGAACTGAACAATAATATATCAAAACAAATGATTATCTCATATACATGTTGACAATGGCTCTTGCAAAATAGCTAAGGCTTATAGAAGTGATAGACATAACTTTCATGAACTCCTCCCCCCCACATCTCACATCATCCCAGCCAGGAGACACAAACCCATTATTAGTCTATGTGATTGAGATAACTGTCATAAGAAACTTTCCCCAAACAGCTAAGAAAATCAGATTCTATTTAGGAGATATCACAGACTGCATGGCATCACAGACAGACAATGGCATCACAAAATGACTGCTCCATGAGCTGACTTTAAACTAGGATCATACCTCCCAACAGGAGCAATATTTTCCTTAGCTGTCTCGGGGGGTGGGGGAGGGTGGGGTAGTGGGAGGTAGTTGTTCTTCACAAACGATCTCTGTCATATACGGTTAATAGGTGTTTGTAGCCTTATAATGCCATCGCTGTTTACCAAAGTCAGATGTTAGGAGAAAAAAAGCTTGTAAGCCAGCATATTAAGACTCATTAGTCACACAGTCAGGCATAAACAAAGAGTAGTTTGATATCCAAATATCTGATTTGTCATTGGTTGAATAACCATTATGACATTTTGGATGATTACAAGATACTGTACTCACCTGGTTTCTCATATTCAGTAAAATATTCCGATTCAAATGAAAAGCCTTTCTGGCTAACATGTTAAGTGCTCATAGAGTAAAACAAAACACAGCATTATGTACCCAAATGTTTGATTCTGATTGGCTGTTAATGACCATACAGGATTATGTACCCAAGTGGTTGATTCTGATTGGATGTTAATGACCATACAGGATTATGTACCCAAGTGGTTGATTCTGATTGGCTGTTCATGACCATAATACAGACATGTACCTGTACACTTGAAGCAGTCTCAGGCTACGTTTTGGGAAATCAAAGGACATTCACTTTGGTTTCTCTGATAATAGTATATAACATTATTCCAATTCAAAAAGAAAAGTTTAAAAGTGTCTGACAGTAAAAACACAAATTACCCAAACATTTTATTCCAATTGACTATTGAACCTGTTACAAGAGTCTCCCAGTGCATTCTGGGAGATACAATCTCTCTGTTTCTTTGATTGTATAATATTCTGTTTCAACAGCCTGTCTGCATGATTCAAAATCTGTGCTACATACTGGCAAAAGGCCAGTAGTGGATTTCGTCCCAATTGCCAGTCGAAGACAAAGGCACTAATACTTCTCTGACAGTAGAAATTAACAACATAACACATGACAAGCTGGTTAACAATCATCACTCCAAAAAAAATTGGCAATTATTTCTTTGCCTAACATGATCCCCTCATTACTGTATATTATCAGCAAATATTATAGGATATTATCAGCAAATATTATAGGACTGCTCTTATAAGCCAGTACACTATACTGTTACTGATACATGTGGAAAGTGCCTGTGAAGACTTGATTTTAAACCAGTAGACTTTTTTAAGCACAATTTGTTTTTGGCAATTTGTGAATTTTTAGAACTGGTCTGCCAACACACTTATGTCTTGATACAGGTCAGGTATGTTGTGTCAATGCACTTATTTTCTCCTGTTTCAGACAAAACTCAACCAATTTCGCCATAATTTTTTTTTAACGTGCAGCAAAAATGTTCTTGTGCAAGAAAACTACAAAATCACTTTACAAAAATTTTTGGGCAATTTGTGACTTTTTAGGACAATAATTCTGTCTTGAAACAGTTCAGGTATGTTGTGCCAAAGCACTTATTTTCTCCTGCTAAGGCTTTAATACATCACACATACATGACACAGTCTGCTATTACAGATAGGACACAAACGAGGTAAATCTATGCTGTCTTTGTTGGTGCTAATAACAAGTTTACATATATACTGTATACTCCATGCATTCATGTAATATCAAAGTAAAGATCAGTGAAAAACTCAAGCCAAGATAAAGAAGTTAAAGAACTCTGCAAATTTTGGGTACAGATTCTTTCTTAATAATCAAATACACTTTTACAAATGTACCTACAAAGAGGCTCTTAAAGACATTCCAGATCATCCCTAGAACAAGATACAACATGAGTTTTACAGAAAACCTTGTTTTTGCTTCCTTATGACGATAAGATAAATTTCAGACAAAACTCCACCAATTTCGCCATAATTTTTTTTTGAATGTTCAACAAAAAGATGTTCTTGTGCACAAGAAAACTACAAAACCACTTTACAAAAAAAATTTCCACTCACCTTTCCCCATTTTTTTGTGGCTTTTAGTCGTGAGAGGTCTGTATAAGAAATATTTCAAACGACTTTCCCCGATCGCCGAAGTCAGACAATTGTCCCTGATTCATACGCTATCAGCAGTGTGCCGTCTGTGAGCCAACCCCACCCAAGGTAATTAAATTTGTACTTTTTCTCAGCGTGTGATTAAGACGGATGAGTCTGTGAATTTTTTTTCGCTGGGGTTTGGCCGAGGTAATGTCAGTGACTCAGAAGAGGGATCACCCAACTACTACTATGGTGTCAAATTAATTATAGCCTTTTTTGACTTTTCCCCCAAGCCCTTTGTGCGTATCTACTCCCTCTGAATCGACGCAGTGAGCCGTGCGTCATGGCTGTATTGGGGCCAACTTTTGGGTGGAGACAGGAAATTAGATGGAGGGCGCTTAATGGGATTTAATTACTTAGAGAGAATCCCAAGCAAACGTTAAAACAAAGTTGACAAAGGTAACAGCTCGTTTCCTGCTCGCTGGAGTTGGTAGCAATACTCGACTGTCCACACGAAATTACATTTAATTTAAAAAGATGGAAGGGGGAAAAAAAAAAAAATTAGAAAAAAAAAAGAAAAAGAAAAAGTTCTGTATTGAAGTAAAGGGTAACTTTAAATAAGAGTAAAAATCAAGGTTTTAACTGTGCTAGTAAACTTTTGACAGACTCAAGACTATTAAAACGGATACTAATAACAGGAAGATATAACTGACTATAACAAGAATATGGACAGACAAAAAACTTGAAACTAAACATGCTAAAACAAGAGCACCAGAAGTCGCAGTAGTTCACACAAGATTTATTATTTGGACAGGAGTGTCTCAATGAATGAACCTATTTGGCACCTAAAATTTAGGCGGCAGCAGTGTTTACAACTCGCCAGCGTCCAGACACTATTTGAAAAAACTGAGTGTTCGAATGGACGGTGCATTCTGAGTGATTTACGCCTTCCCCTATTTTTGTAATAATTAAAACGGATACTACTAACAGGACAGGGGAAACAAACTAAAGAGAGAATGGGCAGACAAAAAAAATGAAAATGTCTGCAGTTACAGCCCGGAATAATTTATCCCGTATTGTATCGCAAAATGCTTTTTAAAAATTGGTCAAGTTGCTATATGACTCCAAATATGCATTACAGTTTTTTTTACTCGGAAACGATAACTTTCAAGAATTCCGAGACTTCCAAACTGCTACACAAAATTTTAACACTTTTACTATTTCCATGAGTTAGTGAGTTTATACATCAAAGCTGACAAAAAGCTTTGCAATGACAGCAAGACAAAAAGAAATGAAGATGGAACTGATTAATCAAGATTTCCATCTCCTCATGTGTGCAACAGGAAGTGGAATACTGATGAAAAAATTAATCAACTGTCCTTCCTTACCAGCAAGCACTTCAAAGTTCTATGAAGCTCATAATCTCAACAAAGGAAACCGTTTTTTTTAGACTTAAGTGAGGTTACACTTGTTTACTAATACTCCTTTACTTGTGCTGTGTCCCTTCCTAAAGTACACAACCTCAATGTATGATGAAAGAGGCTTTAAATGTTTTGACACGTTTCGTGAGTTAGTTCGTCGATCTGGTACAACAAGATGATTGTCGCTGTAGCCGTTACTGACAGGGCTGCCTGTTATGCGTTTGAATAAAAAGGGCTGCTTTGATCGGCTCGTAAAAGGAAAGAGCAAATTATCACTGTCTGGCCTCAGGCCCAACTTGATGAAATCAACAATATGACCAGAGGGCTCCTCTGGAAAGCAGTGCTTCTGCACTGAGAAGGACTACCCTCATTAAAGATGAAAATAATAAAAAAGATATCATAAAAAAGTCTACAATAAAACCAGTTGGAAATGGGCTGTATAATGAAATCATGTATGGACCAAGGAACCATTTTCAAACCATACCAACTTTCAAATACAATCATTTGATTTCCTTAGAGAGAAGCAACAATTCAATTAAATTTCTACATGAACACACAGAAACTCCACATCTTTTGGTTATTGAGAACACAAGTCACATTTCGCTGGCACTTATTGTTAGAAAAGTTTGAGTTTGTAGATTTTGAAATACTGTTCAATTAACGTATTAATTTACATAATTTACATGTACAACAGTGACTTGTACTGCATGACAGCAAATTAGTGTAAAAACTACAACTTATTTATCCATAGAAGAATTGTTGTTAAATATATCAGTATTTAATGTATGATGTCTCAGCGAATTTTTTTTTTTCTTCTTTCACCAATGACTAACCTCTCCTGTCCATAGATATCTCTTCAACAGGTCATCTCTGGGCTGTGATCTTTCCAGTGGAATTTTGGGACATAACTGGTTCCCTTTAAATGAATCTTGTCATTTGCCCCAACAACACTCACCTGTTTCCCTCTTCAGGGATTTTCTCCTGTGAGTCAATTATTTTTGCACACCTGTTTAAGACAATACCATTTTGCAGAGTATTTCTGAAACATCTGAATTAAATTTTTGTCCTTTGGGTGCCGACTCAGCCAGTTTCCCCTTCATGTGTTTCTCTAAAGAGTCAAATCTTTCTCACCAGAATGACATTTGAGTCCTTTTTTTGAGTTTAATATTTCTAGGTCACTACTGATGAACTTTTAGCTGAAAAGTGTTATCCTTTGGTTAACGACTCACCTAGTTTCCTCTCCATGGATTTCTCTAAAGAGTCGACTCTTTCGGACATTTTGCCCAGCATTGACCTGAGGAAATTGATTTCATCATCCTTCTTGCTGACAGTTAATTGAAGATGGTGGATTCTGTCTTCGGCGGACTGCAAGAATTCTTTAATGCCCTCGTAAGCACATGAGCCTGATGCCAAATGTTCAGATACCTACAGGTGAATGATAGACAGAACTGTAGAATACAATACAAAGAAAAACAACAGACTGCTGATTTAAACGTCAGGCCAACTTACTTTTACACATTCTCCTACACAGGCTCTTTAGTGGATAAGCAGTTTGCTAACAGTTTTATTTTATTTTGATTTAAATTATGATCAGACATGATCAAAAAGTAAACACTTGTCAAACAATAGGAAAAACAAAAGAGTACTGACTTAAATTATGATCAGACATGATCTAAATGTGAATGCTTGTCAAACAATAGCAAAAACAATATAAAACAATAGGAAAACAAAAAGAGTACTGACTGAAATTATGATCAGAAATGGATCTAAAAGTGAATGCTTGTCAAACAATTGGAAAACAATAGGAAAAACAAAAGACTGCTGACTGAAATTATGATCAGACATGATCTAAATGTGAATGCTTGACAAACAATAGGAAAACAATAGGAAAAACAAAAGAGTACTGACTTAAATTATGATCAGACATGATCTAAATGTGAATGCTTGTCAAACAATAGGAAAAACAATATAAAACAATAGGAAAACAAAAAGAGTACTGACTGAAATTATGATCAGACATGGATCTTAAAGTGAATGCTTGTCAAACAATTGGAAAACAATAGGAAAAACAAAAGACTGCTGACTGAAATTATGATCAGACATGATCTAAATGTGAATGCTTGACAAACAATAGGAAAACAATAGGAATAACAAAAGAGCACTGGATTGAAATTATGATGAGACACGATCTAAAAGTGAACACTTGTCTAACAATAGAAAAAACAAAGAGCACTGACTGAAATTATGATCAGAAATGATCTAAAAGTGAACACTTGTCTAACAATAGGAAAACAATAGGAAAAACAAAGAGCACTGACTGAAATTATGATCAGAAGTGATCTAAAAGTGAACGCTTGTCTAACAATACCGAAACAAAAGCGCACTGATTAAATTTATGATCAGACACGATCTAAACGTAAATGCTAGACAAACAATAAGAAAACAGTAAAAACAATAGGAAAAACAAGTAGAGTACTGACTGAAATAATGATCAGACATGATCTAAAAGTGAACACTTGTAAAACAATAGGAAACAATAGGAAAACAAAAGAGCACTGACTGAAATTATCATCAGACACGACCTAAAATTAAATGCTTGATAAACAATAAGGAAACAATTGCAAACCACAAAAGAAAGCTGAGTGAAATTATGATGAGACAAGAATATTTTTTTATAAACAAAAAAGCGCTCTGCACTGTTGTGAAAACAAAAGAAACACACAATCACCAACGAAGGCAAAACAGTGTTTCTGTTCTTTTCTGTGTTTTTATTTCCTCTTCTTGTCCTTTCAATAAGAAGGTAAAATTAGGTCAAATTCCGCTATCTTCCCTCCTCATATGTATTCCTTCATGATACACAAAGTTGACCCTTTCCATTTAACCTTTTAAATCTAAGTGATCTTTTTACAATATTTGATTTGATAATAATATTCCCAACAGTAATTTCGAGACAATAAATTGCTCACATTTTTAGATGCCTTTGTGATACTTCTGCAATTCCTGAACTGAGCTAGGAGTGGCAACTGTACTGTGAGTGACTGACTAATAGGGTGGGGCAAAAGTTTCTAGACCTTGTTGTCTTTTGCAGGGAAACGATTGCCAGTCCCACCTCCCCCTTCCCCGGACCACATTCATGTGAAGAGCTGTGTTAAATATGAATTTATTACATGACATCCATTAGATGCCTTACAGTTTGTATGTTTTACATTTGCCTGAACGATTCATGTTTTTAGAGCAGATGTCTTTACTTACAACTTACAATTTGGGACAGACAAGATTCTCTTTTGTAACCTTGTTGGTGTACTGATTGTTTGTTACATTGCTAAACATATAAATTGGCTATTTGATTTACAATGTAGCATCCTCTGTTATTCCAGTAGAAAACAGATTAATTGCCTGAAGAACGCCTGTTATTTTACAATTTAACCTTAGTGAGCCCTAACGACTCTTCATGGGGGGTGTACCAGGCCTAGCCGTATATGCATGTAACACTTTACAGCATAAGCAGTCTATTGCAATTATATTAGACCAGATTTTACCAGCTGAGTGCACACAGTTTGGTTGTACAGATGTATGTTGTAACGTAGCTATAACGTAGCATATCATTGCTTAAATGAGTGGACCCAAACACACCGATCTCATAAGAACATAATATAGGTTGTGTAATTTATATATAGTTATTTATAGTAATATATAGTTCCCAAATATGCTAGATAGTCAAATACTGGTCACTCATGTTTCAAATTAATGATCCATTTGCACACCAAGAATCTAAAAGGCTTTTCCCCTCTCTGGAACAATTTGTCAAATTAATTTTATCCATCCCCCAAAACCAATAATAATTTGAAGAGTTCAGAACCTCCCTGAGAATACTTGTGAAAGTTTTCACATCTTTTAAAATCACTAAATTTGGAAGCAATACTAAAGACCTGAGCTGATGCTGAACTTATTGAAACTGACCTGTTCCTTGGTTCCAACAAATCGGCAGCCATAACGTTGGTGTTCACATTTACATAAGTTACAGTACTTGAGATGTTCATCCAAATTCTGAAAGAAAGTGAGAGATACAAATCTGAAAGTGAGTGTTAATAATACCGAAAGTGTTAAAATACTCAAAGTGAGTTTCAAAATACCGAAAGTGAGTGTTAAAATACCAAAAGTGAGTTTCAAAATACCAAACGTGAGTGTTAAAATACTGAAAGTGAGTGTTACAATACCGAAAGTGAGAAATATGGCAACCCTAACTAAAGGTGAGTACTAGAATAAATGAGAAAGTCTTCAATTATTTCAAGTTAGTATTATAACAATAATACCAAACATGTTTTACTATGACTAAGGCCAATAAATCTGCACACTCTGACCCACTTTACTGTAACCATGGTAACACCAGTTACCATAAAACTTAATCCACCAAATAGTAAAGTTTTGTTTTGCAAATAAACATGATCCATGTTTCCAAATGATTGCCCTCAAGCTTGAAAAATTGTTTTATTTCGTTTTGGTCTTTTCTTAAAACTGTCACCTCCACATTCTCATCATTTACAAGAAAAGCTAGTTTTCCTATTTCTTTTATGGCTACAGTTAATTACTGTAATGAAGTTTGTTGTTATATCCCCATCCTATCACTTTAAGCTTGTGCTTTCATGCCTCTTTGTCTTAAGAGTAACTACTTACTTCCTGTTCCTGAGTTTATTCACCCCTCACTCATATCATAGTCCTACAAGCCCCCTTTATCTGAATTCCATGAAATCCTCATGCCTTGACCACAGATGACAACCTGTTGCATCTCATGTGTATAAAACTGGGGTTAGTCATAGCCCTCTCCTATGTGCCTTAGTAATTATAAGAAAAAGAGTTTGTGACCAACAGTCTATGTCACAGAGAGGTTATTGCCCTTCACAGGAAGTTGTAATGACTTAAATACTGTAGTTTTTTTAGAATGAAAAGAGACTCGCATTGCAGACTTCAGAGAGTGTAGTTTGGATACACTATTCTGGATCTGCACTCAGGCAACAATATTATCTCAGAAGAAATAAAGTTTATATTCTACAATTTTATCTATATGTCTGGAGTTTCTCTTTATCTGCTATTCTACCTACGAAATAATTGAGCTCTGAAATAATTGAGCCGAAGCACCCCAACGTAACAATACTAATCACTCAGCAGCTTTAATTATATACCAAGTATATACCATGTCTAAGGTGCAATATTAACTAGTATAAAAGATGTGTAAAGGTAAGTTGGCCTGACATTTCGATCCTAGCAGGATCTTCTTCAGAGGCTAAATGACAAGTAACAGTAACAGAAGGGACAAAAACACGCACAGAATACAGACAGGTTAATGAGCACGGTGAACACCATGAGATACATGTAAGGGGATTAGTAGACAAGGGATGGACCTTTACACATTCTATTACATAGGCTCTCTAGTGGATAAGCAGTTTGCTAACTTTTAGTGTAAAAGATGAATGATTTATAGGACTTACCATTTTAAGTACAGGAGGGCAATCTGGATTGTTCAGGCAATGTACAATAGCGTATCCACACTGGTTCTCATGCTCGCTACAAGACAGAAACCAAAACAGAGATGATATCAAAATTGTTTCATCTTCTAAAAGAAATCATCTTTTTCCATTTGTTTATCAGGGAATAATTTGCAAAATGCTGTACAATATGATCAAGTTCTCTGTACAAGTGTAAAGATGTATAGCAGTTTTGTACACAGAGTCTTTAGTATATTCAATGAAAGAACAAATCCAGAGCCTTTGAAAATGCTACACAAACTTGGAAAATACTATCAAAATTATTCCCTTATTATTCATTTCCATGATTTACTAATGCCTTCTCACTCCCCCCCCCCCCATGACAGTAGTGGGCCCTATGCAAAGCTAGGCTAATAATGTTTTTACATCATTAATCAATTTAGTTTTCAAAACATTTGATCCAGTCAGATACCAAAATGGAGTCAAAAACTTTGATATTTTTACGCAAAACAAAATATTTTATTTTATCAGTGTTTCTTCTTTGTGGTAAAGCTGTCTGCATCCCGTAAACAACAATTCTTAAACCAAACCCAACCTATGAGTTTTAATATGTGGAGACAAGGGACATCAATCAGTCTTGATTAATTAGTACTTCCTTCACTGAGATCAAAGATTACCCTGGTTTTGGCTTTGTTGGGATCAAAATTTCAAATGCCTTCCAAAAAGTTGACTTCATTTTACATATAAAATTCACCCTTTCATGGATTTTGATTTCCTTTGTGTAAAGAGTTCTGCAATTGTTCAAATAACTCCTCAAATTTAATCCTGTGTCTATCGTTTTGACGCTGTCAAAGCATGCGTTGATAAAGCAATCTTTCACATGTGTAAACAAATTGTCTTTTACGTTAAAAAAGAAGACGAAAACGCCAAAACCAACGATGATTTTCTTCACCTGCGATCTTTCAATGGGAATGTGAACGGGCAGCCTTCTGGATCCACTTCATACTTGTCCTTCTCTCCGTTCTCCAGCAGTTTGCAGCCGTACCTGCAATGTATTAGCAACTCCCCAACCTGTTCACTGACAGCGATATTTTTGACCATGACCGAAAGTTTCAAGTTGTCCACTGGACACTTGTCTATCGGGTAAGAAAATGAGCAAAAGAAACACATACGTGAATAAGGACGATTCCGATTTTTTTTCTTTCGATTATAGTATGCAGTCAAAAATGACTTGCAATGCATTTTTTGAAGATAATGTCATGAAAGTTGTGAATGTGAAATTAACTAAATTTGCTATAAACACTTTCATAAAATAACACAGAATTAGGACGACTTTGGGCAAACAGATATAGTTAGATACATTACAGAACCGAATTAAAATTAATACCAATCATTACTGCTTTTAAGACATTTCTATCAGCACTTTTACTTTTGGAGAATATAATGCTTCACCTTCGGAGGCTCATCGATCATATATATAGATAGACTAGGCCTGTGTAGCCTAACGTTACCATACTCACCCACAAGCCTAAATTGATACATTTTGGTATAACTTACGTATGGCTCTCGCGCAGGGGGCACCATTTATAAAGTCCAAGTGCTTTCATTTCTAAAAGGTTCTTAAAAATGGGCCCTGTACACTATAGGAGATGGTGTGGGTTTGGTGAATAGAATACCAGCTTCAGTCCAGTTAAACTTCTCTTTGGGTGGATCAAATGCCTACCACTATTTATATATTATTTAATATTATTTCAGTGTCTCCAAAGTTACAGCCAGCAGTGCTAATTCCTCAGTTACCTATTTGAGTGTATTTGGTTACAAAGCAACCTGAATTTGATGTAAGCAACTCGTCTTCGGCCAGAAGAGCAGCAAAAGCTGATTTTGGTTGTCCAAACAGAAATTTGGTCGTCTCTGACGATCGGACGACCGATGAAAAAAAAAATTGTCCTGACCAATATTGAGTTTCATAGCTTTAACAACAGTACTTACCGAAATGCCTTGAAGTAGCACAATGGTTACAATAGGTATGCTGGAAAGGGGAAAAAACAAAACATAGGAGCATTAACAATACTAGGAATTGATTGATACCAAATCATTAAGAGATAAAAGAAAGCAATTAAGAAAGAATAATAATAAGAAAAGAATATAAGTGTTCAATTATTAAATATAGGTTCTGGCTATGCATCTGTTCATCACTTTGTTATGCAATTGTCATGGCATTTTGAGAGCATTCGTAACGTAAAACAACAAACGATTAGAAATTTACCCCACACTGCGTTATGACCGGATCTCGGAATATTTTCTTGCACAGGAGGCAGTACAATTTGCTGTTTGGTTCATCTATAAATACGAGAATGTCATTTTGAGGCTGTCGGGACAAAAAAAAAGGAAAAAAAGAAATAAGTTAAAATGGTTAACAAATATATTTTATGACTGTTTAGGGTACAAACAGGATGATAATTACAAAACTTAATGAACTGAAGAAAGAAACAAAAAACTAATGAAAGAAAGTCAGAAGAAAACAGAAGAATAAATAAAAATATATAAATAAAAAATATCATAAAACAAAAATATTATAAAAAATATAAATGGTAAGCTTCAGAGCAGCTTTCTGAGTTGATATTCAAAGGTATTTTCATCCTAGTCCATAGCAAGATCTGGTCACAATATAACTCATAAGTGTGCTTAACTCATAAGTGACTAAAGCCAAGAAGTGAAGCAAGAATAATTTTTTGGGAAATTATGCAATCTGCTTTGACATATTTTTGGCATACTGCTATGAAAAGTGCCAGGCCGGCAAAATATTGAGGATTTAATCAAATTCATTGATTACATTCATATATTGTCAAATATATCAAGAAGGAAGTCTTAGTTTGTTTGATTGCAATTTTAGGCCAAGAAATACTCATATGTTTGGAAAACTTTCCGACCAAACTCAAAGAGCTGCTCTATGTGATGGTAAGATAATTAGCATTCAGCATTCAGTACCGTACATATGCAAATATGAATATGTAAATCATACGGATGGGAGGATCAGGGATGACAGGATGGATCAGAAAAGTGCAAAGTAAGAAGAGATAATTTAATAAAGCTTCAGGGAACTAGGGTTTTGTCAATTTTTGGTTTTCCGTGATCCATATATGGTAATTTTTGTTCATGCTAAGAAACGATATCGCTATAAATCGTAAGACAAAAAGGCCCACTCATTTTCGACGCACCGAAACCCAGTCACAGTGAGTCGTAGTCCCCACCGAGCATACGATCCTAAACATAGGCCAACGACAGTTATATGTGAGACTTGTTTCAGACCTCAGATTCATATTTTTGACGATTAATTTTGCAACCAACTGATAGGAAACGGAAGTCAAAAATTACTTCAGTTGTGAACAAAAAATCACAGTTAGTAGAAACGAAATTTGGACACATTTGCAAGAACACTACAAAGAACTAGAACACACGGTTGTTGGGAATGTACGGAATTGTTAAAATTCAGGTTTGGACAAGAATGCAAAAAAAAGTGCATAGATATGAGAATTGGGTGTAGGGGAGGCAGGATGGTGATAAGGAAAAGGAAAATGGTTGCAGGTGATTTTAACAGGCAGGATAAATGGTCTGTGGTAATGTAGTTTGGTTTTCAAGAAATCTACTGGAATCTACTGTCTGCTCTTTAGAATTGGGAACTTGCACTAAAAAAATAAGGTACTGTAATATAGATGGTCTCCATGGTAACACCATGGAGGTGATTCCCTTCACAGGGTTGGTAATACCTAACAAGTTTTAATGGTACATTAAAAAACTTTCAAAGGATCAAAACTGTTCACAATGTGTGATAAAGTGGCACATCATTTTACCAATCTTAAGCATCAGCACCAAGGAAGTGCTGGGTACATTCCACTACAGAATAGACTAGATGCCTTTATCAGCAAAGAATTGTCACTTCCTTTAAGCAGTGCACTGCAGTTTAGTAAATAAACTTAATTTATTTGCACCACAGGTTGAAAGGCTGTGCTTGGTTTTTTTCATTGGGGGAGGGTATGTGAGGGGGGAGTGTGGGGGGAGGGGAACAGGCAAATAAGGTGCTTGTAGGGAAATATGGAGCGACCGGGCTGACTGAGTATCGAAGGAGGTCACATGACAGGGATGCGATGAATGAATTCAAAACACTGTACCAAACATGAAGGGTGAACGGAAATGTACTGTACGGAAAAAAACAATTACATTTATTGACTTGAAAAGAATTAAACAATAAAAAAAAACACAAAAGGTTAACAATAAACAAAGAAAAGTATGCAGTCCATAAACCACAAGATGCAAGACATTTAATAATGCAAACCATCAGAGGGGGGAGGAAAACGGAGCAGTAATTAATACCTTGGTTGGAGAAGTGGGGGCAGTAGAGGCTTCCTGACAGGTAATACCCTTAATAGCTGTCTGAGCACAGCTCATTGGCTAGAAAGGGTCATCCAATGAGAAGCAATGAAAACAAGCAAAAATCAAGTTATGCGTTTAACTGCCGGCTAAGCTTACTACTAAAAAAAAAAATAATGTATGAGAGTATTTATTACACTAGAAATCTTAATTATTAAAATAGAAATATTAATCTGATTATTTTTTGAATGGCTATCCTCTACCCTAGATTCTCAAACACCTTAAGTTACAGGATCAAGTCTAACCCTGTGCTACTCCTCCATACACAACCCCCCCCCCCCCCCTCAGCTTCTTACTCGACTATTCATGTTTCAAACCTTTCACTAAATATTCACAATTATAAGGTTCTTCAACATATAGCAATATTCCAGTTTAGAATTGTATTATGCATAAACATTTGTACTTTCTTCTACCACCCCCCCCATTCCCCTCCCACCCCCCCACCATGGAAATTTGACACTCACTGTTTGGTCCAGGTTATCAAATATACTTGGTGTTGGGGTTCGCTTGTTTGTCGGTGAACTTGAAACCGCAAGACTGTTATGGTCTGTTGTGCCTGTAAAATTTAAAACAAAATTTGTATCAAATAAATGTTGCTTTTAATTATAAAGTGATTGAATAATACCATCAAGCTTTCCACTCGTCGAACCTTCCGATGCTTGGAAACCTTTTGAACCAGAAGCCAAAGGGCTTAGTGATTCCTTATCACATTTTATTCAAACATATTCAACAATAACACTGCACAAAAGATTTTCACATGCTGACCATTATTGGCTCCAAGTGATTAGCCAGGTTCTTGAACTAATGCAGACCTACTGTACATCAAATTCATTCATACTTCTACTTTAAGAGTCAAATGTGTTTATACGGTTTCCAGAATTTTCGGACAATTCTTGACTTCAAAAGACCCTTCAGATCCATAGAAAACAATAGGGGACCCTTAAACAAACTCACTACAAGCCCAGGTGTCACACACACACACGCACACATACATCACCACTGTTGCATAGATTTGTTTGCTTTTGACAAGGAATCCAAAGCCCCCAGTCCTAAGGAATATAATTGGACCCCGCTAACCCCCCCCTAAAAAAAACCCGATGATGTTGTTACAAAGAGGGTTATATCATGTTGTAAATGCTGAAATTTTGCACATTATGTTACAATAGTACTGCATATTTGCAGTTTTAATACTATATAACAATAATAATGATAATAATAAGATATTTGGAGTTTCTGGCGGTCCGGGACAACTAAAATGTATTGGCAGATGTAACATATGGTAGCAATTGAAATATTCAAGGGGGACCAATGGTATTTACAGCAGAAAGAATTCAGGCACGCATTCTATTGGAATAATAAATCTTATTCGACAACCAAAGTTTGGTGTTCCCTAAATACTCGATGAAAGTCCAGGGGATTATCGAATGCGAAAATTGTGATACTTACTAAAACTTCAGGTATTACAAAAACGCCAACTTCTTCCCATGTTTTTTATTTTGATTATTTTTTAAATTTACTAATTTTTTTATTAATTATATTTTTAATGTGTACGGTACTTACCATTGCTCATAGGAAGACTGAGTGGGAATGGGCTAGATATGGTGGAGGCTGTTGGATAATTTCCACTGTACTGGTAACCAGACTGAAAGAGTAACACGAAAATAAGAAGTGAGAATTTACTTAGTAAATTTCACAACAAGAAATTATAAGCAGGATATATGATACATACATATACCTATTGTATGATTTAATTTAATAAAATGGATATATATAGAATTAAAAGACACAAATTTGAACACAAAAAAAATCGATGGATTTCTGAGGTATGTTTTCTGTAAATCGATCAAACTTTTTTGCCCTTGACCTCTACATCCTCTTTAGTAGGCCCTGTAAAGGAAGCTACTAAAGTTGACATTTGAACAAAAAGAATGAAATTGATAACATAAAGTTCCTCACAGTAATATATATATATATATATATATATACATACATACATATATATATATATACTTTATTCATGCAAAGTCTTATGTAAACCAAATTGTGTCACATTTTTTTGTCTGGAATATTGCATAAGTAGTGACTGTAACATGATGAAGAATAAACTACTGTATGCATGTACGATTAGATGCTATGTACATGCAATTTCAGTCGAGTCAGCAGAATGTCCTGGCACTCACCTTCTTTGAATTTCCTCCCTGGTAGGGAAAATTACCTTGTTAAATGCAATTACCATGTCATGTGCAATTAAGTCAGCAAATATTCATGCTTGGCAACATTAAATTTTACGGCTGATGAGATATTGTTTAATCTGTACATGATTCCCACAATGATGGATATATATACCTTTTGTGTCTCTTTTCCTGGAATGTTGCATGAAGGGAAATTAACTCATTCTTTGAAATCACTAGGGTCCATAAAATTTATATCCTATGCAATTAAGCTAGCAAAGTTTAATCCTTGGCAATATTAAATTTTAAGGCTGCTGATGACATTTTTGACCTGTACATGATATCCCCAATGATGGAGATACATTGTGTGTCTGTTATTCTGAACTGTTGCATTACATTGCTAAGTACCATAACACGAAGGATAAACTATGCAATTACCACTAGATGCGTGCCAGTCGCCACTGCAGAAGGTCCTGGAACTCACCTGCTTTGAATTTCCTCCCCAGGAGGGGAAATAACCTCATTTCTCTTAAACCACGAGGGTCTGTAAAAATTTGCATATCATGTGCAATTAAGTCAGCAAATTTTAATCCTTGGCAACATTAAATTTTAAGGCTGATGACATAAATGTTTAATCTGTACTTGATTCCCTCAATGATGGAGATTGCTGAGGATTTCAAGAGAGATGTTACCTACTGCGGTGTCTACATTTCCGCCGTTTCCCGTCCTTGCCCCCCACCCCCCCCCCTCCGTTTGTTTGTTTGCTTCTACTACCTGCCGTGAAATCCTCTTAATCCTACTCTTGACTGAAATGTTCACTGACTGACACGTTAATTATTGTCGATTCATCGTCCAACCGCAAGTGCTTTGAACCCGACAATGAGACCTGCAAGCATTCATATAGGCAGTTTGATCCCAAAAGAAAACTGGGGCACAGTTCAGTTTAGAGGTGCTAAAATGAGTTAAAGATAACAATACAGTGACACATTTTAGCACAAAAGTTTCCAAAAATCAGGTCGAGAGGCTTTAAAATTTTAACGTCGCACGACTTCTATTCTTGCAGACAATGGCAAAGTTTATATTTTAGACAATAGTTTCAGTGTGCTCTTTTGGGAAACGTATATCTTTGGTTGAATAATTTTTTGAGGTACTATCTTTCCTATACGTGTACATGAAAATTGCAGATATAAATATGCATAGCAATGGAGTTAATTTAGCTTTAGCTTGTCAAGTATTATTTCATATAATGCCAGAAATGTCCACTCCCTTTTTATATGATAATAATACTACAGATATCAAACGATAGTCTGCAGGCAACAAAAAACTGCACAATCATATGAGGTCTTTAATTACATACTAGGTCATTAATTTCATTTGCGGCAAAACAATTCAGTGTGAAGGAGGTTGTCTCTTTTTTGAAGCAATTGTTAAGGAATATTTTTGAACAATACCCTGTAGATTTTGGTAAAATTTGCTAGAAATTGGTAAGAATCAAGTACAAATTAGCTACCATAAGCTTGGAAACACATTTCATAGAATTCCTTGACACTTTCACAAGTTTTCTTAAGCAAAAGTGTAAGATTTGAAACTTTTTTGCATAAAGAAGTGAACCCTTTTGATTCCCTGTACATAACCGAAGTACTTCAAACTTTTAAGTCTACAAATGATGTAAAAGTTTTCTATCATCGCAATCTCGTTTTTCATACAAAGCCATGAACATGTATGTGACCTACATGAAAATCACACTTCATCTACGTAAGCCCACAGGGATTAAGTTTTCACTGAACTTTCAACAGTGGATATCTGGAATCTAGGTTAAAATTGCTATCAAGGGAAACAGTCTATCAAAATTATTCAACTTTACCAACAGCTTATTGAAAAAGAATGAGGGGGGGGGGGGAACTTGATGAAGTCAGCATTTGGGGGGTAATGACAGAACTAAGCCTTTACTGTATCTATGGCAACCTGAATACAATAGGACATGTAGTTTTGGTTGCACTGTACATTTAAACATATAAATTTACGACGACCATGGTCAAAATTTGATACAATCACCAAAGAGAGGGCTACATTCCATGAAAGGAAAGCGAAAAAATTAGAGAATTACTGAACAGCCTTTGGGGGGCAATGACAGAACCTAAGCCTTTACTGTATCTATGGCAACCTGAATACCATAGGAGATGCAGTTTTGGTTGCACTGTACATTTAAACATATAAATTTACGACGACCATGGTCAAAATTAGACACAACCACCAAAGAGATGGCTACATTCCATGAAAGGAAAGCGAAAAAATTAGAGAATTACTGAACAGCCTTTGGGGGGCAATGACAGAATATAAGCCCTTACATCTATGGTAACCTACTGTAAATTCCATAGCAGATGCAGTTTTGGTTGCACTGTTGAATAAATTTACAGCGACCATGGTCAAAATTTGATACAATCATCAAGGAGAGGGCTACATTCCATGAAGGAAATGCAAAAGAATTACAGTTCACTGTATTTTGACAGACTGTCAATGCAACTGGTGACTCTTTGGAACAACATCAAAAGAGCTTTTCATGTGTCACCAACTTTGGTCAGCACAGCACGTTAGAAATTGTGATCAACAGCTTAAAATAACTTGCTGAGTTAGGGTTCTAGACCACAGCATTTCAACGGATTCTGTACAAATAAGGTTTGCAGCAATTTGGTTGCTTTTCCAGGAGGTGAAAGAGTGACCCAGTAGCACAGTATATTATACGACAGCGTATATTTAAACTGTTAAGTTTTCTTCATTCGTATAAATTGCCAACTATTACTGCTGACATTTTTAAGAAAGGAATTAGAACGGATTTACTAACAAAATATGCAGCTAAATCTGTAGTTACAATGATAGCATACATGCTCAATTCAAATAAGTCGAGGCAAGTTAACTTTACCTCACCTGCCTGGACATAGAAAATTTGCAATGCTGAGAGAGTATTGAGGGTAGAAAAAGATTAAGATAAATACCAAGGACAGATATGTTAAACGGCCAGACAACCTAAATCAGCTATGCAGATCGTCCTGTGGAGGACCAGTTGTTTACATCAAAGTCAGATTGCTTTGAAACTTAATACCCCGAAATTTAGGTAACTTTGAAATTGGTATCTAGCCCTCCTGAAATCATACACAAGTAGTGGTAGGCCTATCATCCACCCAGAGGGGAGTTTTATTGGCTGAAAGCTGGTGTTGTATTCACCAAACCGACATACATGTTTCTTCTGTAGTGTACAACTGTACATGTAACATACTGGTCATTCTCCATTAATTTGCCTCACTTTTTTAGGCCACCAAATTTGCTGTGTGTACAACCATAGGAGAAGAACTTGATGTGCAAGGGACAACCACAAAACTGTCTTAAAACTTTGCCCTGAATACACAGTCAAACATACATGCATACATATGCACACATGTACACACACATTCATAATGTACAAACCCACACTTACCTGTACATCCTAATAACCTATCTACATACACATAAACACACATACATACTGTACACATACTGACACACACATCATTATAGAGCTGTAAAGACTCTTACCTTCAGTGGCTCTGCGGGAGAGTTACTTCTAGAGCTGGTTCGACTTGCAGCGAGCAGCTCCGGCTCTAAGTCGCTGCCACTCTCAGAGATCGACTGTACACCGTCCATTTGCAAATTGGTGAAAGCACTGAAAGGCGAGAAAAACGAATTTGGTTAAAATGTCGAATTTTCTAGATACATTTTTAAAGATAATCAGTGACATAGAAGAAAACAACATCTGAGGTATCTGACTAATGGGACAACATATCACGGAAGGGTGATACTAGTGAGGTTAAAAGTTGCTTGTTGCCTATTTTTATGGTATGACGGCAGTTTAATGTAATAACAAATACATTTCTAAGGGAAATACAGAACTACCCTATAGATGACCAAATCCTTTCTCTACCTCTGGAAAGGAATGTGAATCCAGTGGCAGAAAGATCCACGTTTTGTCTCTGGAGAGAGCAAACGAATATTTCACTTTGAAAGTCGAAGACCCAATCTAATCATCATGTTTCCTGTTTTTCTACATAAGGTTCTTTGAAAATGTATTATTTGCCATTTTTCCAGGAAAGAGATCACATTAGGTGGGCAATCATCTTTTGTTTCATTTTGTCGTTGTTTGTCGTTGAAATTTGATATAATTAGAATGTTTTATTAAACCATCACTGTAATGTAAATATGGGGTTCAATGACTCCTCCAATGCAGCAATTCTTTTTTTTGGTGAGGATAATATTGTATTTCTCTGTGGATGAATAATTTTGCACATTCTATTTGAACTAACAAGGTCTACAAGTTGTAAGCAAGAATTCACTGCAGCATCAATTCATAAACATTTTCTTGTGTTCCAACTTGGGTAGTTGTTGTTGGGGTTTTAATTTTGCTTGTTATTTCTGGTTCTTTTTTTTAAATTTTGTTCTTTCTGTGATATCTAGAGATTTGTAACATTTTTTGGCAAACTTGCAAATATATATTCCAAGGTTGAATTGACAGCCATTTCACTATTATACATGAAACAACTTTTAAAGTAAACAGATCTTGCAAACTCTACAAGCATTGAATAATGTTTACGCAGTTAAACGACTATTTACGAAATACGAAATACACATAGTCCAATAAAGAGAAGAATTTTGTACATATTACACACATGTTAAACATTACTTTTCATTTCTTTCAATAATTTGTAAATCTTTGAAGTTTAACCCTTTTAGCAAAATATGACAGATTGTACTTTCCAACTTTTTAATGTACTTTTATCTTTTCTCTCATGGTCCAGTACGTACCACCAGATTTTAAGAAATAACGTACGCAGAACGCAGATTTAAGGAATAGGTTTTCGGTCACAAGTCGCAAAGCTTTCATGAACGGAAGAGGCAAACACAACCATGCCACGGTTGATTAGCAATGTCTGGCTAATGTTAATTAATTTAGTAACCATATCGCTTCCTTCCTCAAACCGTGCGGGCTTACTTACAAGGTCAGCCTAGCCCTGGCTGGCAACGATCCAGGCCAGCCTTTCTCTACCAAATTGTCGCGAATGGCGGCTGCGTATCTGTGACTCCGTGGGCAGCCGTGCTTCCTGGCGCTACGATCGTTGTCGGCTACTTTACGCTTTCTATTCTCCAAATTAATGACGAACCGAACAACTGCAAATAACAGTAACGATAGGCAAACACAGCACAACATGTGAAGTGACATGGTGGGAACTGTTTGACCTAGGTTAATAAAGACACATGACCTTTGACCTATCTTGTCATAGTCTGAAGTATTTCTCAGTTCGCTTCTCCTCCTCAGGTAAACGTGGTAGCGATACGATTGATTACACACGATCACAGGTATAACCAAACCATTCAAGAGCAGATCCCACAGAATGAAAAACATTGGAACGACAACAGGGTTAATCCAGTCAGAATATTCAAATTATATGCTAATGAAAGAAGGAAAATTCCACCTGTGCATTGAGACTCAGATTTATGATTTCTTGTTGAGATTGTGTGTCCCTGGATACATACAGTTATTCTGTGTGAAAGTTAGCAGTAAAAACAGGAGCATTTCAGACACCGATTCTAGACGGATCAAGCATAAGACGACAGAATTTCTTAACAGACAACCGAAGCTACTACTGTACCACATATGAGACGAAAAATTATTTCTGAAAATAACGATCACCAGCCTGTAGTTGGACAGGGATGAAAGGATTCCTAGAATAATTCAGTTCTAAATTTGAGGGGGAGGGGAATAAACATATACAAATCCTCATTCAAAGGAAAAAAGGAAATTTTTTAGTTCCTCAACTAGACTTAAAAGAATAAAAACCTTGCACATTCAATGTTAGTCTACACTTGCTAGCCAGTAGAAGAATGTCGTTCCTATTGACTGAAACTTGTGAGAAAACTTGAAATGATCTTAATTGGTGCCAGAGGCAAATTTCCTGTTTAGGACTCGTAGCAAGAAAGGTGTCAATATTTTCAGACATCCAGTCAATGACCTATCATTTCTAGTTAAACAGTACACTGTTCATTACCAGCAAATGGTTTGGAATATTTAACAACAAGCTGCAGAGAAAACGCTTTTTTTCTTTGCAGTTGATTTTTCTTTAATAACCCTTAAAATCAACCAAAATGGTATGTATTGGTTTCCGCACGTTCATAAACATTCCATGTGAAAGAGAAAAAGGATAAAATTTCCGGATGTTATGATGTTACCAATGGAAGATTCCTACAACTATATGGTAAATCACAGGTATCAGCAAATAGAAATTCACAAGGTAGCTTCCAAATTTGTTTTTGGGTGAGTGTGGTTTTGTCACGAGCCGAAGACCGTCTGATGACATTACACAAATCAAGTCACAGAACTTCATCAAAAAAAAACCTTACAGTGTATCCGACCTAAACTTCAGTCACTGGTTTATCACAGGTACTTGAAAACCAAATGATCCTATTTATTATAAACTGAAGCACATTCTTACACGAATGAACCTTTTCCTTCCATCGCATCCATGCGGTCATCGTAGGGGTCCATCAATCAGTCGTAAATTACAATAGAACTTCAGCAGCTTGTCGCCACGGTAATGATTAGTACCAAGTCGAAAGTGGCAGGATGCCCATTAATTATGTTAAAGGATTTACGATCAAGGTGATCCTCAAAAGAAACGTGGACTGCCCCCAGGGTACGAAATCATGAAGATTTCCACCTCGATGGAAACGTCAGAGGAAATGAAGCGGTGCTGTAATGTGGACTTGAAGGGGTCGAGATAGGGTTAGATAGAGATGGCTCAGGGGTGCAACAAGGGGATGGATTAAAAAATTCTATCAAAAAAGGAAACTGTCTCTATTTTCCTCACATTTTTTCAATAAAATAGAGATGAGTCTACGACATACAACTGACAGCTAGCAGGTTTGATTCATGTTTTCCCAAAATGCTAACATCTTTAAACTGGGCCGAAATGAAGAATGCATCTTGTAAACAAAGACTGGCCTACAAAAGTACAAGATTCAAATTCATGATTTTCAATGTTTGATGTTAACAACGATTATATAGAACTATACAATTAAATGTCGTAATGTGTAAAGTTATTAAATTACAAATTTGAAAGTAAGATGCTTTAGACAAGGGAAGTTTGGACAACAGCGACCATTATTTGACACTCTCACATATTTGCTATTGATTATGACATTAAAGCACTGTAAGCAGTGGCGGAGCGTCCATATAGTCGGGGGGGGGGGGGGCGGAAGTCCCCCCTGACGGACTCAAATGGACTGCTGGCGCCCTTTTCAGCTTTTTACCACTTTTTACTTATTCGCGATTATTGACTTTTTTTATTTCGCTCTCATCTACCTATTGACATTTGTCATATTTTGTTGGCGATGACAACTATTTATTCCTTTTTCTGCAAATTAGCAAGGCCCGGAAAGGGTAATTTCTGGCGATCTAGGGAGTATCTTTACTCAAAAAAAAGTCTGTATGCTCCGCGCCAACCTGTGGTGGCGTTCCGCTTAGATAGTGTCGAAAGCGCCCCTACAGACCATTCTCGACCCCCCTGACCAATACCCCTAGCTCCGCCACTGACTGTAAGTCACTCAAGTATCTAGTGGATCCCTCAACTGGATTTTCACAGTTGCAAAGATGAGAGATGGCAAAATAGCAGGCAAGTTTGCAACATTGTAGAAAGTCTAACCATGGCTCATTTGAAATGTTTGCCTAATTAGATCAGCTGTACATATTAATTACTAAAATAGATAATTAATATTTTCTAAAAAATTACAACTTCTATGCACAAGAACTAAAATTTCTTCCAATCCTACAGGTGATTGAATTTGTTTGAATACAAATAAATCATAACAATCAACTGCAAGGTACAGAGTTAACAACATTTCCATGACAGAGATTTTCATGCTAAATATAGTCAATCATGCTTTTCCAAATTTCCCCTGATCTGATTGGCTGATAGTCCCTTACCAATTGTCTGGAAACATTCTTGCATCTGTAGTGATCAATGAATGCAAATTATGTTGTGAAACAACAATTACTTGTAGGGTTACTTTCCCCTGTGTAGAGATAGCAAAGTCTGTGCTATAGGCTATCATATGTGTGCACTCAAATATCATAAAGTTAGGCCTTGTTGACAACACTTTTCGGCAAAAAGCGGTCGTGGTAGGTGTTGTGGTTGAATTGTCTTTAATGATACCACGTTATTTGTGATCAAATTGTTTTTGATCACAAAATGTTATGAGTTGAGACAATTTATGAATTTTGTGGGAAGCTAACATCTCTGATACTGAAAAGGATTTTTCATTTCACAGTAAGTTTGTTCTCTCTACATTGAGCATTGCTAAGGAAATTGTTCATAAATCCATCTATAAGAAATATTTTCTACATTAAAGCGGTTCAAATAAAATCAGTTAAAAGTGCAGTATTTTTGTTCTTGCATTTTCTCTCTAGGCACTGTTTTACTTTACAATGATTTCCAACTTCACAGCGTATTCATAGCCTATAACATTTTCACTGACGCTATTGTAAGGGACTTGTATGCACCATACATACAGTAGTATGCATTACATGATGTCTAGGCTGGCATATATGGTAACTAGTCTACGTCGGAAAAATATCCCGCTTCGGAATTTGACCATCATTTTGTATATCAGTTACATGTTTCATCCTTTGATTTTTCTTTCCTGCATATTATAGACCTATCACTATGGGCTTCAGTTCTACACAAGCCAATGTGTTGTCAGGGGTCATTATAGCTAAGTATGGTGTGGTCCTGTAGAGGTATTGAAATGTGCTTTCATGTGTTTTCATTGTGTCTCCTGGATGCAACTGTAAAAATCCTAGTAACAATATTGCATAGTTATTTCCATTTCCATTCATAACTGTACAAGCTAGGTTATATTTCATGGTTCACATTTTAAGCTATGCCTAAAGCACCATGGGTACCATTATTCTCTGCAGACGGTAATTTCCGCTGACACAAAACAGTTCTTTCTGTACATCAAATTTGTCAGCGGAAAACAACGTTTTGTCAGCAGAAAATAACGTTTTTTGGAGGAGCAGAATGATTAGGCATATTGAAATGATTAAGTAGGATGGAGAAGATAGAATTTGACTGTAGCAGGACAGAACTTAGCTCAGAGACTAGAATATTATTAGGATAGCTTAGGTTCGGATGAGGAATGATGATTTAGTACAAGTGGCGGTGATAATTCATTTTAGTTGAACAGCGCCACCAAGCTTATTTGGTTGCAGTTTTTGATATGGCGTGAGGTGAAAAAGGTGAGCTGCTGTAACAAATTACGATTCATCGTTTGAAAGTTCATCCTTTAAGGAGCATCTTTAGTGATATTTTCTCATTAACCTGTTGTATTCTTTGATAAACAAATTTCACCCATGCTTCCTGTAAATTAAAAGCACCCTAACTTTCCTGACACAAACTCAGTCTAACCATCCTTATCCACTTTCTTCGATACTTTCTCATATTATTTTCATCATCCTGAATCTAAAACTGGGGAAAAATATAGTGTACATGTCAGTGGGGAAAAAAAGTTGTTTTCCCCAAAGAGAAAGTTTACAGCGGAATGTAATCAGCGGAAAGTACTGTGTGCGGTGAATAACTGAAACCGAGCACCATTATTTAATGTTTTTCTAGCAGAGCGAGCTGTTGTTAGGATCTTTAACAAATAACCTAGATTAATTGGTTCTTCACTGACACTGGCAGGTGACTCTGTTAGTGAACTGAGCCATCTAAAAGTGTTCACTGTGCAGTCTACCACAAAAGGATAATAGAGTTGGTCACTCCATTATTTAAGCACTAGGCCTAGTGTAGTCTCTAAGTTAAATTCGGGTGTTACTAAAACGAATGACAATTGCGTTACACATAACGAATGACAATATGTTGTACACACTAAAAAATTGCGTTGACTAAAACGAATGACAGTAATGACAGCACAGACAAAATTTTGCTTCAACCGGATATCAAAGTTCAGACTTCGTGGGTATCTAGATCTCGTAAAGTACGGACAAGATAAAAACGCACCTTATAGGCCTAGTAAGCGAAATTGTAAGTTTGATTTAAAAAAAGTAAATTTAACGTCATTTTTCAGATATTAATTGTTAGAAACTAACAATACTATAATCTTGAAACGGCTTCAGTTATCTTTCTATATAATTCTACAGGGGTAAAAAGCACAGCACTCAAGCGCATTCTCACACAAAAACTTTCCCTGTGGTTTCTATCCGTAAATTACACCAAAACCCTGCAACCACGTAACATGTGATTTTCCTCAAATCATTTTTTGCGCAGAAAACCAATAACCGCATTTACTCCACTCCGTTAATCATTCTATCTCCACTCAACACTGTCCTTCGTTGTCATTCATTGTCATTCGCTGTCATTCGCAAATGATAATTAACCCTGTACAAAGTCAATTGTCATTCGCTGTCATTCGTTTTAGTTTGTCCCTTAAATTCTAATGTACCATGACCGAGTAGCATAGGCTAGTTGTGATCCTCGCCTAGGCACATTAGAAGGACAAACGTGAGGTCTGACTCTATACAACAGACTAGTATAGACTATTAGCTAACTTTATTGAAATAAACATAAAGGCCAAGGCCTAGTCATTGCTAGGGAAAAACAAGAATACTTATTGATAAATTAGGTCTAACCGCCTAGGCTAGTAATTGCCCAATTGCTAATGCTTAACATAGGGGCCTATGTTACTTAGTACTAACTTTGGCCTAGGCACCGTAGCGGAATAAGTTCCGAACTGTACAATTTGTAAGGCTGGGTTACTTCAAGGGTGACATAATTTAAAAAAATGTCATTAAACGGCAGCTCTACCTCGCTTTCTTCGTTATTACCAGCCTACACGGTGAAATGGTTGTAGTGACAAGTGAATGTCAAAGTTAGACAGGTGCTAATGTCATTCATTAATCTTGTTATTCAATTTGTCTTGACGCTGGGTCGGCTATCAACATGTCATATCCTTTTTTTAGAAGTCGTAGTTCCGGGTTCTAAAACGGTACTCTCAATTTCATTATACACAAGCTACTGCATTAGTGCATAACAATCACAGGAATTTCTGTGAATTTAACGTTAAAAATTTCGTCCATGTAGTTTTGATATATTTACAGCCACTTTGAAACCGAATAAAATAACTATTCATAATGCAGTAAGGTTAAAGGTTAAAAGACTTTTTCTATAATGTTTTCCAGTTTGATACATAATTTGCCAGCGCGGCTTTATCGGGATTAGATGTGCGTAAAGTATTTACAATCAATTTCTATGGGTTCCACACATGTGAACCGCGAACCCACTGTCGCGCTACGTATCTACACACATGAATAAAGCACTGTAGGCTAGGCTACATCACTGACAATTCACTAACGTTGGTTAGCTGTGTCTTTTTCTAGGGTAACATATTGTCGGAAACGCGGCCAAAATGTCGGTACATTTTATACCTCCGATTATACAAGATAACCCTGAAGGTTGGGGTCCTTTAGATGAAATTCCAGATCAGTTTAAAGATATGCCTTATCAACCTTTTTCTAAAGGTGATCGTCTTGGAAAGGTAAGAATCCAACTTTTCCAGCTGCTTACCCAGTTATCCTAACGTACACTGGCTACAATAGCCTAAGTTAGGCCAACCAAATACTAGTAGTACCGCCCTAACTAGTAGTAAATTATAGAAAACATGAAATATTAACAGTATAACAGTTACAATTCTACAGAGTTACAAATCTACAGTAAATTCATTATAGCCTTGGTGCTTGCCTGGCCTTTACCAACAGTTGAATGTAGATCAGTTTCTAGACAATAGTAATACTAGACATAATCAAGTATGTTGGCCTGCAAGCACATGCTATTTTAATTTTTATATAGGGACAAAGTATGTCTCTGATCGATCAAACCAAGGGTAAGGGTACAACTTGAAAGCTGATTTCTTACCTCCCCAATCATTACTCACAAAGTTTCAAAAAAAGTGTTAGGTATACCACTATACCATAACTTGGGTGCCAATCTTTTCCAGCAGAAAAGGACCATTTGTTACTTTGTTAGGCCTACGTAATAATGACAGAAATTATGATTTTGTGGTGGACAGTTATAATGTTCAGGTTTTTTGGCTTTGTCTGCCAATGGAACCTGGAAATTGGAATCAGAAGGACCTACCATCAAGGTATATTTAGAATACTCTGAATTTATAACTCAATGTTAATGATGTTATTTTTTTACTACCCTCAGGTTGCAGATTGGACAGGCATGACCTACTCAGATAAAAGATATTTGGGTAATTCGTCATTTCTTCTTCTAACTCTAAAGAGTCAGAAAAAGTGGGATCTTAATTATTTCATTTTTTAACAAGGTTGATATGGACAAACACTGGTGTTAGCCACATCAATTATCACGGAAAAGTCAAACAGAATGAGAGAAAAATCCATGTTTTAGTAAAATATTATTTTTATGTACGGTATAGGGGGAAAATCTATTGTATTGTACAAGGTACTGCCGATCGAAAACTTAGTAAAGCAAAACCATTAATAGCAGAGAATTTGACATTTCTAGAGAGTAGTTTTTCTTCAATATACATAGTTATGACGGTTAATGGAAAAGGCAAGATCTGTACATATCTAGTTATGGGTATGGTGGTAGTTGTGATGGAGGAAGGGAGACCATAACAATGACTTTGATATTATTTGACAGGAAACTTTATGAAAAAATGATAAAAAAACTGTCGTCATGAAGAATGTTTTTTAGTAATTTTATAATTAGATGAGATTTTTAATGATAATTCAAGTTCTCTCTTAACCTCTCTTTCAAAGGTAAATATTCATCCCAGTTTGCAGCAGGTTCTCAGTATACTTATTACCATGAGCAGGACGAGTCCACCTTCCAGCTGGTGGATACAACAAAAATCCAGAAACCTGTCTACATGCGCAACAAGAATCGCTTTAACCAGGTAAGTCAATCATTTTTGGCCCCGACTTTTAACCAAGGGACCTAGAAATGGATAAAACATTTCAATCTGTTTCTCAGTATCTGTATTTGAATTGTCAGTAATGATTGTGGTTTATTCAAAAACCTGGTTTAAAATAAATATGCATATATATATATATATATATTTGGAGACCAAATTCCGTCAAAGTGCAAACATTTCTGTACTATACCCTTCTCTTATCTGTCTCTATTCTACATGTACCATCCAATCTACCCAGCCTTCAAATATTGGTAACATTATTAATGGACGATTTACACCGACAATGGAGAGGGATTAATTATATCTCAAGTTGCACGTTAAGTTTATGCTTCTGAAAATCATTTGGCTAACGTACGGAATTCTCACAATTTATTTCAAAACTGTTTGTCTCTGTATTTTCAGCGCAATCTGAGGCGAGAGCGTGAGAGGAGGGAACAGAGGGCCAACAACCAGGGACTTCAGACGCTGACCAAGGTACAGAAGGAACGACAGAGACAGTACCGCAGAATGCAGAAGCAGTACGGCAAGCACCGTTGGCATGACAACAGGAACCAGGTAAAGGACAGCTCTCGAAGGGAATTGTTTTTCAAAAGGAAAACCCTTTTGATTTTTGGTGACAAATGCAATTCGTTTGCTCAATTTCCATTACTGAGATGGTTGATTCTGGTTTTTAGTAAGAAAATATTTTGACAAGCTAACTATTGAACAATTATCCAATTTCTTTAATAAAATATTTTAGATGGAATGAGACTTTAAAAGTTGATGTTTGTGATAATCTTTTCTCTCTAATTTTTTCTTTTTTTAAAAATATAGAATCAAATCAAGAGCAGGTCTGCTTCTGTCCAGGTGAGGGGTGAGTGGTCCGTTGCCGAGGACTTGGACTTCCTTAGATTGAATAAACTTCGTCTCCCAAATATCGGTGATCCCGAGGATTTGTGAGTACATGCAGATTTTTATGTATTTAAGGAATGGTTAATATAGTCCTAAACGGGGATTAGAACAGTCCATGTAACAGTAACAGGACATATTCTAGTTCGATGTTAGTAGCTTTTGATTGCGGTACAGAATAATGATAAAACAAGCTAATTTTGTGTGTATTTGGTTGACATCCTACCTCTTAGTTAGTCATTCATGTAAAATATCTTTATTGCATGTGTTTCCCTGTAAGTCTGAGAGATGAATTTCTTACAAGCAATTAGTGGCCTTTTCCATCTGAGGTTGAATGGTAAATTGTTTAAAATAGGTTATTAGGTATTTGTGAACCGGTGTCAAAAAAGCTGGTCTAAGCCATAGTTAATCCTGCATGTTCAGCTGTTTCTGTCGTATACAAATATATACACACTCAAAATAATAGTGAACTGGTGCCAAATATTTCTTTCTTCTTTTGTGCAATAATTGTATATTAATATTACTCTGTTAAAGTTCCTGAAATGTTCATGCAGTTGTGTAAGAAGATATGCCTCATTATTGGAGTGGTTGGATTGTTCTACAAGATAATTTTTATGATAAATCTTCTGTCAATCGAGAATTTGTACAAATTTTGAAATCACTTTTCAGGATTAAATGTGGCGAAATGGAATTCTACAACAAGAGTTTTGATCGCATCAACACCAAGCTGGAGAAGCGTTTGGCTCGCGTCAACAGGTTATTCCACAAAGTGACGACCACCGACGACCCAAATATACGAAAGGTATTTAAACGACTCAAACACTTGGTCACAGAGTGGTGACAGGTTTCCCTCTTAAAGAAGAAACATATCTGCACACCAGCTTACCATTTCTAATAGCAAGCTTGGTTAAAACTATTTCACATGAAATATCTGCTATTAAGTGCATATACTGAACAAGATTGGAGTATTTTGCTTTTGGCTTCAGGGGTTAATAGTGCTCTTAATTAGGGAAAATATTTATCATAATACAAGATGTTTAATCAAGTTTGTTATGTTCAAATAATTACTTTTGTGGTTTTATTAGCTACCGTATTTAAATATTATAACTAACCAAAAGATTAAGTTATATAACGCGACGGTCCGCAAACTATAGGGCGCAAACCAAGAGTTTTGGCATGTCAGGAGTTTTCCAGACATTGGAAACTTTACCTACAGATTTTGGGAGCTTGCCAAAATTCTATAATCCAAGTTAGCTGTCATGAATTCTGAGCATCGAATTCTGATGAGTCAGGTCTTGGTCAGTTATGGTTCAGTCTTCTTGCAAGGTCGTGGATCTAAAAGTTTGTGGACTGCTGAACTAAAGTAATTACTTATCTACTTCAAGTAGTTTTGAGTTTCTGTTATCCTTCACAGATACATTTAATCCCGAAACGAATTGTCTATCACACTTTCCTTCTTTGTCTCGTTTTCATTTTGCTGATGGGATGCTTCCTTTTCTAATCTTTTTATTTTCCAGCTCGCTTCCAAAGGAAATGTTTTTGGAACTGACATCATTCTCGCTACCATCATGTGTAGTACTAGATCCTCCTATTCCTGGGATGTCATCGTCCAGGTGAGACTATAGTATCAGAACAGTGTGAAGTAAAGAAGCATTGTAGCCTATCATGCACCTCCAGGAGATCTACAGCGAAATCCTTGTGACAAAATAACACACATTAGGATTATAGACAGCTCAATCAACACAAAAATAGACAAAATATTCAAAGGCTCTTGGTGTCACTAGTTTATTGATTTTTAAGTCCCTGAACCATCGTTCAAATGTGCTAGTTTCTATCAAGGCTGTGGGTACTCGGCTGTAACGTGTTAGGAGTCGCCCAAGCTTGGAGTCAAGAAACCTTGCAATCAGCCTTGTTTGTTTAACTACCTTCCATTTATTTGGTAGTTTACATTTGGTGAAATCTTATAATGAAACTCTGCATATCAGCTGGTGTTTTATTTCAATCCGTTTGTCTGTTTTCTGTTGTTTTAAGCACGTGGGAGGCAAACTGTTCTTCGATAAGAGAGACGACTCAGAATTCGGTAAGTCTTCGTCCAACCGTATGGTATATCTCTCTCATCCTTTTTCCATTTCAACATTTGATCTCTGACTGGATTTAATGACAATATGACACATTTTAAAAAGGAATGGATGGTGCCAGACTGTCCTGGTGATCTTCTGATAGTGAATACATTACATTGAGTGGTTGCGTCTGCAAAATATGAGTGTTATTGACCACAGTTTTACAATTTGTGCGCTGACTTAAGATACAGAAAGATTAATAAAAGGGAAAGCGGGATTTCTGATAACACTACCTTTCGAACCAATCCCACATACATTTTTTGCTGGTGGCGATAGTTGCTGTATGAAGTTTGCAACCTTTTACCAACCCTTGTGAAGTTTGAGTTGGTTGCTTTGCATGTGTCGTTTGCTGCTATCAACATTATCCAGACTTGTTTACTTTCCAGTCCTGCTGTATATTATCACAGCATACTCTGTGAATGAACACCTTTCGTGTCTTGTACGCCTAGCCTACTTCACATTTGAAATTTTGTGCAAGACGCTCTTGCCACTTTTGGTAAAAAAGTCAATTACTGACTGATTTTCACCTCTCACCTTGCAAACATCACTTTTCAAGGAATTCATTCTGAGAAATGTTGACTCTGCACAATCAATTCTCCTTTCACTTTTTTTTCAATTTGATCAGATTTACTGACTGTTAACGAGACTGCCAAGGAACCACCTCAGGAGGAGGGAAATCACATCAACTCTCCCCGTAACCTGGCCCTCGAAGCTACCTTCATCAACCACAATTATTCACAGCAATGCTTGAAAATGGTAAGAAATAATTTTGAGCCATTATCCCGTAACCTGCAAATTCAACTTGCTATTCCTAAAACACTGCATACAAATTTAAATGGGTCTAAATTAATTTTCTTGTGTTGCAAAACTTAGAAACTTTAAACTGTCCTTTTTTATCGGTGTTGGTTACAGTTCAGTTACATTTTGCAGTAACAACCACAACCGTTTCCCCTCCCTTTCTCATCTCTTTAGGGTAACGATAAATTCCGCTTCAAGGACAAGAATCCTTTTGTGTCTGAGGAGGACAAGACAGATGTGGCGTCTGTCGGATACAGGTAAATATATTCTTCCCCAAAGAGGTCCCGAATTAATCGAAATGACCTCTGGTTGTTGGTACTACGTATAAATATCTTAAAGAAAACTCAGACAAGCTTACCACTTCATCATCAATTCTCAGAAGTATGCTGATGAAAGTTTCAAATGATATGAAATCTCCATTATGTGGAAATCAATTCAATTTTCAGAAAATTTGTGACTAATTTTTCACCGTTTTCTGGGAATAATTTGTAAAACTTACTCTTATAATGCTCATGTTCATCTATCATTATGACTTGTGTGTAAACTAAGGCTCTGATCATCCAGAGTTAATCAAAATATCTCAGCGTCCATGGTCACTCGGTCTTTAACTGTAGCAAACTTGTTATGAAACAATTTTTCCCCTTTATTTAGTATTTCTATTAGATATTTTATATGATATTAAATCCATCTGTTTTCTTTATCTAGATTAACATCTGCATCAGAGATCTCGATTCTTTCATTACTGAGGATACTGTTATTTCATTTCTTCCTCTCAGATATCGAAAATGGAACCTCGGTGAGAACATCGATGTAATCATCCGATGCGAACACGACAGTGTAGCGTTAGGGTCCAACGGCGAGACGCAATTCCTTAACATTAAAACATTGAACGAATGGGACACTAAGGTAAGGCCACTAAATACATCTGAATAGTACTGTTCTTCAAAGTTTCATACTGAAAACATTGGAATGGGACACTAAGGTAAGGCCACTAAACCCATCAGAATATTATCAGAGATAACAGGCCTGGGATAAAGCATTCACTCATACAACACAGCTTAATGACAGCGTAATGGGCTACATTGTTCTTAATGAGTCAGAGCCATTTCAACTGAAGTGACATTTGATGCCATTAATATCTTATAATGTAATAGTGATGTGTGGCCTTCATATCCCCGAACTGAACATAATCAGACTGCATGTCTGTAAAGGTGTTGCAAAAAAATGAGCCTTCCACAAACCCCTCTCATCTCCCCTTAATTTACAGCAAAGCAGTGCTGACGAATGGCGACAAAAGCTGGACTCTCAGAAGGGAGCAGTGCTAGCTACGGAGCTGAAGAACAACAGTTTCAAGCTGGCTAAATGGACTGTGTGCTCACTGCTAGCAGGATCAGACCAAATCAAGTTTGGGTGAGTGCTACTTGCTTCTGCTCGGAGAGGGTTCTCCGATAAGAAGGGGATAAAAGCAGTCCTCGTCATTTTGGTCATTTCATTGTTGACGCACTATATCTGATTCTGTCGGCAAATGCATTCCCAGTTTTGTTACCATGAGCTGTTTCTGTAGTGAAATTAAGTAAAATTACAAGATACTTGGCAACCTATTCCTATCAGGTTTATAGACAACTACAAACTGCCTCCACCTTGTAAAAAGAAAAGATTGATTTCATACGACTCATGGCACAAGGGGAACACTAATGCGATAATGTACCAGTAACTCAACTGGATCTTTGTTAAGGTCCAAGAGTGGGGTTAAAACTTACCGTTATACAGGACATGAACCGCCGATGTAAATTGTCATCATTCTGTTTACGATTTTATTACCGATTGTTGTTGTTGATGACATGTTTGTTAAAGCACATTTTATTTCTCCTCTCTTGTCTGGTGTAGGTATGTCTCTCGCATCAACCCCAGGGATTCGTCAAAGCATGTCATCCTCGGATCACAACAGTTCAAACCCAACGAGTTGGCCGCACAGATTAACCTGAATATGGACAACGCCTGGGGAATCCTTCGTTGCATCATCGATAAATGCTTCGAACTCAAGGAAGGCAAATTCCTGATACTGAAAGACCCTAACAAGGTGAGATGGTTTGGGATAATTCGGGAGTTCCAACAATGCCATAAATCATTGGTTTTATTGCCAAAGGCAGAAATTCCTGACATTCATCCCTGTATGTGTTGTGTGTGATGCCAATAAGAGTACGGCATGTCATGTAAGATCATAGACAGATCTTACATACATTAACAACATTTAATCACGATGTTATTCTTTACCTCCAGCCTGTGATCCGTATCTACGACATCCCCGACAACACCTTCAGCACCGATGACGAAGATGATGACGAAGACGATGATGACGACGACAACGAGGAAGATGGTAAGAAGGAACAATTCAAACTTTTTCCTAAATTAGAACAAAAGAAGGCATTGTCATTCTCAAAGAGGAAGGAATCTCAAAGAACAACAGATTAAATTCAATCTAGCATTTCATTTTCTTTTTTTACTGACCTTTGTTCATGTTATATTCTTCTATTTTGTTCTCCCAGATGAGAATGAAGAAGGCGGCTAGGAAGAGACTCTTAGAAATGCAGTTATCGATGCATCGTTGGGGGTGAAATGAGACGTTAACATTGGTGCAGGATAAACAATTCTGGAGAATCTGCCTCTTCATGACATATTTCAAAGTGTAGCGTGAGGAAATTACTGGAGGGACATTCTCAGGTTTAATACCATGATCTTGTGATCTGTAACTATGAAAGTTAAAGTAATTGTTGTATTGTAGCTCTCTCACTCTAGAATGTATTAATGGGTGTCAGCAGTAGCTGGCAATATTTCCAGACCAGGGATAGTCACATATAGGGGGGAGGGGAAGTCCTGGGTCATGACTGCTGGATTAAAGTCTGCTGTGCATAGAAGAGGTTTGCAAACATACACAAGAATACTAATTGTGTTAATTAATGAATAGTTTTATTCTGTTCTAATTATACTGCATTATTTTGCATAGTATTATGGTAACTATAAATCAAGACTGGTAAATACTACTCTTCAAACATATCTCTTCCCCTACCCTCATTGTTTCCCTGTCATAGTCCTTTGTACTATAGGCACAATGTTGGAACGACTGACAACAAGAAAAAAGAAAAAAAGTGTTTCAAATGTATATGTACACATTAAGGAAGAAAGTGATACATGTTAGCATGATGACATTCCATATTGCTGACTGTGCATTACATATAATGCCAACTTGTTCAAGAAGTAAAGCTGCCTGTATGTCCAACTTTCTGTTCCAGCTAGGAACAGAACCAGTCATTGCATTTGAAAGATGAAGCAATATTTAAAGGGGATTGCTACCCCTGTACCAGTCTAATGACAAACTGACTCACAGTGTAACCGTGTGACAGGGAAACCAAGCTATCGCAAGTTGGAATACATTTATGTGGACGGTTCCTTCACCTTCAAAATCAAATATGATATTTGACGATGAGATATGAAGCAACTTTGTTTAACCTTACTAAAGTTTCTATCACTGTTGGTAAATCATTCTCCTTACAATGAGACTAGTATCGGTAAATTAATAAAATACAAAATTTGTCCCGGTTATGATGTCTTTTGTCTCTTCTTTCCATCGTTGTCTTCATCTTCTGCAGTTGAATCTCTTTTAACTGGTTTTAGATTCTTTAAGAGATCTGGTTTCATTTGGTGGATGATGTAATGGGTCCAGAGAGTTAGCTCCACCTTGTGTGGTGTCCAGTCAGAAGATCCTAAGTTTTAATGAATGCACAAATGTTGGTTCCGTTAGTTACGTTAAAGCATGGCTGCAGACGATTGACATTAACAGACTTCGTTATTAAACATCTCTTTGGGTCTATTGCAAACAGTAACGACTGTTTGAAATAGAAGTGAAACCATGAATCGAAGATTTGAATTTGTGAAAATGGCTATACTTAAAAGCAATGTGAAAAAAACAAAATTTCATTATGACAAGTGGACATAGTGGATGATTGCATCTGAATTTCAACCCTCCAGGAAAGGGACCAGGAAAAGTGGGTTGGCTGGTAATGTCACCTGGCCAAATGTTCCACTTTACAACTTAACTTCCAGTGATCCCACTTCCCCCTCCCAACATGAAAACAATTATTGTGCCATTAATACTATTGTGCACTCAAAATATTTTCATCACAGAAGAAACCCTACCTGCATCTTTAAGTCTATTGATACAATCCCTGATTTCTGCTGAGAAGTCATCGTACTGCCCCTCTGTGTATTTCAAGGCACCGATTCCAGGAATGGCATTCATGCTCTCATCTGCCATGAAAGGAGCGTGTTCTGGTGAACCAGCAGCTAAAATAGCTGACAAATACAAAAAGAAATGATAAAGTGTTTTTAAAACTCAAACTTTTCACAAGTGCATAGAATACTATTTTGAAAGAACTTCAAAAGGAAAAGACCAGAATCGTTTAATCTACAGAAAGGTAATTTCAGTTAATAACAGTTACGAAGAAATAGATGAAATGAAAGGAATGTGTTCTTAGGCTGAAAGCTTTAAAGTGTTCAAAAACAAAAAAACAATGTTTAGAGTGCATAACTCATCTGTAGGGTGGTAAACATTTTCAGGGTAATCACTATCTTTACAGAGACGATTTGTTTGTAAAGCCAAAAGTTTTTACAAAGGATGTTCTGAATAAAAGGGATTTAAGAGTGACAAGCTTATTATTAGTATAAAAGCTGCTTCAGTAGAGAGTGAAATCTGTTTTGTTTTAGAGTGAAAAATGCACGTTTCAAATTGACAAAGTGTAAAATACATTTCTCAGGAACTATTTCATAAATTCAAATGGGCAACTACAACAACATGAAACAGTCAGCATGCATTGCTCAATACAGGAGTAGTAACAGTCCTAAAAACCATTCAAATGTTATATTGAGCTTGACCATTAACATGTTAATAGCCATAAAACTACACATTTGTCCCACAAATGGGAGGGGAACCCCTTGTACTAGTTCCCACCCCCTGCTGTGACAACATGTTCTTCTTTCTTGAGATAATAAATGGTAATCATAGGAAATCTTTTAAAGGCTTAGAGTGTGTGTATGGGGGGGGGCAAATTTAGAATCATTCTATTATGACATGACCCCACGTACATTCTGGTAGCCCCTTCCTCACAAAAACATCCCACTCCATCTCCCCTTCCCCTCAAAAACACCCCACTCCATCTCACCCTCCTCACACAAACACCCCACTCCATCATCCCTACCTCACACAAACACCCCACTCCATCTCCCGCTCCTCACATAAACACCTCACTCCACCTTCCCTACCTCACACAAACACCCCATTCCATCTCCTGCTCCTCACACAAACACCTCACTGTACCTTCCCTACCTCACACAAACACCCCACTCCATCTCCTGCTCCTCACACAAACACCTCACTCCACCTTCCCTACCTCACACAAACACCCCACTCCATCTCCTGCTCCTCACACAAACACCTCACTCCACCTTCCCTACCTCACACAAACACCCCACTCCATCTCCTGCTCCTCACACAAACACCTCACTCCACCTTCCCTACCTCACACAAACACCCCAATACATCTGTCTTTTCTTGTTGTGACAAGTCAGTGCCTTGTTACCATGTGTTTAAACCTACCTGATGCAGTGGCTGGCCCAACAGCTTTCAAAATACACAGTTCCTTGATTGCACCTTTCAAACTTTTTGAAACTTTCTTGAAGGCCTTCTTTGTGGTAGTTTCTACCAGAGTAGCATCATTTGTCTGGACCATCTCAGTGAGTCTGGGTCGAAACTTTCCTCTCTTTTGTGCAAATAAAAACAAAAGATGCTAAAATAGTAAAATGAGCGAATTCATCAAAGATACATGTGTCACCAATGGGTAGTGAGTGAGCAAGATATTGTAGTGTTCCATAAAAACTGAAAGTTAAAGAGTGTGAAGACTGGCGCAAAAAGAAACGTCTAATGCTGGTAATCTGACCTAGTTTCGAATGAGGTGTAACAAAAGAGTTCGACACCACCATCGATCCCAGAAAATACACACACACAGCTTGCTACCGTTGGTAATTAGACACTAGTGTACAGTCAGTACATACAGCTGCGGTCAATACCCACAGCACAGTGTACAAACGATACAGCGATGGACATCTCAGGTCCAGCTAAAGATAACAAGGTATCACGTTTCATTATTGTCTGCATTTTGTAGCTACAAGAGAAAACTTCACTTGCAGGCAACGGAAAGTTAACTTTTTCAGAGCGCGGAAGGCGGTTTGGGCGAGTCTCTAATGCCTTTAAGTTTGTGCCTGCAATCATTGCTTTACAATTAGGTTTATATTTCTGCCAAATTGTACCATCTCTTTACTGTAACTCAAACACTTAGAAAGAGCTGAATCTATGAGTTAAGTTCACATTTTACACTTTTGCAGACTTCTGAAATTTTCATTGTCATCCAGTGATTTCAAGTAGGAAACTTTAAAAAAAGAAGAAAAAG
This sequence comes from Apostichopus japonicus, assembly GCF_037975245.1. Lineage (NCBI taxonomy): Eukaryota > Metazoa > Echinodermata > Holothuroidea > Aspidochirotida > Stichopodidae > Apostichopus > Apostichopus japonicus. The sequence continues at coordinate 22,916,533 of NC_092579.1, forward strand.
GAAAAGAAAGATACAACACATAATGATCAGGAATGCTTACACTTAGCTTCCATTTCATAAGTTTGGTGAGTTCTTCTTTGTTCATGTATTTAGGTTCTCGTGCTGAAATTTCATCTGGTAATTCTTGCTGGAACCTGTGAAATATTTGACAAGTTGGAAGATAATCACATCTTTAAAGGTAGTATAGTTCCAATGCTGGAAAATTTCAAAAGATGAAAGGTATATTTGATTAATGTAGAGTTCCAAGAAATAAAGTCCATGTTGTAACTGAAGATATTTGTGGCGTCACAAGTTTTACAATCTGCTTATGAACGTGCTCAAAGGTACATACTAAATATCTTTAGTGAGCTTTTCACAGACACAATTTACAGTAGGGGAGGAAGGGCGGGAGTAACTGTGTAAACACCAACTAATATCGTTCAATCATGCTGTGTACACCTCAGAAATATAAGATCTATATAAGGCACTATCTGTCTTGTGAACTAAGTGAAAGTTTAATTCATGCTTTTGTGACGTCTCATCTCGACTTCTGTAACTCCATTTTTACTGGCCAAACTTACACCTACACCTACACAAATTGTCTGCAAGAAGTTTAAAACTGGGCTGCTAAACTGCTGTTTGAGCAATCAAAATGCACCCATGTTATCCCACTTCTTTAAATTGCTGGAACCTGTGAAATATTTGACAAGTTGGAAGATAATCACATCTTTAAAGGTAGTATAGTTCCAATGCTGGAAAATTTCAAAAGATGAAAGGTATATTTGATTAATGTAGAGTTCCAAGAAATAAAGTCCATGTTGTAACTGAAGATATTTGTGGCGTCACAAGTTTTACAATCTGCTTATGAACGTGCTCAAAGGTACATACTAAATATCTTTAGTGAGCTTTTCACAGACACAATTTACAGTAGGGGAGGAAGGGCGGGAGTAACTGTGTAAACACCAACTAATATCGTTCAATCATGCTGTGTACACCTCAGAAATATAAGATCTATATAAGGCACTATCTGTCTTGTGAACTAAGTGAAAGTTTAATTCATGCTTTTGTGACGTCTCATCTCGACTTCTGTAACTCCATTTTTACTGGCCAAACTTACACCTACACCTACACAAATTGTCTGCAAGAAGTTTAAAACTGGGCTGCTAAACTGCTGTTTGAGCAATCAAAATGCACCCATGTTATCCCACTTCTTAGATCGTTGAACTGGTTACCAAATCAAAATTATTACTTTGGACCTTTGGTGCATTGCTGCATCTCTAATTTTTCACCATAATATCTCTGTGAAATTATTGGCATTGAGCAATTCAAATGCCATACCCGTCAATCTAATTTTGTTACTTACTTGTTCCTCAAACTGTGTTGGTCTTACTTATAGTGAGCAGCTTTTTGTATCTCTGGTCCAAAGTCATGGAATTATCTTCCCAATTATCTAAAATGCATACCCTAGGCTATAAATCGCTGTTCATGGCTAAGCTGGAAACGAACTTCTTCTCGAGGTACTTTTGCTGATTTTTTTTGGGTTTTGATGTTATTTGTACGGCGCTATTGGCAACGTTTCTTCTAATTAGTGTTTAGTATTAACGAATGGTATAGAGATGGAAATACATTAGACAAACTCTCAACTTCATGATCATATACTGATGAGATAACATGAGAGAACTTAATTCATTCAAAGTAGAAGAAAGGTTGAATCATTGACCTGCAAGAAGCAAGAGTAAACATGGAACTTGCCTTTTTCTTAAGCATTTGGAGCTTGCAACCAGTCAAATTAAATGAAATTGATGTGTATGCTATGCATACTGTTGATCTTGGCTAGGATTACATAGTAACATATTAGATAAGTAGCTCAGGAGGTTGCTATCCTAATGTACCAACCATTTATCTAATTCTTTCAGAGTCTTCTTGCCACCTGGTTTGGTTATCTTTGAAGCTCTCAGATCTAGAGCCGTATCGTAAAGTTCATAAACCTGTTGCCATGTCTCAGGATTTGAGTCAGCGAAGAACTTCTGAGAGGCTGCCATTGCTGTAAGATTGTTGATTAACACAACGACTGGTATGTTGGGGTGTATCAGCTGATTACTACTTTCCCGGGGTATGGTTCTTGTTTACGCGATGGGTACTTTATTTCCGGTTCTCCACAACCAATCAGGTAGGTCGTAATATCAACGATACTCTTCATTTAACCAATCACTTTTGATTTTACAATAGACTACAGGTATGTTGCAATATCGTAATTGAATCACACGTGCAAGATAATCGGTAATGTATCAGAATGGACGTGGTCTGATCCCAATTGCATGGTAAGAAAATGCATTGTATCTTATATAGAACAGTTACATCATGGTATCAAAAGTGTCACGAACTTGACAATTTAAAGGTTAGGCAAGGCTGCCGCAGAAAGCTTGTATAACTTAGGCTAGTTCGTACGGTATGAAGCCATAGAGTAGTTCTAATTTCTAGTACTAGGCTAGGCCAAGTTTTGCGATGTTTCTATGGTGAGCACTAGGTACGTATACGACAGTGAGTTAGCCTACCGATCAAGTGGCATTTAACTATATTGTAGATCATACGACTTCAACTTGGGATTCAATCTTTGTCTGATCGAATAACGAGGACAGAAGGCTACTCTGCCTTATTTCATGTTTGTCCTGCTGTGGGGTGAACAGCATGGTACTTGGTAGGTTTTCTAATTTGACTGGCAGCTGTGGGAATGGAATGACTGTAAGTGTCAGTCCTTGTACTGCTGGCAGCTGGGTAAAAAACTTGTAGCACACATTTATTCTGCTGGCACCCAGATAAATAGTTAGGGCAATATTACCACTTTTATCCAACTGCAGTGAAAAATATAACTTATTTGCTTTAATATCGCTGGCTGCACAGTGAATAGGTGCCGATTGTCAGGTGAAGCACCTGCGCCGTTCCTGCTTTGCGACCTTATTAATATATAACAGACAAAAGTACGAAGATCAGACTGATTTCCAGGGACAGTTCCCAGATTCCTGTACCATCCCAGGACTAAAAGTGTCCTCTAATCTTATGTACTGTTCAGGGAATATGCCCAAGTTTGCAGAAAGGCCCTGAATAAATCCACAAATTTGACCTGTTTGGCCTACTGTTCCTACAAACAGCTTCAACGTAAGCTGTGATTACAATTACAAAAGAAACTGCATTCATGATTCATAGATAAAGGCACCCAGATCTTTAGAGTAAGTATAATAAAGTTACAGACTTGCCTTGAATTCAAATCGTGGTACTTTTTTGATGTAAGACTTTCTTTTGCCAAAATTACTGAACTTCATCTTTCTGTTGTTCTACTGTAGATTACCAAACACATGATGTAGAAATAACATAATCTCAGGTTTTGATTTCTACTTGATTGGATATGCAGGCAATACATAAATGTGTTAAGCTCACAAATTAACTGAATTATCAGCAATGTGCACTATTTCCACACAATGGTGATGAAGTACCAAGTAAAGGTTTGTTAATACTTTCTAGCGTGAATAACAGGCCTAAATCCACAATTATTCAAAATCAAAGGAGAATTGACTTTGCTATAAATGCTAAGTGCAATTTCTATGTACCACCTCTTTATACTCTATCCCTTAATGTAGTCAGCACATCCAGATAAAAGGTTGACAATTTTTATCTGAATTACAGTATTTATCTAGAACCAGCAGTTGTGGCTTTCAAAATTAAATTCCATCCTCCTCCAGCTGGCCGGGCAATTCTGAGCAAACTGATCATATTTGACTGCAACTTTCTCTTTTCTGGTCAGAAATTGGTTCCACCTGTCCTAAAGTAAATTCATTAATGTGCCGAAGGTCTAAGTTAACATTAACTTTTGCTCCTGTATTAATTTCTACTCTGTTCTTCTTCCCCTTTTCTTATATGGACAGATAACCAACAGAAGAGGCCCAAGATAATCTTTTAAAGTTTTTCAAAACAAAAGTGGAAGGATTTGTTAAAAATGACAATGTCGGAAGGTGATGTTCAGAAGAAGCAGGCGGGAAAAAATCGTAACAAAAAGAAGGCTAAACAGGGAGCAAAACCAGAAGATGTGGTTATGGAGAAACCGCCGCCCCCGGTTGAGGAAACTGCGCCGCAACAAACAAATAAGAAGGGCAGAAAACGGAAGAGGGTAGAAAAGGTGGGAGGGGGTGTGACTGTTTCTAAAAGTGACAATATTGCACTGTCGAATGATAGCATTGAGGAGAAGGATGGACAGCCAGAGAAGGGAGAAGTTGTGGACGAAGAAATGACAGATGCATCGCTAGGTGATAAGAAGAAGTGGAGAAAGAAGAGACACAGTAAAAAGGATACCAGTGATGTAGTTGATACTTTGGATAAGATGGACACTGCCAAGACTTCAGAGGAAGGGAACACTGGAAATCCGGAGGTGAAACCGTCACCTAAAAGAAAAGGCAAGAACAAACAAAAGAAAAAGAAGAAGAAAGAAGGAGAAGGAGGAGGTGGCAGCACACCTCAGTCGGATTCTCAAAGACCCTGTCTGCGCTACCTACAACTGTGGGACAAGGAACGGGACTCGTGGCACTTTCAGAAAGGCAGACAGGTCTGGCTGTTACAGAATATGTATGACAAAGTCAAGGTAGGTGGTGTATGCCGCATGTTGAACTGTGTTAAATATAAGCCATATGAGGATGTAGTACTTATATAGTAAACAATGTTGGAATCAGTGTAGTCAGTATGGGGCTTAGTTTGCTGTATAAATACCAATTGCACAGGCTGCATGGCTAATGTAGGCACATATCCCAAGACAGAGAGAGGGTTGACATATTGGAATAAGGAACCAGGTAGTACTGATGATTATTACTGGCGTACACAAGTGAAGGATTGGAGGCATTTGTGCTTTGTCCCACATGTGACAATTTGAGGGACTATCTGGGTCAGTCCTCGTATCACACCAAGGGGTATTAGGACCTGCTGTTTAGGAGCACTGGGATCCTCCCCTGGTTCATTATTATTAGTAGATTCTTCAGTTCATGAATAGCAATTCAATGTTCGGAACAAAGGATGTCACGATGTCTTTTCGTCTTGTGTGTCTGTGTGTACCTTCTGCTGTTGTTGCAGTCTTCTTTTGAAGAGGTGTATATATTATGTTATTCTACCCTAATCCCCCCACCCCTCCCCCACCTGGATTTTCTGAGCCATTACCCACCAATTCCAAATTAAGAATTGATGCTCAGAAATGAATGCATTTAAAGTAGCTGCACTACTGACTTGATGTTAAATAAAAACAAATATTAATCATGATCTATCTGATAGCTCAGAAAACTTTCTGTCTGGAAATTTGGTTTGGGACCCACCGAAATGTTTTCACAAACTATTATTAGGTTAACCTTAGTTTACCAACCATCACCATTAGAGGTGTTTATTCTTGTATGTTCAGATTGCATTTCACTTTGCAGAGCGGCTGAAATTGCTAAATCCAATGTCTCGTTCCAACTGTGTCTTTCAGGTTCCCAAATCTGATTTCCATGTATTGCTGCGGTATTTGGAGAATCTCAAGGGCAAGGCCAGGGAGATCACCGTCAAGCAAGCCGAAGGATTAATTGAAAAACTGGAGGACAAGATACAAGATCTTGACAAAGAGGGAAAATCAAGTGATGGAGAGGAGGAGGAGGATGCAGAAGAGGTCAAGAAGATGAAGGTACAATGGAGAAGGGCCACCGATATCCTGCAGACCTTGTCCTAGTAACATATGTTGTTCATTCTGTTGGTTCAATTTTGTTATCATCTTTTTTTTTTGACCATGGTAACAATGTCAATGTATTTATTAATTTTAACAGCATTAACATTCAGTGTTGAAGAGCTTTGGTTATTACAAAAGCAATGTGACTGGAATTTACTGCTAGTATCATGTATTAAAAAAAAAGGCATTTTGGGCAGAAAGCTTTAATTAAGCTTGCTTCACCATAGAACAGGGTTAAAAAATGGACTCAAACCAGGAGAAGTTGTTGCAGCCTGCTCAGGGGTCTGAGCTGATAGGTCTCCACCATTTAATGGGATAAGAGATTGTACCAGATAATAGCTCATTTCACTTTAAGATCAGAATGGTTTAATGACTTTCTATTTGACAACTGTTTGTTTGCTGTCAGATCCCCAAAACAGGTTTTATAATGGCCAAGTCACTTTTTTGTTTCATTTTCTTATGAGCAAGTGTTTCCTCTGTAATTGCTACAACTTTGTCGAAACTATCAAAAAATCCGGACACATTAAAATGTTGTTTTCCGTCCTGATGCTCACCTATACTGGACCCAAGCCCTAGGGTAATTCTCTGATTTCTGAATGGTATACAGGTCTTTACAAACAGTTATTTCATCTAGAAATGTTTATATTGTAAGTGCAAAAAGGAAATAAGAAAATAAAGGAAATAAAGAAAAAACAAAAGAAAGAACTATGATGAATTACTCGTTCTTTGTTTTAAATGTGAGAGATTTATAATTTCATGAATATGATTATCTGAGAGATGAACAGTGAGAATGTTGAATAATTGTATGTACATCAAAATACGAAAATAGTAAGTTTTTTTTGTATCACATTGCTCAAAAGCAAATGACAAATATTGTTTAGAAGATGACCATGGCCTAATTATATTGACCTAATTATGATATAGCATGCCATGATCATCACCATTATACAGTACATCCATTAAATTCATTCACACAGAGACACAAAAGTTGCAATTTACATTTGAGCTATGAGCTATAAATGAAGGAATGAGGTGGTTATGTTTTCAAAGGAAAAATTCTGGAGAGCAACAAGAAAATACCAAAATTGAAACCAAAACTGTGCTAATTATATAACGTATGCAAGCTACCTCTTTTGACATTGTGAAACCAAACGTGTGATCAAAACTGCGGCATGAGAAACTGACAAGCCTTACTGACTTAGCAGTGCTATCATAATGGACATGTCAATTCCCAAAACCCAAGATGGATTTAGTTTTGACAATATGGAAAGTTACATTCTACTAGCCTGAGTTAACCTGCTGTCACCATGACAGTATCATATTGATGAAAACTGTTTTGTGAGTATTCTCACTATTTCTGGTGTAGGAAGGATTCTAGTCCTAACCAGCTGTACAGTGGGACTTCAACTACTGTACGTAGTAGACTCATAATGACTGTACACAACGCAGGACCATATATTAACCGTATCCTTCCACAAGCGAGAATTGACGTTTTTAATCTCTGAGAGTAAAGTTTAACTACTAACAACTATTTTCTAATTCTAAACCTACTATAAATAACTACTGACACTATGAGAAACATACATGTGTTTGTTACATATTTATGACACCTTTACACAAAATAACTTAAATATACATATTTTGATTCCTAAATATAAAATTATAAGGACAGAATTGTTGATAATGTTTTTTTATCATGACAAATCAGATAAGAAGGTGGTATTTATAGTAATGTGCTATTATTAGTGAAAACTTTCCAACAAAAAACAAAATTGTCAATGAAAAATCTCTTACCCCTATCTCACAAGAGATGTTAGAAATTCCTGAGACATTACTTAATATGAAAGACTAAATGAAAATATATATTGAAAATTAGTACAGTTCTTTTCTTCTCTCAGCTTTGTTCAAAGAATAGTTTTGAATACGGTCTGGCAGGTTCATTGTTTAATGCGATACCTCTGTAGACAAAATACCAGTGACTGCAGCAGTCACTGTCCTTTTAAATTTTAAGAAATTTAAATTGATAAAGAGCATTCCATAACTGATAAATACCTGCCTGCAGATATCATTACTAATAATAATGAATAAAATATTATTGACAGTCTGTAGGAACTGTTATGGCAGATGACATTCAAAGGCAGAGAAGAGGGACAACTTCAAAATGGTATGTAGACAGGATAGGCAGTGTTGTGACATAACAACATGTGCATACAACATGAGCATAACAACATGGTGTGACATAACAACATGTCTGAACACTGATTAACAGCCAGGTGGTACAATAAGAGAATGTTAGCCATGTTATTGTTAATAAAATATCAAATAGAAAGCTGCAGAGATTTTTAACAGCCATTGAGTCAAAACAAAAGAATGTCATTCCTGTTTTGTTTCAGGACAAAACATTCCAGTTTCTTCAGGCATCTGCCACAAGTAGCTAGATATGCTGCATATGATTAAAATGTATCATTTTAATTAAATGGTATTAAAATCAAGCTGTTCCTATTCCAGATCAAACAATGGATACAGTAAATGCACTTAGTAAACCTGATGATACTAGTTGATTATAATTATTGATTTGACATTTAACCTTTGATCTCTGCCAAGACTAGAGTCACTGAATTTGTAAAATGTTGCCCCATAAATATAAAAGCAGTGACTCGAGGCGATGACTCCGTTCGGGGAAATATAAAGTGATGATGATGACTTGACTTGATATTAAAATTTGAAATCACTTGTTGCAACTTCTGGCAGCAAAATGAGTCAAGTTTAACCACTTTTAAAATCTGTCAAACATCAGCATACATATCATTTTAATTTTAGTCTTCTTATTCTTGCACAATTCATAAACTTACATTACTGTGCGATTTTAACGTTATCCTTAAGAGCACCATTCATACTTCCAAAATATCCCCGATCGACCTTCTAATACTGAAGCTGTAATTTTCTGTTTCTCTTCCTCTTAGGGAATCGTAAATAGATTAAAACTGATGTTATGATTAATATTAGAAGTGATGATGTTATTATAACTCCTAAGAAGAATGTCCGAGATGCTGCTGATACACCGCTGTCGTTTAAATCTGCGCCTTGTCGCAATTTATCCGTCTCTGTTAACATCCCAGATCCTGTAAACAAAGGAAAGAAGTTGCAGTTTTTAACTTTGACAAAGTGAAAAGAAGTATGAGAATGAAAAGGGTTCTTATTAATATGATATTCCAGTGGCAGATAAGGTAAATATTTATCTTCAGAGAAAATGAAAAATGATTGCGCACTGTTAGTCAAAAACCCTAATCTTAAGATCTCGTCACCTAATAACTTGAGTAATGGTTTGACTAAGTGTTAACTAATTTGATTGACTAAACCCTCCCCTACTCCAGACTAGATGATCTTCCATAGTTTTATATTCCAATTATAAATCATATTGTTGAGTTTTTAATGAAAGGTTATCATTCAGAATGCTTGCTTAACTGGCATTATAATTTCTTGTATTGAGAATGACTTGAAAATATTCTCCCTGGATAAATGAGTAAGTAACATAGCATTAAAAAACACCAAATTAACCAGTTCAGCTGAATTTGACATCATCATTGTGCTACTGCCAGATGGGAATCACAAAAGATTACCAAATTCGAAATTCTGGGCACCTCAAGGATGTGATTTTGACGGAACAATGCAGCAGCAAATATCCAGTATATTTGTTAACGGTCAACTTAAACATCCAGAATTTACCTTTCCAAGGCACATTTATACTCCTGGTAGAAGCAAGCCAAACCATATTATGTGATAGCGATGTTAATGAACAACAAATCAGAAAACAAAGTGGATAATTTGATTTGTTTTTGTCATGAATATCTTCGTTTTTAACGAATGATATTAACTATAAGCTATACGAATTACCTTCTTCACACAGAGGACCGGAGAAGCCTTCTTTGCACTGGCATTTGTAGCTACCTAGTATGTTAAGACACACACCATTGTTCTGGCATGGACTGATAAGGCATTCATCAATATCTGTGGAAGAAAACAAGAGAAACAGGAATGTCATCTGAGTGTACATTAAGATTCAGTTACAATGTCATCAAAGTAACATTATGTCACATTAATGAATAGTATCCTTGGTGATGTTAGTTTAATTATTTTCCTTGGTACAATAGAAACAAATTTTTAATGCTTAATAGGCCACATGTCTATATTGAAGGTAGAGGGTGTCAGTGGTCATTTCAAAAGAAGAAATGTCCAACGCAGGACAGCATATGATCTTGACCCCTTGGACGATGGACGCTTGTAAATGGAGTCACTCTTTCCGACAAATTCTTTGCAAAGGATTTCCCTACTTTTCTCAAGGGTGTACCTTCCTTGTTTGACATGCAATTGGTTTTGTCTACCATTTCTTGAGTTCAAAAATTATTTACACATTTTGAAACAGGATAAAAAAGGATGATACAATACAAGAAAGAAGTCTAGTAACACACAAATTTCAAGCAAGAGTGTTGAAAATTAAGTAGTAAATAAGAACAACAAAAAAAGGTATTGGAAACTCGAATGCAAAATGGAAACAAAGTGGTGTAAAGAAAACAATCAAATCAAAACATGCATGTTTTATTAAAATTGACTTCGCACATGTTCACAGCTTCATACTTTCAATTTTGTTATGATGAAACACAAACTATGGCAACGGTGAGAGTGAAACTTTGTCTTTTTAAAGTAATTACTGTAATTAAAACCATTCAGCTAGATGGTAAAAGTTTACTTTATGCATTGCAGGTTTGATAAGAGTCTGCCAAATGAGATAGAAACTGTAACATTTTCACTTGCAGAAAGTTCACACGCACATTTTGTATGTTACATCTATCATACAAATCTGTTAACAATTCCAAAGAAAACCTCCCATGAGATTGGCGATCAAATGGAAATTTGAGGATAGGCGCTATAGTGTTTATCACTAGATATATGTACTGCACAGTTATGCAAATTTACAGGCAAAGTTTAAAGGGTGTGAAGACTCGCGCACAAAGAAACGTCTCATGCTGGTAATCTGACCTAGTTTCAAATGAGGTGTAACAGAAGTGTTAGACACCACCATCGATCCCAGAAAATACACACACCGCTTGCTACCGTCTGTAATTAGACACTAGGTTACAGTCAATACATACAGCTACGGTCAATACCCACAACACAGTGTACATAGCAGCGATGGACATCTCAGGTCTAGATAAAAGATAACAAGGTTTGGGGTGAGTTTTCAATGCCTTTAATAGGTGGTTACAGCATCAGAGAGGTGTTCTGGTATTAAGGATCGTCAAGGGATGCAAGATACTTACCCATGTCACAATGGGATCCTTCCCACCCTGTTTCACATTCACATCTGTAAAAGTTTCCATAGTCTCTACACTGACCATGCACACAGGGATTATCACTACAAGATGATCCAGTAGCTGAAATTACACAAAGACAAAATGTATTCAAACATTACGCTTAAGAAAATACAAAACTCATCAAATTTCTAACTGATACTTAAAAAGAATTTATATTTAATAAAGTAAATTAAAAAGAATTTCAAACTTAGGGCATAAGATGGTATGAAATTACAGGAAATAAACCTTCATAATGCTACATAGAAATAGAACATCCACATAAAATGTTAGTATTTAAAAGATGCAGGTTAATATTTTACTATTTTCTGGATGAAGAAAAAACAGTCAAATGCAGTCGCATGGCAAGAAACAGGTCAGTATATAGTACAAAATGAATCTTGTATATTGCAAAACATGTTCATTGGAATAAACAAAAACGATTACTTTACGATGGTACTGAATTACAAACATCCCTTCCTAAAAGGAATTAATAAGGATTATACCTATCAAGTAAAAGAGAACTTACATAATTCACAAATAAGGCCGGTGAAGTCTTTAGGACAGACACAGTGGTATGAGTTACCATCAGGTAAGCATGTACCACCGTTCAAGCAGGGGAGAGTCTCGCATGGAATGACTGAAGGATGAAAAAATATGGATGTATTGCAAAGATTACAATACAGAGTATAGGATATAGTGACAAAAGGATATGACCTCTTAATGCATAAGGATGTCTATTAAGTATTAAGTATTAAGTATAAGGGTGCCAGTGAATGTCAAGGCAATTCTTCCATACTACAAAACCAAATATTTGGCCAGCATTTAACTTAATAGTGAAAATGACTGTGAATACAAGCTTCAGATGTGAGTCTACAAAATGAGCAATATGTATAAAGTTGGGATGATATGAAGCGTGCATAAACTTTGTTCAAGCCGCACAGTACATAGGGTATTAGTATTATTTCAGTCAGTTAAAATGTACAACTTCCTGATGTAAAGATGCAGTATAAAAAGTTTCATTGTTCTTTATACTATCTTTATTTTTCAGAATTATTACAAGTAGAATGACACTGCTACTCACCAATTTCACAATTGAGACCAGTAAATGTTGGTTGGCAGTGACAGGAGAAGGTACCATCCTTCATGGAACACTCACCGCCATTCAGGCAAGGAGATGTTGAACAGGGATCTGATGATTAAATGGATCAACAGAAGCAAGTACTCAATGACATGAAATGTTACTCATTGAACGTCTTTTATTCTCAACAGTCACAGTAAATTATGTTTAATCTATTACCATCAGGAATACAGTCAGATTAGGAACATTCTTAACCATGAGAGTAGAGAAAATAAAGCCAGATATAAAAAATGCTGTTTTTTTAAAAATATTCAACTAAAGGAAAGCAACCAATTGAAAGAAACATCTTCTAATTCATCAATTCATCAAACATCTTTCATAATTCATCTTTCATAATTCAATCAATTCAATTCAATCAATTCAATCAATTCAATTCATCTTTCATAATTCATCTTTCATAATTCATCAATTCAATTCAATTCATCAATTCAATTCATCAATTCATCTTTCATAATTCATCTTTCATAATTCATCAAACATCTTCCAATTCATCGATTAAAAAAGTTATGAAATGATTCAGGTCAGTTGTAACAAGATACAGATTTAGCAAAATTTAGGTCAGCTGTGAAAAGACATAACAGTCTGAGCATCCACGATGAAAATTATTAATGAAAGTCAAATCTGACAATTTTCACACTGTAATTTTTAATACCAGTTTTTCAGTATGATTTTTTTATCTCCCTTTAAAGGAAATATTTGAGAAATATTATAAATGTCATAAAAATCTGAGATTGTTAGAATGAGAAAAGAGAACTAACCAATTTCACATTGTTTTCCTGAGAATCCTCGTGGACAGGTGCAGGTATAGCTGTTGATGTTGTCATTACAGGTTCCTCCATTGAGACACGGTATGCTATCACACTCATTAATATCTAGAAGCAACAAAAGTACCGATTAGTATTGCTTTATGGAGAAAGTAGGGGAAAACATGGCTGTCTCTTTTAATTAATGGAATACATAAATCTGCTATGAATATTTTCAGTGAAAATGATGTCTAACAATCTTAAATGTTAAGGAGTTCCTCCTATGAAAACATCAAAACAAGGACAATCAATGGTAGATTTATATAATAATAATGCACATTTATAATGCGCTGGTATCCGTCAAAAAAGACGCTCATATATTTGTAAAGTAAAGAACGGATACACATTTCTTCCGCACTGACACATAATAACGACTGAACTATTAAGAACATTTCCTGCTTGGTAGGTATAATTTAGAAAAGGGCAGCGTGGTTGACTCACTAGTGTCGCAGTAAGTGCCCATGAAACCAAGTACACATCTGCAGGAATATTGGTCACCGTAACTTTCACAGGTCGCTCCATTCCTACATTGAGACAAGGCACAAGGATCTTGTATATCTGGAAATGAGAAGATAATAAATGCATCTTTGAGATGATGTGTTTCAATTATTTTTCCATAGATTTTTGCTCAGATCATTGAAATTATATAAACATAGAAGGCTCTGCTGTCTATTAATTGCTGTGGCATTAATCAGGGTCAGCTTTCAACACCTAAACTGAGCATATGCACATTGAAGTATCAGGTAAGAACATATTCAGGTTATAAGAAATATTGCAAAAAATGTGAAAAATTAAATAAATAAAATAGAAACTTAAATTCATTTCTTTGGGTTTCTTTCCTAATATTTCTATCAAGAGAGGCTGATGAGGTACAATGAAACATGCTAATGTTTGTTTGTGTGTTAAATAAGGTCTTAATGGGTAAGAAACAGCCATGACATTGCCAGCAGTCTTTATTTTAATACTTTGCAAACCAATGCTTTAGAACTTCTTTGATATTTAAAACTGGTTGAACTAACCACAAACCATTTTCAATGTCTCAAATTTAAATATTGTCAACCAATGAGTGATTACAAAACAAAGTTTGGAATTAAAAAGGTAGTTTGGAAATAAATCAAGATGTAAATTCAACTCCAAAAAAATTAAATGTTCTTTTTTCTCATTATTTCTTTTCCTGACTGTACTGTACTGTACTAATTACGTACAATATTCGCAGAATTCTCCGTAGAAGTCTTCTGGACAAGAGCATGCATATCCTGTGATTGATACATCTGTCAGAGTACATGATCCACTATTGGCACACTGGTGGTAGTCACAAGGACTTGAACCTGAAAGAAACCCCAACAATAAACATCTTATATACTGCCCTAATCTTATATACTGCCCTCTATATTTCATCAGGCTTGCTCGCAGATAAACTGCAAAAAGCAAAGAATGATCTTCAACAACGGTTTTACTATTTTCATTAGACCTCCTTCCCTGTTATATTGTATTGTGTAATTGTACACTAATGCTTGCTTGAGAATAATTGTAGGCATAAACCTTAGGAAAGTACTTTACAGTACTTTATAACCCTGCTAAAATATGACGGGCATACTGATGACCTTTGATGACCTTTGAGCTGTGATTTTAAGGAGACAGGAAGAGGTGAGCTAGAACACAAACTGCAAATTTTTTGTTACTTTTTTATCAGTCAAGTATTAAAATAATATTAATTACCAATCATAAATCTCATTTACCACAATGTTAAGTAGAGTGATATTTGTAAACAGTGAAAGCTTTTTTTTATCTGATCTATTGATGATTACAATTCATCTCCATAAGCTGAAATAGCAAATGATTTAAAGAATTTATTGACTGAGTCCAACTTTGCTTCAATATATTCTTGACTGATGGTTGCTGTTAATGTACAATCTATGAGCGTTATTGTATCTTTCTCTTACAGTTTTGTACTTGATAGACACTTAATAAATCTTCTAATAAAACTAAAATTTTGTTGTTGTATCCTAACAAAACTAAAAAATGATTTTGTTTTCCACATTAATTTGACACGATGTCAGTTTATATATGCAACATATTTCAGCAATACCATCTTTCAACAAACCAACATCAAGGTGTATATAAATTTACCTTCCGGAGTTGATGATTCGCAGAGTTCACCGGTCCAGCCTTTGGCACAGAAGCATCTATAAGATCCAGCTGATAGATCTTGACATATAGATCCATGGAGACAGGGTGCACCATTACAACCAACTTAAATACAAACAAAAGAATAAATCAAAATAATTAACCCAAATGAGACAGATTGTAGTTTGAAATCTGAATTTTGCATGCAAATCTAAAAGAACAGTGTTGCCATCATGAAAATTGTAACATGGTACTGTTATATCAACCACATTCTTCACAGAGAAGTAGAAATATTTATATTGGTAATTACAAATTACACAAAATTCATAAGTTTTTCTATTTTGTGGTTTCTTTCTAGACCCTCCAGAACAGCAATGTGTTTATATCCCTGTTCTTGTAAATGACTTCATTTAATTGGTTTGGTTCATTTTCATTTCGTTATTATGGTTAATAGAACAGCTTGTACAGGTCATATATATATAAGTGGGAAATAGTATTCAATGGCAACTAACATAACTGAGAGGTTCAGATAGATGACATCCCTGGGTAGAGTAAAAGCATTGAAAAGATAACACAGCAAGAATGGGCTGGGGTATAGACAAGCTCATATTTCCTATGAAACATAACACTGTGAAAGATGAAATCTCTGGATAGATAGACAGCAAGAAAAGGATAACAGTATAGAAATGGTCTGGAGTACACAGACATTGTAATCTGTGTGACAGACTACCTCATATCTCCTAGGCAACATCACAAAGAAGAAAGATAATATTTTCAGTTGCCCCAGCAACAACCGACAAGAACTGTGTGATTGGTCCCTTACCTGCCAGCTCGCTGTCCATGATCTCAATAGAGAAACCAGAAAGTGAATTCCTGGAATCTGAGATGAAGGTTATCCACACTTGGTGTCCCTTAGAGTCAAAGTTAGCTGGGATACCATCTCCTGATGCTCTCAAGACCAGAGAATCCTCCTCTTTGGGTTGGTTACCGTCACCGGCCTCCAAGAAATCAAATTCTGCTTCGGTACTGAAGTCTCTGAAGATGACCCTCATGGTGTGATCCGTCGTCGGTGCTGTGATGATCCAGCGACAGGACTGGTCACTTTTATACGGCATGGGGTAGTTTGGAGATGTGATTAACAGGGTACCGGTCACTGGGAGTTCTAGTTCCTCGTAGCATTCGTTGGCTTTAGAGAAGAAAAAAAACAGGAAATCAATGTATTTTAAATCATGTCACTGATATAATTCTGCATGGTAGCTCTAGTTCCTCATAGCATTCATTGGCTTAAGACAAAAAAAATCAGGATATCAATGTATTTTAAATCATGTCACTGATATAATTATGTAGAAGTCTAGGAAGGGGAGGGGGAGGGAAGGTGAACCAAGAGTTTGGGGTCTCTGGGAAGTGAGGTCTCTGGGGAGAGGGAATAAAGAATAGTTGTTTGATGTTGGTTGTTTGTCATAGGAATTCAAATCTGAATACTTGGGTTCTTGAATATTTGACACAGTCACACCAAGGTGCATCATTCACTGGTTGATCTAACATTCTGAGCAAATTACCTTCCTCTTTGGATACCATATTCTACAGGAAAATTTTGCTACAAAAATATCATTGCTAAAGAAAAACAGCACAAATGTAATAATAATCATATCACTCCTTCCTTTGTTGGCAGCTACAACCCTGCTACATGTACAATTTTGCTGCACCTTCTTCTCCTATCTTGTGATGTTTGACTCACCTGTCTCACATAGCGGTCCGGACTGTCCCTGCGGACACTGACAGATGAAGTGACCAACCATGTTGATGCAGTGACCTCCGTTCAGACAGGGGTTGGCTAAACATTCATTGACATCTAAAAGAGGAGAAGTATAAACAAAACATTGACTCATGAATGATTGAACAATTGATTTATTCATGATATGATGGAATGAATATTGATAAGTTTATCGTTATTCATGAGTTCTTGTTTGTGAAGGATATACCCACAGGAGAAGTGTGTTCATTTTTCATGGATATATCCGGGCTTACAACAAAGCCTACATGTGGTAAACAAGGTGCAATCAGTATCAATTTGCTTGCTGCCTCTTTTGAAAGTTAATTGTCACCGTCTACAAAGGAGTAGATATAGTAGATATAGTCCTTTCTAGGCAGACTGTAGGTAATAAGTAGTCAATAGTCCTATTTGTTTTACTTTTATCTGTTACAACCATTCTGTATTATTTACAAATTTGAAAGAGCAAAGAAAATAACAGTTAATTATTTACAAAAATTACAAACTATTATACAATTTTTTTATTACAAAAAGACAGGATGCAAAGCAGGATACAACTTTGACTGTGCTATTATAATACTGCTTTATTACCTACTTTCTACTGGATGGTTTATCTTAATTTTCCTACTGGGACTTAAAATTTGTTTTAATTTTGAGGATGAAAGCAATAAACAATTGATTACTATTTTACCTTCAGTGCAGTCATCTCCTGTCCATGCTTCAGTACATGTACAGGTGTATGAATCCACTCCATCAGTACAAGTGCCTCCTCCACCACAAGGCGATGATTCGCATTCGTCAATATCTGAAATAGACAAGAAGGGTTGGTCTAGTTATCTCTTACCACTGACCTGAGATATCCATTGTAACAACATGTATGTATTTCTTGCTTTATAGATGGTTTAAAATTTTCATTTTCCTGCTATCCCACAAAATGAGTGATGTATCAATAACAAGATATTCTATTATCATGGGAAAAGGTCATGTCCCTTCCATCCCACCCCACCCTGATGTAACTTATGAAATTTGTAAAAACCATTCTGCTTTAACAAGCAAAGTTAGATTCCAATGGTTATCACCTTTATCGATACTAAGTTAATCCATTTACCTAATATAGATCAACGTTTCAACAGAGAGATAGTCTAGACAAGTTAAGTCAGAGTTTTCTTATTTGATTCCAGATCTTACATTTACTCTCATTCCAGCTTTCCCATTTTCAAATTGGATACTCTCATAGACAACCCCAAATCTGGACGACCAAAACGTCAATCCGGTCTTCAAAAAAAAAAAAAAAATTAGCCCACAGTCTTACACTAATGTAGGCCCGAAATTTCCTAGGCATTGAACATTGAGCACTGTGCCAGCCTACCATGCACATTGTTTAATCTAGATATACCAGGATTTTGATTGTGTGGCCCTTTGATCCAACGAAAGACATTTTTGGCCCTCGTGGAGGCTTTATTGATAACAATTAAGTACTGTTTATCAGTCACATGTTTATTTTCAAGACGGTTTCTACTCTGCCTTTATTATTTTACTAATTACTTTTACAATGCTAGACAATATTTGCAAACTTTTTTAAAGTGTGATAATATCACATCCAGGTGCTCTTACCGAGTTCACAGAGAACCCCTGCAAATCCAGGAGGACAGTGACATGAGTATAATCCATCTTCATCACTCAAGCAGCTGCCCTGGTTCCTACATGGGACAGTCTGGCAATAATGAGCTGAATAAAAATGGCATCAACATTTATTTATTTTATTTATTTATTTTGAGGAGGAAACACTTTAAAAGGACAATTTGAATTATTACTGTATGGCTCCAGAAGAACCCTCCCCCCCCACAAACCATTCACATACAAACACAGTCACACACTCTTGATGTTATTGCCTAATACTGCTGTATGGAAAATCGGTGCCAGTATGTGATTTTATCAGAGACCTGAGATTTTTATTTTGTAACTTTCTAGTCATTATGGATCAATTACATAAACAAATATCTACTCATCATGAAACTGAAAACTATTAGAAATATTTTAAATGATAAGGCATTCTTTTCTGTACTAACATGGCCCAGCAGGATAAAAGACTATCATATACAATTGTTCCCCTTTCTCATTATAATCTGTGGCACAGATCTCACACCTCTTCCATTATAAGAATATTAACTATTCTTATATAATATTAGCTAAACTATTATAACTAAAATATTACTAAACTATAACTATATTACTAAAATATTACTAAAACACTACTAAAATATTACTAAAATATAACTAAACTATTATAAATAAAATATTAACTGAACATAAATCACATACATTATCATAATGCAAGAAATAATAAAGTTTCTGCCTTTTTTCATTTAAAAAGCAGAGTTAGTGTGATGGCTGATTGTTGATATTAATTTTGAATGTTAAATAGAATGTCAAACAGATTCTTATTGGAAAACAAACATGTGAAAAGAAAAGTTCTGATGTGAAGCTGTTAAACACCTCCCCACCCCTCCCCCCAAATAACTATCATTGAATCATCTACAAGACATATATATAAAGTCTTTCATTTCCACTGAATCTATCTGGGCTATGAATGCTTTATTATTTGTCATAAGGTTGTTCTTAATAGCAATTTAGGCATCTGGTTAAACTTGCAGCTTAAGTTCTCTTTATGAAATATGCTGCAATGGAAACAATCTGATAGTTTTTGAAAATAATGGGACCAACCTGTTGATTTTTTGAACAAATTTCAACATTTAGTCAACACCCGCTACACTTCCACAGCAAAAGTATGCAGCCAAACCCACTTTGTATATGAGAAACTGGACTAAAGAAGTAAATGACCACTGATGCTAACTTTAGTTTCGAAATGTGACAAATTTGTGGGGAAAAAGAGAAAAAATTATACACTAGGTACAGAATAGACCCCTGGTAAGAAAGGGATATGGCTGTAAAGTGAAAAACAGTCAATGACATTGTCCTAATAGTCCACCCGCTACCCCCCCTGCCCCCTCCCCTCATGCTGGTGCTGCTTCATACCTCTACCCCTATTACAACTAATTACTTAGTATATTGGTACGTACATTTTCTATGTTTACAATTTGTTCTAAAATTTATAAAAATTTACCAACAATCCTCAAGCTTCTTCTCTGAATAGGTTGTTCTGTGAGTTGAAGATCAAATTGTGGTGAAGAAAGGAAATGAGTGTGACCGTTATCATAATAAACAACAATACGAACAGTGAAACGGCAAAGAGTGGACGAATGTTAGACTAAACGAGGGAGGTTGCATGGATGAAAGTGTGTTATGTTATGAAGGTTTGCGGTATGAATATAATGTGCAGGACAGCGACAAGGATACGAAAGATAAAGAAAAGTGGAAAAAAATCATTTCCAGTATTTAGACAGACGAAATGGTAGGGAAGAAATTTATAAGAGGGAAGAGATATGATATTAACAGAAATATGACACTTCTGTATGATTATTAATTATTCAAGGAATATTTAGCCAAGGCAAGATTTATTCAAATATTCAGCTCAAATAGGATACAGACTTGTGATGTCACAATCACTACTTTACATTACATTTTTCATTCTATTGAAGTCACTACTTGAAAATGTTGTGAAAATGGCTTGCATTGAATGCCATTAAGTAGTTGGTAAAAAGTTGTTGGCCAGGAGTCCCAACTTATATAATTTAGAAAATTTAGTGGTGAAAGTTCATCAGATGTAAGAAAATACTATAACGGTTCGACCCACTAGAATCATCTTGTGGAAAATTATAATTTGGTTTTTTGTCAACATACTGCAAAATCCTTACTGGTTTTGATAAGCAGCCAAAGAGATAATAAGTGCAAACATGAAGATAGTATCAGATAATTAGTACAGTGATGGAATATGGTTGAAATATCAACAGAGTGAAGGAGGAGGAATAATGCGTGACAAAGCGTAGCAGAATTAGCGACAAACCACTTTGCTGGCATAGCGCCCCCGTCCAGCCGTGGACGCAATGACAAGTGAAGTTGTTTAAGAGGTTAATACACAATCCACCATTGAGGCAAGGACTGCTACTGCACTCGTCAATATCTGATGGAAGAAACGAAAACAACAAAATCATTAGCCCTAAGGTTCAGAGTTTCAAGAAAAGAGCTAGAACGTAATTAACTGTTTCACAAGTAATAGTAATTTAAACAATTATGGGTTGAAAATGCAAATTGTTCTACTAAAAGACCTGATGACTGTTTCAAGTGGTACTGATATTGATTTGTAATATGGTTGTTTTGTGCTTTACTTCTTATTACTTCAAATATAATAATAAATTTTAATGTAATATGAAGAGCATGGAGAACAATTGAGGGTTGAAACAAATGCTCATTGTTCTACTAAAAGACCTGATGACTGCTTCAAGTGGTACAGAGAGGATATTGATTTGTAATATGGTTGTTTTGAGGTTTACTTCTAAGTACTTTAAATATAATAATAACTTTTAATGTAATAGAAGAAGCGCAAGCATGGAGAACAATTGAGGGTTGAAACAAATGCTCATTGTTCTAGTAAAGGACCTGATGACTGCTTCAAGTTGTACAAAGAGGATAATGATTTGTAATATGGCTGTTGGTTTACCTCTAATTACTTTAAATATAATAATAACTTTTAATGTAATAGAAGAAGAGCATGGAGAACAATTGAGGGTTGAAACAAATGCTCATTGTTCTACTAAAAGACCTGATGACTTTTTCAAGTGGTACAAAGAGGACATTGACATTGATGGCTGGTTTGTGGTTTACTTCTAATAACATTAAATAATGAATATATTAAAGGGTAGAAGGGAGATCCATATCTGGCTTCATTTGGATTCCTCACTGATACACCTTTAAACATTCAAAATAATGACAGACAATGTATATACTAAACTACTAGGCTAAAGCATCCATCCACATGTGGATAATGCGATATGAAGAAAGTTGTACAGTATCATTTAATTTGAGATACCTAACATAGCCAACACTGTAAACAACTGTGAACTCTGAACACTGTGACAGCCTTTAAATAAGAAAAGTATTAATAAGAAGCTTCTTGTGTTGGTAGAAGTAAATTGGAAAGAAAAAGGTTTAAAGTAGTTAAGATATTTAGAGCGGTGAATACTGAAATAGAATGTCACATGTGAGAAGACAGCTTTTAAGAAAGATAACAAATAACCCTATTTTGAAATTTTTCTATGTAGGCAAAGATCAATAAAACTTGCTATAAAGTTTTCCAGGTTTCAAGTCTCATACCTTCAGAACAGGAAGCTCCAGTCCATCCAGGTTGACAGATGCATTTGTGACCTCCCTGAGGAGTCTCTACACAGGTACCATCATTCTCACATGGATTCAGGAAACAACCAGAGAAATCTATCACAAAAAGAAACAAAGAAGTTGAGAAACAAATAAGTTGAGAAGATAAGTTTCTTATTTGTAGGACTTGCTGTATGTATGTTTGTATTACTGTATGTGTATCGCAGTCTATTGATACTTGTACTATTGCTTTTTTGTTTTCGTTTACAACCTGTGTAAGCCGAATTTCCGATTGTGGACAATAAAGTTCAATTCAAATAAGAACAATAAAATTATTGACAAAACGATATAAAGGAGGATACAATTATTGACAGAAAAGCATGTAAACTGAGGCATGTTATACATCAAACTACAAACACGATTTTATGAATGGGGCAGTAGTCATTGTGAAGACTGTAAAGAACTATTTGTGCACACCCTTTGTACAGTCTAATCATGTTCAACAGATACGGGATACGATTACAGGCCATACTAAAACGTCCAGGTTCCGTATTTCTTTCTTACCTGAGGCAATACACTTGTTTAACTCGCGTGTAATGAAATCTGGCCACAGTGTGTGATCTGTCACTTGCAGCTCTCTGTGCCGCTTCTGTAACTGTTCTGGTTCTGCTTATTTAGTTTTATTCTCGTAGTTGTTCACTAATAGCTTGTTTATTGTATGGTTCTGTTTGTATTCCCTACTGTTTTATGTTTACTGTCGACGGGAAATCATTTTCGGTTTTTGTTTTCTGAAATGGACAATATAGTTTTCTATCTATCTATCTAAAACTGGATTAAACTGAAGCAGTATCTGTAACTATGCAGACTGTGCAGAATCAACTTGCAGAATTTTATCTGTTCATGTTAGGGAATAATTTAATGATGATGATTTCCCCTTCATAAAATGATCTTCAATTCAACTTACCAAACTGACAATGTTTTCCAAAAACTACTTCTGGACACAGACAGTAGTAGCCATTGATTTCTTCCATACAAGTACCTCCGTTAAGGCACGGTGAACTCAGGCATTCTAACACTTCTGTGATTTATGATAAAGAATATAGAAATAAAGTAAGAAATACAATGGGTGGGTTGCAAACTTATAAATGAAGATCCTTTTATTCTTATGCATCCAAAATGACCGTACCATCAATAGTCATTGTGTCACACTTCAAACAATTAAAAAGTTTTCAAAAATGAAAGAGAAGGCGATTGTAATTATTAAAAGGTAACACCAACATTTTACCAAAAACCCAAAACTTTAAGAGACCTTGTACTAAAACTTGTTCAACTAAACTTCAGTGGAAAAGAGGAACCTGGTTATAAAGGATAACCACTTTCTTATGCCCCCACCCTCCAAAAAGAAGAAGGGTTATAACAAATGATGTTTCTTGAGAACTTTTCAAATGATCTGATTGGCTGTTTCCCTACTGCCTATCACCTGACTACCATAAGTGACATAAGGAAAGGTACACTGCCGGCAGTGCTTAATTTCAATGTTATGATTCACTGGTTGCTATAGAGATCTACTGAAAATGAGATTGGGTATGCCAATGAATCCAACCTCTGATCACAACACAGAAGCTACACTATGAGTAGTCTAACTAATCAGCAGTAAACATTACTACCTGTGGGTAGTTGATGTCTCAAAGTCTGATGTCTATAGCCATTCCTCCATATTAATTATAATCTTATTAAAGGTACAAATATGCCTTTCAAAAGAACCTGCTTTGCATAAGCCAATAATATATTTTAAGCAAGTAGCCTTGAAGAATATGGGAAAATAATTAAATGTGTTAATTTTTCTTGCCTGATTCACAGAATTCTCCATAATATCCGTCCAGGCAGAGACATTCGATGCCATCGACACCCTGGATACACTCTGAATTGTGCAGACAAGGATTGGAGATAGCGCACTCATCTGTGGGTAGTTAGGTAGGTAAGGTAGGTAGGTAAGAATTGATATGATTCAACTGCTATCAAACCTTCTTATATGTTGAGTCTTGGGTCAAACAACAACTTTTGATTGACCGAAATGTTAGCATGCTTACATTTCAAATCATTTCAAAATCATTTTCAATCATTTCAAATCATTTCATTACATTTCAAAGGTAGATTTCAAAGGTTTGTTCTACTAATACTCTTCTAATACTACTAATATGAATTTGCCAATAATAAAATAGTACCATAAGGACTGCCAAATGGAGACCATTTTATATTCATGTAGCAGAGTAAGGTGCAGTGATGTTATTTCACAGTCAATCAAAACTTGCAATATGTAACTGACATACACTTCTGCTTGTTTGAAACTACCACAATATTGCTTTAGAAGAAAGCAAACTTTTGGTAAGGGCAAAGATGCAACGTAAATGGTAGTATAATGATATACATGAAAAACAGACATAATACTAACATAACCAATAAAACTGATATATACATATGATTTAAAATTTCACACATGAAGTGGGCAATAAGAAAACTTTCAGAGTTGATTAAAAGCAGTTATTGTTTTTCTTACCTCTCGTTTTGCTCTCAATGCGTAGAGCTGCCCCTTGCAAGGGTATGCCCGCTCCAATGCAATTTGGAGATTCGCAAACTAAACAGGGAGAAGAGAAAGATCATAGTTAAGTATTAAACAGATGGTTATTAAGCAACTTGTGCAAGAATATTTCAATGTTATGAGCAAATTAAAAAATGTAAACCTGTTTGGAATAATCACTCTAAAAACTGTATTACTACAAAATAGTAAATTAGAGAACAATGAACCTTTAAACATAAGTGATATATACTCTATATATCCTCTATATATACTCTATATATACTCTATATACTCTATATATACACTATAGCTAGATCCTGTGAATATTAGGTTCTGTACATGAACACTTCTCATATATCTAAAATGTAGTCTAATTAAATAGTACTCTGGCTAATTAGGCTTCATGAAATGAAAACAATGTTATTAAAAACACAATGTTGTCTATTTTCAGTATAGCTGACAGTGATGATACATATGACATGATATTGTGAGTGTCGTTTTATGAGCTCACGACAGGAATACAAAGAATATTTTATACCTAAGTACACCTTTGTTGGATGATTACACTACACAGGGTCTTGGCAATATCTACACAAACAGCCATATGACTTCATTAAAAATGGAAAGTCATATATAATGTAGTTCTAACTTGACCATGTACAGCTCTCACATAATGTATGTATGAAATGTGACACTGAACAACTTCATACCATGACCAGGTCAGTGTGCAGTCGCACAGTTCTTCATATAGGAATTACATTGTGGTTTCACTTGATGGAAGGCTATAGATGAACAGTGCCCGAAGTTCATCGGTTAGCAAATAGTTCTAAAGAACGAGCAACTGACTGGCCCCTCTTTACTAAAAGACTGCTCCCCTCACCCCCGCCCCCCCCACACCCTCACCATCACTAAGACCTGTATAATAGTTGTTGAGACTGTCTTACCATCAGCACAGGTTATGCCAGAAAATCCATCAGGACAGACACACTGAAACCTGGCAACAAAGTTGAGGCATGTGGCATTGTTCTGACAAGGGTTGAAGGAACATTCATCCAAGTCTGATGAGGAGGAATTCAGACAATTCAAAAATAGGATGTCAATATTGAGAAATCATGTTAAAATATTAGCAGATTAGATTACATCAGTTTTATTTTAAGGGGATTTCGTATGATCTAAAAGTTTTAATACATTGAGGGGACAAAGATTTTTTAGGAGTTAACCTAAATGCACAGTATGACACTTTTGAATCTACAACAGCATACAACAGCATATACTGTCTAGTAGCTAATCGCATGCATTGCATTCAGAGCTAATAGATGCTACATAAACTGACTAAAGCAGCTGAGAAATTTAAGAAAATGTATTTTTTAGTAATTTTTTTTCATTTTTCCCACTCTATAATGTACAGCAGTATAGGAATGACATATGCAATTGATCTTTTACCTCATTCTTATGTTCTCAGATAAATTATCAAAAACCCACATCAGGATCTGATACATGCCAAACCAACCACTTATGGAGACCACAAATCAGGATATTTATTTTTCTTATGAGAATCATAGATGGCTTCTAAATGAGCCTGTTTCTTCACCGTCCTTGTAACTCTCAGTGATAATCATGGGCACCTCAGCAACTAAGCTATGGGACAGTTGATTTTATACTCTCTTTTGATTGGTTAAGATAATAAAGTGAGGTGATATTTTTTTGAAGTATTTCAGTTTCCTTATAAGATGTTGCTTTAACATCTCAAACATCATGTCATTTTGTCTTTCCCCTTTTTGCAGTCTCTCACAATAAATAGAATGTGTGTTATCAATAATGTATCGTAGTAAATACCTTCACTACAATCGATTCCAGTAAATCCTGCCCTACACGAGCAGATAAATCCATTGAGTACATCAATACAGGATGAACCCTCCAAGCATGGATTGCTAGCACACTCATCGATGCCTGTAAAGATATATCACCGTCAGTCAAACCAAATACTATAAATATGAGAAAATATTCATATTTTTTGGAAAGGGACACATGAAAGTAGGTAACATTCAACCTTCACTGTGTCGATATATTACCCACTGCTAACAAACTCTCTGTGCATCTACTATGTTGCTAGTGTTTGGCCATGTTCAATTTAATACTTTGGTAATGAGAAGAAGAGGATAGACTAGGTGGCAGGAAATATGTGCCTCAGAACCAAGTTTTGTTTTAACACTGATCTAAACTTCAATGCCAAAAGTGCTGTCAACTTCAGGACAGTTCAGGGAAGAAGTGAGGACCAGCACCTTAAATGCATTGAAGACTCGCCCCAAACCGCTTGCCGCGCTCTGAAAAAGTTAACTTTCTGTTGCTTGCAAATGACGTTTTCTTCTTGTCGCTACAAAATGCAGACAGTAATGAAACGTGATACCTTGTTATCTTTTATCTAGACCTGAGATGTCCACGCTGCTATGTACACTGTGTTGTGGGCATTGACCATAGCTGCATGTATTGACCGTGCACTAGTGTCTAATTACAGACGCAGTGTGTGTATTTTCTGGGATCTATGGTGGTGTCTTCTGTTACACCTCATTCAAAACTAGGTCAGATTACCGGCATGAGACGTTTCTTTGTGCGCGAGTCTTCACACCCTAAAAGTAAAACTTCAGTAAAACTGAGCTTTTGTAAATTAGGCTACAGCACATACTGTAAAGGACCATCAGTGGTGGAAACTGTTATGTAGACAAGTTATGAAGCTGACTTTAATAACTGATATCACTCATCTTGAAAAGCCAGGAAGCTGTGACAAATTATTATTATTATTATTTATTAGAGAAACTCACCAATTTCACATCTATCTCCAGTCCAGCCTGGTGTACATGTACATATGTATTCTAGAGATCCAGGGATAGTTGTGCACTGTGCATCATTCTGACAAGGGTTATTATCACAGCCATTTAGTTCTAAGCCCACCAAGCAAAATCATAAAGAAATAACAATCGAATGAAATGCATATGCATGAGAAGCAATCAGAAATAAAGAAATAGCAATCATCTGCAATGCATGTGCAATGAGCAATCATCTGCAATGCATATGCATGGAGGCAATGAGCAATCATGTGTCATACATATGCATGTTAATACATATGCATGGGGGCAATGAGCAATAGGAAATGTTTAT
Organism: Apostichopus japonicus; assembly: GCF_037975245.1. Lineage (NCBI taxonomy): Eukaryota > Metazoa > Echinodermata > Holothuroidea > Aspidochirotida > Stichopodidae > Apostichopus > Apostichopus japonicus. The sequence continues at coordinate 22,944,441 of NC_092579.1, forward strand.
GCATCAAACATGAATGAGGTGATGATGCTTTTTGCATGATAAAAATGAAAAACCAAATCACATGATTAAAATGTAAACCAGCAGAAGAGGATATGGGAGCTAAACAAAAAGGTATAAACTGTAAAAAAATATATCCTCAGCAACCAACATCCCTACACCAGCAGAGCAAGAGAGCAGGTTTGACATAATGATAGCAATGCAGGGAACATTTCAAAATTGATATTACTTGAGTAAAAACAATTTCCATTTGCCATACACCTTTGCCATTTCACTGTAATTAAATGATGATTTACAACTGTCGAGAAGGGATATATCTGAAAAAGAGAGCTAATCAAGAGGAGAGTGTAAAATATCATAAATATTAAAAGTCATATATTTGATATTCCTGATATATTTATAGACATTCATGACACAGATTTATACTTGAGTAACCTTGCTGGTTTTGGCCTCAAAAATAGATAAATTAGTCATTTACTTTGTAACAGATGTTAGCTTAAACTACATCTTGATCATTACTCTTACAGATTTCAGAAGACTTTCTTTTAATTTCTCCATTACATCTTCATGATTATTTTGTGACAATAATATACAACTGGCTGGTTTGAAATGTTCAAATCCTAAATCTGCTTCTCTTATTTCATTATACTTCACATTTAATTGCAACACTGACATCAGGGAAAGTTAAACACTTTGTTTCATTAATAATTTTCATTTCCAGTAAAACTCTGTCCTGCAGTTTGATACTATTGTCGTTATTTAAATATTTAACATAATTCTTGTTGAAGATCAAACTCAAGCTTTAAGGTTCAAAGTTGTCACTAAAAAAGAATCAGAGCAAATGACTAATTGTCTGGACTCTGCTATCATCAATGACTCATCATCATCAATGACTCATCAATCAATCATCATCAATGACTCATCATCAATGCTATCATCAATGACTCAAGTTTCTGCAATATACAATACATCTATGTAAAATAGAGGCAAGGAACAGAAAAAAACACAGAAGAGTCATAGACTGAATACATTTGCATAATCAAAATCTGGACTGTAGATCTGAGCATTAGGGATCAGTTATTACAGCAGATGCCTAAATACTTTTGCTTGGTGATATATTAAAGTATTTTTGAAGTGAAATAATCGTTTTACCTTCTTCACAGATGTCTCCTGTGAATCCAGCTGGGCACTGACACGTAAACCCACCGACCATATCTATACAAGTTGCACCGTTGAGACACGGCATCATGTCACATTCGTTAGTTTCTGTGAGTCAGATGAATTGTCAGTAGTATGATCTAAGGGTGTTCTACAAGCTAACATACATGCAGGATTTAGGAATGAAATCATTAAGTCACTTATAGGGACATGTGTCAAATTAATTTGGGAGGAGAGGGGGGGGGGGAGAGGGGACACGTTGGAACAAATATCTACATTTTCTTTGTTAAATTTATTGTGCATCCATTTGCTTGATTTTTTTCTTGTATTAATAATTATCAGTCAAAATTTTCTTTTCAGGTATTGGCCTATATCTTATAAAGATGGATTACTAAAAATTCAAGGGGAGTGGATTTGGGGGAAGGGGGATAGGTGGGACTATTTGGTCATAGCCTACAGCCGTAAAGCTATATACCAACTCTACTGTTGTGAGGATGATCCCTTATGTTGCATTTACATGACTAGCACTCCAAATGACCCAAATATCAGCAACAGGTGTCAATTACAACTCAGTAGAAGGTATCCACAATATGGATATCTACAATGTAGTGAATGCCTTCAAATGACTTGTATTTTCCCTTCAAATTTAACCCATGAAAAAGTTTTCCATCACAAAACTACAGGCTCAGCTATAATTTCTGACATAATTGTCACTAATTACAGGTGAAATCATGCTTGAATTGGTCAAGCTCCTGTACTTAGAACAGGTGAACAGAATTGAAGGAGATTTATCATTTTTTCCAAGCAACAAATCCTATAAACGTGACTGAACTATTGGTGTAAGATCTAGTGATACTGATCTACATCTAGGATGGAATATCAATAAAACTCACCAGTCTCACATCTTGGACCTTCAAATCCTTGAGGGCAGGAACAAGCAAACATTCCCATCAGATCCAGACAAGTAGCACCATTAAAGCAAGGTGAGCTTAAACACTCATCAACGTCTATATATAAAGAAAATAATGACAATGAAATTTTGTCTTGTATAAAAAATTTTCAGACAGAGACATGCAACACTCAAAACTGCTCAACCTGTGATACCCTGGAAAATAATACTACTTACAAATGACTCGGACATTACTTATATGGTTTATCGTGACGTCCAATATAATCATAACCCATCGTTATCGTTGGGTTATCGATAACGATGACCCGTTATCGTTATCGTAATATAACTTTAGATAATATTTGGATAATATAACTTTGGGTGACTTTTGGAAGGACGATGTATAGAGTATTAACACCCACAGACGAAGTATCTAAACTATGCTGATAAAAGTATAACCACAAATATTGGTAGTCATGACATTGGGACAAAGATTTTATTGATTAAGAAGGATATTTTTTGTCACATTTTCACACCAGAAGACTGGATATGACGACTAATGCAATAACATGCACTATTCCTTTAAGAGACTCAGTACAGCAACATCAAAGAGAGATAAAAAATGAACTGAAAAATAATGCAACAACCATTAATGTCTCGTTATAGGAATTGCTAGATTCTTATAAAATAATCAAATTGCTGACTTATTTTCCAGTAAAGAAATTAATTAATGCATTGAATGCTATGACCAGCACTGGTGAAATAGTGAACACTCAAAATAAATATAAAATGTCTAAACATGTAAATGAGAAAATAATACTTGTGCACACTATACAAAAAGACAACAATATTTAAGACACTGATATTGAGAAATGGTCAAACATTTTGCCATACATAAATGTAAGTAGCATTACCCACTATTAATGAATAACCAGATGTCATTATCTCAAAAAATGGCAAGAATAATTCCAGTTACAGTACTAAATATATCCTGCAGCTAAGTTATAGTTGGTTCACTTTCTTGTGGCTAAAGAATAGACTTCCCCACATGACTAGTGGTGGTGAACATGAGCAAAAGAACAAACTATAACAGCTGTGAGTGAAAGCTTGTTATCAATAACAATGAACAAAAAACTGTGGTTGTCATGGTAACATATATGGTGCAGTCACAATGGTGCATATGGTGCGGGATGGTGTAATACAAAAAAAACAATGTAGAGGTCTGTGTCACAGCTGATGATGCCTTTCTATCATATCTGTGTATTTTGTAATTTCATTCTGCTTGAACACAAATCAACACCCATTGTAAGCATCAATGTGTGACCTTTGTGTTTTTTTTTTATATAGTTTTACAAAGGGTTTGCTTTTATGTTTTTAAGCCTCAAGTCTGACTTTCTGCTCATTCACATCAGACAGCTCACTTTCATAGAAAATATTATTATATATAGAAAGAGCATAAAATCAATATCTTAATATTTTGTGTTCAAGGAATGTGTTATCAATTCTTTCCTTGAATCTCCTTTAGGTTTGCTCAGAAGTTCTGGTATTAGTCACATGGAGTATTGAGTGTGCACTGTTATCTCCTCTACTTTGACTCGTAAACAAACACAAATTTGAACATGATATATAACAAAAACAAAACACTACACAAATTGTACATTATGAATAATATTTGCACATTAAGTGACACTGGTGTTTTGGTGCTTTTTGTGTCCATCCCCCCATCCCCACCAACCACCCTGTACATTAATTCTCTCACAAGTTAATTAAGTTATAATACATACTTTCATTTGTGGTCGAAGTTGCTGCAAATAGGTTTAATAAAAGCAAGTTTCATATTAAAGCAATAGATATTTGGATCATCCAACTAGCTGATAAACACAATCTATACCTACAGCTAGCAATATTCATAGATTCTGTCTAATTGAATTACCCACCCCACCCACCCCTTCACCCCAACCCTCAAAAATTCCATCTAATTCAACCATTCATTCCCCGGCACTAACTTCCAAGCTGTCGACATTGACTCCAAATGAAATTTTCCTAGCAGGACATTCGAAAGGTTAATTGTACAACCAACAGAAATCACTTCATAGTGGTGGGTAGCAAGGGCCAAATTTATAACTCTGTCACAAAGTTCATTGAAATCAGAGATAAATGTCATAACATGATCCCAAAAATTATGGATATGGATCAGAAAACCCATCTACAGAAAACCCATTTGCATTTAATATTAATGGCATAATAATATTGATGACCTACTGAGTGATGCTTGTATCATAAAATTATCTGACTCCCTACCCCTCACCCTCCCCTCCCGCCCTCTTCAAAAGTTGTTTGCAGTCATTCTCACTGATGTAGAGACTGTTTGGTTATAGAAGATGGCCAGCTATTTTACATGGACAAATGGGAGATGCTTTGTTACTCACATTTCATACCATATGATATGCATTTAAGCACTCAAATTTATCCCAAAATATATTTCCATTTGTAAAGTAACTGACAATGAAATTTACCAGCATTAAGAAATTCAAAAATTTTGACATTTTTCCTTTGATAGCCGAATGATCACCTTATACCAATTAAAATAACTCACCATTTTCACATAGAGTTCCATTGAAACCTTCTGGGCAGATACAAACAAAACTTCCATTGGTGTCAACACAGTCTGCACCATTGAGACAAGGTGCATTAGCACACTCATTAATATCTATGGAATTAAAAACAAGCAGCATAACTTTTCATTGGTTGTTTCTTCCTTGCAATGGATTTTGTTTTTGATTATCAATGCCATTAAATTCAATTAAAACCACAACCCCATTAACCTCTTCATCAAATTATTTCAAATTAATAAAATATGAAAGATATCCAACTAGAGCTTCAAGAAAATTCATCATAAGGAAAATATGAAAAACTCTGATTCTATTTGTTTCTGTGTATCACAGATTGGCAAATAGAAATATTATTTTTTTAAAGTTAAGAGAGATACTATGTATACATACTTTGTTGGCAAGTGTTGCCTGTATAACCCGTAGGGCAGATACAGGTAAACATGCTCCCCATATTGGTACAAGTTGCATTATTCTCACATGGGTTTATCGAGCATGAATTAGTTGCTATATGAAAAGAAGTAAAAAGCAAAGTTGGAAGTTAATCCCATGGATTTCACCTGTGAATAAACAGTAGTCATGAATAAACATGAAAGCATTTACTCTGAAACTAAACTGAATATTCATGTTGAAGAAACAAACAAAATGGAAAAAAACAATATATTAAGCAATGAAAAACACACGGTTACAAAGTGATAAATCGGGACGAAGGGGGGATGGGGAGGAGAAGGGAATAAGGATGACTGTTAAACAATTATTCTCTGTTAAGTACTGTTCAGAATCCTGACATCCTTCAGAATACTGCAGTAATTCATAAACACTTCCGAGCTCTCTGCATACACAAAAAATAAAAACTTACCATTTTCACAGAGGTCACCTTCAAATCCGACAGAACATTGACAACTGTAGGCACCGATAAGGTCAATACAGGTCGCTCCATTCTGACACTGGTTTCCAAGACAATCATTGATATCTGTACAAAATACACAAAAATTAGCAACAGAAATGTTATTAAATATTATTCAAAGATATGTACTCCTATCAGTACCAATAGAACACAAAAACATAGCAGAAAACATAACCTGAAACAAATGTTACAAGTTTCTTGCTCAATTAGCTAAGATTAGACACACATATATATATGACTGACAAGATCATGGTTTCTTCTTTGGTAATTCATGTTGGGTTTAACATTCTTAATTTCTCCTCCGGTGATTAATATTTGTGAAAAGAGTGTCATGTTAAGGCACCAAGCAAAACTTGAGAAAAAAGGTTTGCAGCAGACTCAGCTGCCGAGTAGGGTACCTTAGGCTGTTGAAAATGATTGAGGGAGAAATGTTGGATTGGAGTAACGGTGGTGAGTTGTATGTGCATACAGAAGTTTGGTTGAGCTCATTTGACATTCAAGCTCTAAATTATCTTCCCCTACATATAGTTTCCATATTCTCCAGATATATATTTTATGGTTCTCATGACGTGATAAATATCCAGTAATGTATGCCAAAACCCCCCCAAAAATATTAAAGCAAAAGTGTGAAATCTTCTCACCATTATCACAGTTAGTTCCGTTAAATCCTTGGGTACAGTTACATTGATAGTTGTTACCCATGCTAGTGCACACAGCACCGTTTTGACATGGGTTTGGAGAACACCTGTCAATCACTGCAAAGTAAAGAAGCCGATCGTTAAAATTAATGACAAATTTTCTAACAAAAACTTAATACTACGTGAATTGAGAAATTAGGAATATAGACATATAATGTGATAACTGTATTAAACAATAATAAAAGATGAATGACAACACTACTAAATTCAGGAAATCTGAACGACTCATGTAATGACTGGGATGAATTATCGTTAAAATGATAAAACCGATGGTCTTACTTTGTGAGCAGCTATCACCAGTGAAACCATCTGGACAGAGGCAGAGGTATTGATTGGGTAAATCCATACAAGTACCATTGGCAGCACAAGGACTACTGGCACATTCATCTATATCTGAAGAAAAAGAAGAAAGGAAAATATATATATCATATTATATCACACGTATAAATCACGTTATCTAAACACATATGGGGATTGAAGAGAAAAAAGGTAGATTATTCGGTTAAATGGAGCATAATTAGGCAGTCCGACACTTACCAGCGAGAATCGGGCAACTGCAACCTTTGTATAGAAGAAAAACTGGAAATCCTACGCACAAGAGGTGACACAATCAATAGGAGATCCGAGCTTATCTCTTTGTGTCGCCATGGGAACCCCAAGCCATTGAACCGTAAACGGTTGAAAAAAACGTAGTCTGTTTTGACCATCCACTGGCCTGAAGATCGTCGCTCTATGCGTGCGTGAAACCCAGGGTAGCAATATGGTGTAAATTGTATATCTTGTCTATATGTGATATATCATATTATATATATACAATAATATATATCATATTATATGATAATGATGACAAGGAACTTAACAGCTTAACCCTCAAAAACTAGTCTCAGAACATGTAGACTATGCCCAAAATATTATACACTATAGTAATGCAAGTCAGCTATAAACTGGCTGTCTATGAAAATCACATCCGCAGATAAATGTATTTTGCTAGAGGGACTTTTAATCCTAGCGATTGTTTTGACAAAAATTTATCGGACTTTGAACACGAACAGATCAGGTCAAAGACTGGTGGAGGATGGCTATAAATATCTTCAGTTTTCTTGATATTTTAACATCTTGAAGTATATCTAGTAGAAGTATTCTACAACTTTGAATCGTGAATGTATGTATCATAGTGTAAAATTATTTAGATTCTGTCAAGTATGACACGGGCGTGAAAGGTTGCGTTTCACCCTCGGTCAGTTAAGTAGTTAATAACTTGCATTTTCATAACAAATGTGACTGGTTTTAATAATCAGAGACAAATATAAGCATAACATAAAATAAAAGTGCTTACTCTCTTGACATGTCTCTCCTGTCCAACCTCCAGTACATTCACACTGAAAGCCTGGTTCAAGGTTAGTACAGCTACCATTGTTGAGGCAAACATTCATAGAACATTCATCAATATCTGCAAATTAATACATCAACAATTACATTATTGATCTTTCATGATTGTTGTTAATATTCTGAATGGGAATCAAAACAATAATCAAACAAAGATATTTATTATAACAGTAGTACATGCTACAGAGGGACAATCACATTTAAATTCCTATAGTATGTGAATAATGAGAAACGTCTTTACTCTTTTATGTTGTTGCATATTAAAGTCACACGGTAATGGGTCTGTACTCTGGTCTGACAGGGTCAGAACCACAATCAGGGAATTTTCTACTTTAAAAATTTCTTGCATCCTGAGAAAAAAACATTTCTTTTATCAATTGTAAACACTATAAGCAGTCTCCAGTCTTCCTGCCAGAGTTATCCCTACATTTGGGAAAACTACGCATAATCACTGCATGAAGGTATCAATATACACCACAGTGCATTCTTTCAATATATCTACAATCCATTTGAGAGCAAGCATGGGGCTATGAGGTTTGCCAACAAAATCTCTCTTCCTACTCTGGGTCAGGTAGGTGGTAGTAAAAATAGTATGAATTGTTAAGGGATCTCCCTTCTTCATCAAATTATTCATAGACTTTTGATCTGTTTCTCACCTCTGGCACAGAGCTGTCCAGTGTATCCATCTCTACAAATGCACATGAAACTGTCAAAGTTGTTAACGCATGTAGCACCGTTTTGACAACGATTACCGATACAAGCATCCTTGGCTGTGAATGTAAAACATTTCAGAAAACGATTACTGTTATGTTGATTTTGCAGTTTTTTTCCTGGTGCTGGGGTGTGTATGTGTATGGGGGAGGGTTATGGTGATGGTGTGGGGGGGAGGTAATAAATACCTCTATCAATTGATTATATCATTTTAACACATATCCAACATGTATTAATGGTAATGTACTCAACAAAGCAGCAACGATAACTTTAAGATTTGGTGCATATTAATTAAATTCTCATTAAATATTTTTCACCAAGCAGAGATCTAAACTATATTCAGGGCTGAACTTCTAATTAAAAAGTTCCCTACTCCTGAGACAACCAAACTTCTTGTCCCACAGATAACTAAAACTAGGGTTGATATCCTTCCAAGCAATAAGAGATAAAGGGGAGTATTCAGTCATTGTTTTCTTACCAAAATAATCTAGTTGAGCTGTAACATTTGCCCATTAGTCAACCATACAGCAAAGTCAAGGTTGGAGGTATCAGATATTATTTTACAAACTCTTTTTTTTTTTATTATATTATATTTTATATTTTACAAATTTCTGCTATACTGCAGGCCTTGAATATAAAGTTAAATATGAAGAAACTGAATTTTTCTTGAATTTCGAGCTGTGACAATTGCATTTTGTCTTTCATTAAAGCCACTCCTGCTGAAACATCAAAAACTGAGCTTTTATTGCTTTAAAGGTACACGAGAATAAAATACTCACGAGTTCGGCAACGAGTTCCCGTGAACTCTATGGGACATAAGCAGTTGAAAGAGTTACCTTCCACTCGACAAGTACCGCTATTTTCACAAGGGTTGGACGTACAGGGTGATGGCACTATAATCCAAGAGAACAAAATATTGAAGCTGCAAAAGTCTTACAAAGTCAAGCAATATATATTTTCCTCTTCAGATTCACAACCATGAAGACAAATCCACACTTTAAATTAGTGTTGCTACGATAATCGTTTTCAATATCGGTATCGGCCGATATTTGCAATATCGGCAGCATATCGGTATCGGTAAAATTTTGCCTAATTGCCGATAACAGCAAACCGATATTGAACTTTTCTTTTTAACAGCAGAGCTACTTCTTTATACTTGCAATGATCTGTTAATCTGCCCAAGACGATCCATTTCTTTAGCGTCAGTTAAACTCAGATTCATTTTCGATTAATATCCATGGAAACCTGACCCTCCGTAACCTCTAAAAACATGTCTACGGCGCGCGAATATAACCAATGACCTTCGTGAACCTTGGCCTACACACAGCATTAGTGCAGCATATATACACTGTACTAACCATTTATTTTCTCAAAGGCCTCCGTGAAAACCTTGAACATGGTATTTAACCGCACGGTGCAGCAAAGTTGGAAAACCTTGTTCAATTTCCCGCGAACACAAAATACTGACAACTTTTTTATTTAAATTGTCACAAAACTGATCAATTTTAAAACGACAAGTTAGAGTACCTATATAATGTTATAAAATGAAAAGAGATTTAATCTGTCTTTCAATCTTTAAAAAGTGCAACTTACAAAACTTCCGATATTATGAAACAAACAACGTTCAGCAAAGCCCTGTTTCTAGACTACTTAACAATGAATAGCGTGCACTATGCGTACATTTTTACAACTGCAGTGTTTAACCCTATACCCAACTACCACGGTGCCTGTGCTGTTAATTTTCCCAGGTACCTTCCCAATCACTGTGAGCTCATCCCCTGTGTAACACCTGTTTGTTAACATTTTTTGGCACGCTGCCAAGGAACTTTTTAGTTACGTGAGATCTGTAACCGCCGAGGTGGTTAGGCTATTTGTTATACACTTAACTATGGTAGGATATTATTTTCTCCGTATTTTTGGAAATTCTAGAAAATACTTTCTTTTCCCCCCGCCGAGGTGGTTAGGCTATTTGTTATACACTTAACTATGGTAGGATATTATTTTCTCCGTATTTTTGGAAATTCTAGAAAATACTTTCTTTTCCCCCCGCTTAACAACAGATGCGGTCTTACGGTATATTCATAAATGGATGCACTAGAGCCTTGTTTACATGACATTAGTTGCATTTATTACGATATGCCAGTTTTGCGTGAATTTTTCGAAAGTGTTTTGCTCGATCTTTCGTAATATTTGAAAATGTGTACCACCTTACTTTCCGTACACAATTGGTCATTTCTCTACTGATTTTCAGTTTTTTCCCCTCTATGCGGTCAAGTGAATAAGTTGTACATTGAGTATTAAATTATAACTTTTACATTGTGATCGACAGTTCGTAACCTAATTAAGATGCAATTTTGCAAGCATACGATAACACTCTAAGCAACTTGTAAGTCTTTACGATGTTAAGGCTCACATTTACTGCGTCCATTTTATTTTGTAAGTTAAAAAATATCGGTATCGTATCGGTATCGGACCGATATTGGGATGATAATATCGGATATCGGCCAAAACCGATATTGGTGATATCGGCGCAACACTACTTTAAATTGACAAATTCTACCCTTTGCTAAAAGCTTTCGAACTCTTAAAACTACAACATTTCTCTACAGTCATCTTCAGGCTGTTCTTACCAATTTGCAAAATAATTAAAACAAACATTCACTCCAAACAGCAATACTGCCTCAGATATGGCAAAGAATAATGTAAACACTTTACCTGACTGACAACGCTTGCCCACAAAATTGTCCATACAAGAACAGATAAAGTTTCCGGGAGAATTTGTACAGATTCCTCCGTTCTCGCATATTCCAACGTCGCACTCATTGATGTCTGTAAGTTTAGAGACAGCAACAAATATGAACATTATCAATGAACAGCATCAATTGTATATTTGCACTGTGGAAATAAACTCAAACTCAATTAAGACGGAATACTAATTATCATCCAGATCTATAAATTTACAGACAGACCAAAGTTTTTATCCTCTTTATAAATATGTTAAGCTAATATAATACATGATTCTAAAATTATTAAGTTCCTTCAAACCCAAGAGAGGATTCATAATGGAACTTTAACAGCAGATGCTTATATCTGACTAACAATAAATTACATATATTACCAATTTTGCAATCAGATTACTTTTGCAATCAGATTTGCAATCAGATCTCATTACTAGAGCTGTTTCCAACTTTTCAGAAATCTCATGAAAAATGGGCAATTGGTGGGTGAACAGCCAACATTGTGAATTTTTGGCTAAAAAACATTTTACACATAACAAAAACATCCAAACCCACTGATTAACGGCTTCAGGCACCCAAAGATGATAAAATAAACAACTTGTATAGCTCTGCATTTACTACATATAAAGCAATATCTCCCTCTTATCAACAATGTCCTTCTGTTCTCCTAACTCTTTCATGAACACAAAAGAGCAAGCAAAACTCATGTAATACAGATCATTAATCATCAAACCTAGACGCTCACTGCCACTTACATCTTTTTAGGTATTCAATTTCTACCAAGAGTAATAACACCGTTTTAACTTCAGGAATATCGAAACTGGTACCACCCTAAGCCCCGTCCGTACCCCAAATGTACGACACATGGAGATAACCATGCATGCCATTGAACAGACACTAAACTCAAGTAGGGAATGAATTAGAATAATATAAACCAATCTGCATTTCAGAAGCAAACCCATCATAATATTATACTCACCTTCGGAACAGTTTTGACCAGTCCATCCCAAAGGACAGATACACATATATGAATCCCCATCATTAACACAAGTAGCATTCCCATAACAAGGGCTCAGGTCACATGGTTGAATTACTGTAAAAAACAATAATCGATAAGAAATAATTCTGTCAAAATTTGTCAATAAACCATTTGTTGCTTACAATTCTTACAATAGCTGGTGTTATCAATTGATTGCAACAGTTTTATTGAAGTAAATTCATCCAGGATAGAACCTGGGCTAAAACCCAATGTAGTATTTCACTGCACTGACACACTACCAGCTGCCCAAGACCTTCCAGGGTTGAGACCATGGGATCTCAGTTTTGTGAATCCATTGAAAATCAGACACCAACTATGTAATTAACTAGAACTGAATTTGCCTGCAAATACTCAGTATTGCAGTGTGCGTGGAGTGCTGGCAGTATTAGGAAGACCTTTTCGGTTGTTCATGGTGTTACTTTTGGGCGGACAACACAATAGGGAGTATAGTCACGTAGGTACCTACACAGCGAGGGCTCTAGTGAGCGCCGTGATAAGCTAAGAATAGGTTGGCTACGCTGAAACTATATGAAAGTTTATGTTTCAACGTCCAGTCATGTAGGTATTGTTCACTTGGCCGGTAAATGCCAATATTGTAGAGTGCACATGCACTACAGTAATGAATGCTGTTGTAGCCTCCACATGAGCCTATTTACAAGGTTCCACATAGCATGTTGCTGTTATAATAACTGTGATTATCTCTCCTTCTAGACTGCAAGACATGAACCTATGCAACGTCATTCAAATTACATTTTGCTTGCAAATGTTGAAGAGAGCAATGCTAATGCATGACTGGTGTGTGTGGGGGTGGGGCGGGTGGGGTTGGAAGGAAAACATTTTCCATAATCAATGCAAAGCTGCTTCAGATTACTATGATATCAGAATATCTCAAAACATAGCAATATTTTACTTGAAATTTTTCTGTGAAGACGTTAAAAACCTAAAAATTGCAGATCCGTTAACCTGAATTTGATGTCGTTTGTAAAGTTTGTGTCTCGCTGACCAAGACATGTAATATCCACACACATAATGCGATATGACTCAATCCACAAATGTTTTGGTAACAGTCATGTCATTCAATCCAATACAGGACAATACAATGTTCCATAAATGTTTATAATGTATTGCTCTGTTTTAACTGCAAACCTGATGCTTTTATTTCATCATCCTTGTATATGATACTAGTAAACTATACTAACAAATGTTTTAAGATAGTACCTGGTCTATCTGAAAATGGTCAGATATGGTACTACCTGATATAGTGACACCAATTCCCCCCCCCCAAAAAAAAAAAAAAAAAAGGAAAGAAGTGATAGTTAACACCAAATGCAGCCTTAAAACCTGAAATTGATAGATAATTTACCTGTTTCACAGTTTTCACCACTGAATCCAGGTAGACAGGTACATGTGTAGTTGTCAATACTAATGCTCACGCAGGTGGCATTATTTTGACAGGGATTGAGCTCGCAAATATCGATGAATTCTAGCCGTTGCATGGAGGAGAATGGAGGTTTAATGTGATGAAAGAGTACATGCAGAGGGAATGAAACAGTGTGAGCCTGGTATATACTCATTCAGGAAGGATGCATTGAATCATGAGGGATATACACATTCACAAAAGGATATAACAGTTCACAAGAGATACATTTGGATATAACAGTTGGCAAGGGATACATTCATTCATGAGAGGATGCATGATAGGTAAGTGTCAATACTTCAATCAAGTTTAAATCCTTGATTTTAATCAGATTTAAGAATTATGTAGTATTTAAAATAGTAATGTTTATATCAGCAATTTTTTTTGGTGAGGGGGGTGGGGGTAGATGGGGGTTGAGTATCAGTTAGAAAAGTCAAAGGGGTTTATGATGAGTTGAGATCTGAACTCCAGTTAAATAATATTCAAGAGACAAAAACATTTCTTTGTTTGGGTACAAACCCAATAGGATTCAAAGTGCACATCAATTTATGATGGTTCAAAAGTGAAACAGCACAAGGTTTAAGGAAGGAATGATGCATTGTTGCTGATTACAACAACCTTTAAAAACTTGTTTGCAAACGATATAAATGCAGGTACAGAGACCACAGCAATATACACAGTGTATGCTCGATAATAACAAATTTAAAAACCTGCAATTTACAGGGAAAGGAAGGAAGAAGATGGCAGGGAAAGGTTGGCATAAAGAAAAAACGTATGTGTTGCAATATTTACCAGGGAGCTTGGGAAATGCTAAAAACGGTAGACCAAAAGTACAATGATGGAAGTGTGCGGCTTTGATATAGGCTAAGTGCATATACTTGGAGACTTGCTGGTTCCAACATACCTGTTTCACAATTCAAGCCGGTAAAACCGGGAGGGCAAATACATTCAAAGTCATCAGGAGTGTTCGTACAAGTGGCTCCATTAAGGCAGGGACTCGAGGAACATCCGTCCCTGATTTCACAATCTCTACCGACGAATCCTGCAGGACACTCGCAAGTGTAATTAGAACTTTGATCCGAGCAAGTGGCTCCATTTTGACAAGGGTTAGATTCACAGGGTAGAACAGCTGTTAGGATAAAATTTATTATTAGTTTTTAAAAGATAAATAAGTTACACAGGTAATGTACAGAGAAATATGACATAATGTAGAAGAGACGTTAAGCTTTGATGAATTATACAACTGTAAGAAGATGTGAAGAAAGGATTGATTTTGTGATCAAATAATAAGAACAGGCAAAGTGATAAGAGCTTGGTTAATATAACATATGATATCGGCTCATATCAGCTCATGTTATCAACTCAATGATATCAGCTACAAGAGTAAAACGAAAATTTGTGTCACCTATGTATAAAAATTTGTGTCACTATATATAAAAATATTTTGAATTTTAATTCAATAGGATTATAACACTGTAAGAAGATATCAAGCATATAAAGTATTTGATAATAACATGCTGGTAGTTTTTATTAAGAACATGCAAAGTAATTAGAACTCAGTTATTATAATATAATTTGATGATATAAGCTAACATAAAATCAGAATTTAGAGAATGATTAGAAAATATTTTAGTTATTTTTCATTAAAAACAGAGAAAAATGATTGTGATTCTAGGGTTTTTTAAAAGAGAAGGAATATGTTCGAATATGTTCGAATTTGATTGATCTGAAGATCTCTGCTTGCTATTTTTTTTTTTTTTTTTTTTTAATTTCAGTCACATATATAATCCATCCCACTTTCCCTACAGAGTAAATTGAAATGGAATAATCCAATAGGACCAACCAATATCACAGCGGGTTCCTCTGTATCCGCTGGTACAGTCACACGACGGTAACCCATTAACACTGAAACAAGTCCCTCCATTCAAGCAATAATCCTGTTCACATGTGCTTGCTACTTCACAGAATTGGCCGGCAAATCCGGTGGGACAGACGCAGATAAAGACGACCAGGCGACTCAACTCGACACAACTGCCGCCGTTTTGACATGGCTGAATTCGACAATCCATAATGAGTGCTAGTGATGAAGGAATGTTAGAAAATTAACAGAAAACAATGGATAGTGATCAAAAGAGAGGATGTTAGACATTTAAACAGCTACAAAGCTTCAAAGTGTTTTTGCTATATGGAAGGTCAGTGTAGATTGAGAAGAAGAATGTTTATGGAAAGAGAAAGTAAAAGTTAGAAATTATATTCTTATCAAAACAAAAGACAATGGTTATGAAACAGTGAGTCCTCTATGCATGCTGCATCAACCTTTGGAACTATTCGACAACAGTTAATGCCTACAGAAGAAGTATCCTGCATATCGAAATAACCCCCTCGAAATACTGATGTGCCCTCATATACTCAAGTTTGTACAGATCTTTCCTACAAAATTTGACTAAGGAATTAAAAATGTCGAAATGCATCTTCGAATTATTTATGTAGCAATGAATGGATGTTTTAACTCTCAAACTAAAAAAGTGAAAACATTTGCAGGACATATTACATAAATGTAGCATTCAAATAAGTATATCACACGCCATGGAGTGTGCTAACATTCTATAAAATGAGGGATTTAAAACTTTTAATAACAACTGACATGAAATCGACATGATAACGTGAGGCTTGTGGGCTAAACGGTTTCCATTGGCATCAAACATGCATACATATATGAGTGTATTAATATAATAAATATTAATAAAATATGTAATAATGTTACAATAAATACTGTGTTAATCAAAAAAATATGGTAGTAAAATGAATGTGAGAAAGTGAAATTTAATAAAGGGCGGGGATTTCTCTGGTCGTGTTGTGTGACCATCAGTGGATCTTCACGTAATACCTTCTGTTGGCTAAAATTCCAACTCTTTTCATCATGAGATTACATGACATAGTAAATAGTACATTGGACTATTCACACGCTGTGCATTCTTGAAATTAACTATTAATTCACTCATGAAGACAACAATAAAAAACTGCTCAAATGACACTCAGTTTTCTCTTCCTTTCTTCCAGACCCTTGATGGGGAGGTCTCAAACTCACAAAACATAATTTGCATATTTTAATTACCAAAACTACAATACTTTTTTGGTGCGGGGGGGGGGGGGGAAATTGGGAAAACTTATTTGAACAGCAGTGGTGATGTGAATTAAGATCATGATAGAGAATAAAAGATATATGATAGGTATTAAAATAAGAATGGTTTTCTACTATGTGTAAAATATTGAACTAATTTTATGTCATATCTGTCTCACATGTTTCACAATTGAGGCCGGTGAAGTCTGGCTGACATATGCACTCATAGGCATCATCACTACTAGAGCAGGTGGCATCGTTCAGACATGGTTCGGAGTCACAGGGATCAATTACCACGGTAACTATATAAAAAGGAAGGACACAACAAATTAATTGATTACTGGAAATTGAAATTAAATGTTAAATTACTTTAATTATATTATACTTGATGGCAACAAGGCAGTGTAACCACTAGGGCCATTGAAGCCAATTCGCAGTGTAAGGGGGTGGGGGGGGGTGGGTCTACTCGTCCTCTCCCAGAAACCGAAAACAAAAAATAGGTTAGACAACAAATGTTGCATTCTGAGCCATAGTTAGACTATAAAGTAGGTCAATAATCAGGTCTAAATGCAATTTTATGCTAATACATTATCTAGAATCGCCCAACTGATGATGAAGGTGGGAGAGTCATAGCTCATTCTTCCCACCCCCCCCCTCAATCCCCAATTGTGCAACTTACCATTTTGACATAGATCACCTTCGAAACCATCAGCACAAAAACAAGTAAAGGTAGATTCATCACCGACACACGTAGCGTTATTGAGGCAAGGATCCAAGAGGCATAAATCTGAAACTATTATACAAATAATGAATGGTTATGAGTGCAATAGTGCAAATATTTCATGAGTTGAAAGATGGAATGTTACATTCAACGAGGCGCAGCCGAGTTGAATGGAACATTTTTCTACGGCTTGTATATTGGCTATGCATTATTTATTCCATTGACAGCAATACTGTTTATGCTATATCTATTATTATCGAATAAAGTTATTATTATTATTATTATCTATTAAAATTATTATTATTATATCTAAGTATAGTACCTGATTCACAGAGCTCTCCAATAAACCCATCTGGACAGATGCAATTGAAGGAGTTAATGCTGCCTTGGCACGTCCCAGAATTCTGACAAGGGTCACTGGTACATGGATTAAGAATTTCTGAAAAGGATTAAAGGATTATATGCGTATGATAAGAATACTCTTTATGGTGAAAAGCATTGTTTAATAATAGATTATTTTGGTATAAGGGATTAAATATATCCTCATTTTAACAGAGTGTGATACAAACCATCTTAATCCACACCTGTTGCACCACTTTAAGGAGACTGAAGATGAAGATAATGGATAAGCTTATATTTTACAATATTAAATATATCTATGGATTGATAAATGACCTACAAATCAATCAATTATTCATCCAAAAATTGATGTTCAAGTCATTAATCCATCACTCAAGTGGTATACTTTTTCTTCTCTTTTCACTTTTAAATCATGATATGAATTAACCTCACTAAAGAAACCGAAGTTTCTGTAGTTTTGTAGTTTTTCTGAAAAGTATTGATATAATTAGCAAGTTTTGTTTGACAAACTATTAAGTTTTCTGTGGAATACAAATGTTGAAAAAAAATTTCAAATATGTAAGGTAGTAAAAAAAAAGAGGTACCAGTGGAAGTAACATCCTAACTAATGTTTCCGGGGAAGTCTGAAAACACTTGCCAGCAAAGCTTTAAGTGCTCATAGGTATCACATTGTTAATAACAGTATGATACCTATGAGCACTAGTGTAATGTGTAGGCATGAATGGGATGCAATGGCACAGGGCTCGGGTGATTTTCTTATACCGATCTTTGCTTTCAGGCAAACTATGTTGCGTTTGTACAGCAATGAATACCGTACATATAACTAGCAAGTAAGATTCCCATTGATCAAGCTAAGAAACCCTGCTTGAATTATTCACTTGTAAAATAGTTAAATGAGCCAGTAATTCATAATTACATTCAGTTGTCATATTAATATTATTCAGATGTGAAAGCAAAATTGCCACAATTAAACAATTTCAAAGAAAGGATGGATGGAAGCAACATGTATAGGGGAGAACAGGGAGCCAAGGGTGGAAGTGACAGAGGTAGTAGCATTTAACCCAATTACCAAGGATGGGTGCAATACAGCGCATGCATTTTCTAATTATATATTCACTAAAAGGCAAAGTTTGGATAAAAAGATGTTCATTAAAAATCACACTGAATCATAAAAAGAAACTGTCAAATATGTGGCAAAGGAAAAAAAGCATTAATTATTAAGCGAAAAAAAGAAGAAAAAGAGCAAAAGGCAGGCAAATAAAAACTATAAAGCAGAGGTAATTCAAGTCTTTATTGGCAGCTTTAAGCAATAGAAAATATAAGATACATATAATATAAAGTGGATGCAAGGATTTGCGTGATAGCCAAAGGTGGTGAAAGTAATTAAATGCATAAGCAGGGGCAAGAAGGCGGGGTAGGAGGAGGGGAAACAGGGGTGCAACAAGTTGTATCTGGAGACATGAAGGTAGCTAAGACTTGAGAGTAAAGTTCATAAATGGGTAATATGTAACTGTGTCAACATTACTTGTTTACTTTGCTGTATACAAGAAACACCACCAAATGTCTAATTTATCACTTCATGTCAGTCACAAATATCTTTATTTCATATACAAGTAACAATACCGAGTATAACAGAGAACAAAAGGAGGATATAAAACTTAATTCTCTCAAAATTATATCTAAGGTTCGAAACTAAAACTAAAACAAAAGTTTTAAAAACAAAAGCAAAATTCTTGAAAGATGTGAATAATTTTCAGTTCTACCCCTCATCTCTATATACCGCCTCAAAAACAATTTTCACAATAAACATTTGCAAAAAAATACATATTGCCATTACACATTGCTTGCATACAAGACCAGCAGAGGAACAGCAGTATTGTCACTAGATCAGCAATAACATTTTTACCCAGCATACCCAGGGGTGAGCGAAAGCACCATCCACCACAAACATTGTACCGAGCAGATGTAAGAAGGCAATGCAGCTAAGCACCATCTACCATGCATATAGGCAAATGTTCATAGACAGTATTACCAGTTTCACAATCACGTCCAATGAAAAATAGAGGACATATGCAACGATATCGACCCACACCAATGGGGTTGCAGGTAGCTCCATTCTGGCAAGGATCATCAAGGCATGGAAATTCAGCTGAAACAAAAGTGCAAAAACACAGTCAAATTATGATGTTGTATGTCAAATAATTGTACAACAAATATTCAATGACTGAGATCATATATATATATATATGTCCCTGTCAAACTGAGAAATACTTTTCATGTGCACCATGGGAGGGACAACAGCATCACCCTCATGGGTCTAAGTTGATAAGCTCCATCCACAGTGCCATAATTTACCATACTTAAAAAAGGTATGTGTGATTGACTAAGTAGTCCAGCCACTCTGATTGATGAGCCTTGGCCGTTAGAGGATCTGATGTCTCAGAACATGACATTTTTACACTATTATGAAATAGACTGGTAGCAGTCTGTTGGTTTAACAGCCCATGATATATACATATAAAGTTTGTGTCTACAGATATCCATAAAATCTCTCCCTCGGCTGTTTCGACAAATAGCATTACGATAAAGAGCGCTACTCTTTGAAACGACCTCACATTTTCACCACCCTTCATCCCATCCTCCTCTTTGACCTTTAACCCTTGTCCACCTGATCCTATAAAAGAAAAGATGTGGGAACAGATAGAAACAACAATTACACATTCTATTTCAAACTTACGCAGTGAGCAGTTGGTTCCAATAAATCCTGGAGGGCAATTGCACACGTAGTTGGTTCCAAAATTGCTACATACTGCACCATTTTGGCAAGGGTTCGGTAAACATGCATTGTTGTCGACCCCGCAGTAGAAGCCAGTGAAACCCGGGGCACAGATACAGCTGATGAGACGATCAGGAATGCTAGAGTCAAAACATCTCGCTCCGTTTAAACACGGCTCAAAGTCACAGGATACCGGCCCTGATAATTTTACAAAGATTGACAAATTTAAGATATCTGAATCTTCTGAGATAGTCTAAACACTATTATTGTTATTATTATTATGATTGAATTTTAAAATAACATTTCAAAATGATTTTAAATTTAGAGTAGCTCGCAAGTAAGTCATTGCTAACTAGTTGGAATGGTGTGTTGCTTTTATCCTATATCGCAGCAACTTTATCAAGGCGAAAAAATGAAAAGGAGTTTCATGCTACCGATTTGTGGAAGCTTGATACCAACGTAAGATTTTCATGGCTTAAAATGGGTACAATGTTTTGTTTTATGCTGTAATCATCTGAAAAATTATTGCTTGCCGTCTTTAAAAAAATTATTTTTTAGTTTTTAATGTTTTATGATAATATCTGTGAAACATATTTACTGACGGAATAGATGAATTCTTAGAAAGAAAGTTGGACCCACCATTTTCACAGATATTCCCAGTGAATCCTGGTCTACATGTGCACTGGAAGGATAGACCAACAACGAAACAAGTTCCTCCAAACTGGCACGGATTGGTAGAGCAAGGATCCAATTCTAGAAGAGAAAGGAAAATAAACAGAAGAACAATCAAAAATAAAAATGCTAACAGAGGAGTTTGGAATGTTTTAAAGATTTCCCATTGCAATGAAAATGAATTAAGATAAACTTCATATGTAGGAGCTGTTCAGGACCAATCCATGTTTCCAGTGTCCTCTGGGAATCACACAAACAAAATTTCATGAACGAAAGGGTATAAATGTTCTGTTTCCGAAACAAAAGGGTATGGAGAGCAATTTTGAATCGCAACATATTCTAATGGAAACCTGTGGAGCACACAGGAAAACATTTTTTAGCTGAAATTTACTGACTGAACCAAACACCTGTCAGTTGTATGAAAGATTCTTTGAGATGCATAGCTTAATGTCTAAAAGGGTTTTTCATTGCTGTTTTAGCTCTTACTAGGGTCTCAGTATTCTCTCCGTGGTCCCGCTAATCCTCCTGCTCCCAGTCTGAGATGAGACACCACACCGGAGGATGAGGCTCAGGTCTCGAGGATTGAAACGGGACAACTTCTTTTGCTTCTGGATCCCTTTGTTGCAATATTTTGCTGTTTTGTGACAAATTGCCATGTGTATCTCAACTCTGTCGATAGTTCTCCAAACAAACCAGATAATACCAGTAGATACAAGAGATTTCAATAAATACAAACGACAGTAGAATAATAAGAAGCAAGTCTTACCAAAATCACACCTCCTGCCAGTGAAACCACCGACGCAGTTGCACTGGAAGTCAAGCCCATTTGATAGAGACACACATGTACCTCCATTAAGACATGGGTCAGCACTGCAAGCACCAAGATCTATGGAGCGAAAAAACATAGGATCAAGACTTTAAGTAGGAGGTAAAAATTATTGTAAAATAGTCTTCCACTGTAGGGTTACATGACAGGTCGTTGACAAAAGAATTTGATCGGTTCTCACTTGTAATATAGCAGTTTACAACCCATCCTGTACAAAGCCGTTTAATGTTAATAGGACTTGTACATTTTGTATTAATAAAAGATGAAAAAGGACAAACAAAAATACTTAATTTATATATAATTTACATTTTGATATGACTCACAATTTATTGATAGGACTTCCTTCTTTTTTTTTTTTAATTGGGACTACAAGACTGAAGTTCGCACAAAAGATACAAAAATTTGAGACCAAAATATCCTTATCTCCATTACTGGAAGGAGAACAGGTCACTTGTGAATGGTCAAATGTTAATTTAGTAGGTAGATACAGAAAATTATTTGAAAATTTAAAAATGGGGATGGAGGGGGGGAGGGAATGACAAGGGGAAGATAAAATAAAGACATGACTGGGCTTACCGATTTCACATTGTGAGCCAGTGTACCTGTCAGTACACTGACATGAAGCCATTGTCTCGAGGTTAGTACATGTTCCACCATTGAAACATGGAGCATTAGAACAGAAGTTCAGGATACTACAGGTGGGACCGATGTAACCAGCAAAACATGTACATTCAAACGTATTGTCCAGAGAGGTGCAGACCCCATTAGGCTCACAGGGATTATCTGCACAAACTCTGGTGTCTGCAAGGCAAAGAAAGTATTTACGATTAATGACAGTACAACATACTGTTAACAGAAGAGCTGATGATTTCTGAGATCTGTCACCTTGATTGATGTACAAAGAGTTCTGACATTGTGCCTGATCCATACACTGGATAGTAGAAACTTGATACTAGAAACTTGATACTAGAGACAGGATACTATAGACTGGATACTATAGACTGGATACTAGAGACTGTATACTAGAGATTGGATAGTAGAAACTGTTTACCAGAGACTGTATACTATAGACTGGATAGTAGAAACTGGATAGTAGAGACTGTTTACCAGAGACTGGATACTATAGACTGGATACTATAGACTGGATACTAGAGACTGTATACTAGAGCCTGGATAGTAGAAACTGTTTACCAGAGACTGTATACTATAGACTGGATACTAGAGACTGGATAGTAGAAACTGGATAGTAGAGACTGTTTACCAGAGACTGGATACTATAGACTGGATACTAGAGACTGGATAGTAGAAACTGGATAGTAGAGACTGTTTACCAGAAACTGGATACTATAGACTGGATACTAGAGACTGTTTACCAGAGACAGTATACTATAGACTGGATACTAGAGACTGGATACTAGAGACTGGATACTAGAGACTTGATCTACTATAGAAATAGATAGATCTATAGATTTTTAGTACAAGAAGAGGTACAATTTTTTTAGATATATAAAAAAGAACAAAACCAGGTACTGAAATAGTACTCCTTACCTGTTTGACACGTGAGCCCATCAAAACCAGTCAGACACATACAGTTGAATGTATTGGGTCCGGTGAAGGTACAAGTGCCTCCATTCAGACATGGTAATGTCAAGCAAAGATTAATGGCTACAAAAACAAAGTAACAACACCAAAATAGCCTTTAATGATATGTCAAAAATCTTGAAAGAATCAAGAAGAATCATAATAATAATATAGAAAGTTAAAATCCTAAAACAGGGCATTGCAAAGAGCACTAGGGATCTTTTTTTTGCAATAAAAAATAAATAGCCTATGTGATAGAACTGTAGTCTTACACTAGCTAGTAATCTTTGCACTTGTCTACTAGGCATAACTATTACACACATGTCAGACTGTTAGGCATATTTATAGTGTGGCAGAGGAAAACAGCCTATTGAATCACTTAGCTATTAGCAGTGGTGTAACCAGAACGGGTACGCTGGGCCAGTGAGGGATGGACCTTCCTCCTCAGATTCCCTGCCTGCCCCCACCCACAAAATACAAAATGGAACTCAACAACAATAAACCTATTCACTAATATTTTATTCAAAACAAATATATCAACTTACACTTATACTTATTATATTACTTGCAATATTTCCATGTTTAGCACAACCCGGGAAAGAGGAGACAAAAAGGGTCTAATTGCCAAATTGGAATAAAGCGACCGGGTTAATTTAACTCTCTTAAGGGTTCATCATTCTGGACATAAATATAGGGTTACAAAGCAAATGTAATAGGCTATTGTAAAATATGCTTCCCCTATGACCCAACCCCATCTCCTCCCACTCCCCTTGCTTAGGCCACTGTAGTAGTTAGTATTGTAAGCCTAGCTAAGATTATCCATGGCAATCGCCTGTAGTAAACAATCTGTACTTCCATTATTAACTACAAAATTACAGTTTTCACATACACCATGCCACAGTTGTACCATGATCTGTTCTAGACTAAGGTGGACCTATTCACAGGCTAACTCTACCACTCTTTAAACTAATCTATTACGATTCTATGTCAGGAAGCATCATTAATTAACTAAATGCGAGGCAAAATCAACTGAACAATCAACTCATCACAAATATGAGGATAGCCAGATAACAATGCCACCGAATACAAACTACAAATCCAAGCATCAATTGCAAATTCGTGCTTGTACTTTTTCTGTCCCCAAAAGTGACCGATAAATACTAGCATTGTTGATAGAAATTGTGTAATTTGCTGGAATAAATTAAAGTCTTGCTAATACTTGTAAAATGTATTCAGATATATATATTGCTAGAGGGTAGAATTTTAGGGCAAACATATAGCAATAGTATATTATAAATACAAAGTAAGTTAAAAACAGGCCAGCAAGAATGATTAACCATGCATGAGCCCTTTACTAACAAACACTCTCACTACTAAGTCTTAAGCCTAATCTATGTTACAGATGGAAGATACAACAACAAAAATAGGCTACAAACTGTACTGATGTTATTCCAGTGTTTAAAATATAAAGAGAAATGATGCTCACCTCAGTATAAAAGTTGAAAGGCGCCTTCCGAGTTGCATTTGTGTCAATACGATTATCACTTACATTATACAAAAGACATACCACACAGAGTTGAATGATAATTTCAACAAATAAAAAAAAATTAAAAACCTATTAATAACTAAAAGTATTCAAAAGATATTTTTTAGAGATTCCCCCACGGCTGGTATTTTTAATACCTGGTACAAGCAAGCTTTTAAACTTGTGATGTATAAAGTTGCCACCTGAGTGCCACAAGTTGTGGCAGCCAAGTTATACAATTTCTTACCAGTTTGACAGAGGTTTCCTACATAACCATCAAGACAAAGACATTGGAAGCCTGTGGGCATTTGAACACAAGTAGCTCCATTCTCACATGGGGATGACAAACAAGGATTGATTGCTATCAAAACAATATAGAGAAAAAAAGAAGCTTATATTTCAAGAAACTCTATGAATATGCATATTTATGACAAAAAGATATAATAATCCTATGAATATGCATATAAATTACAAAAAGATACAATAACCCTGCATAACCATAAAACATGTTTTTGTAAAATGATAAGAGAAAAGACTGTTAAGTGAGGATCAAACTTAGACAAAAACTTGAAATACATGATAATGTTTTTTTCCCCCTCAGATACAGTCAACATATATCCTTGGTGTAGAAAAACAAATTTACATATTGTTTTGAAGTAGTATGTTACTCAAGGAGATCTATTATATTTACGGGTGCATAATTTAACTGTTCGTCGCCACAATTATTTGCAAATCTGAGTATGGATATTTTCCTGCGTAGTCGACCTGTGAATTTGAGATTGTTATGAAGAGTGTTTGTTCAGCTGGCATTCACCAGCTAGCCATATAGATGATGGAGCGTGCTAGAAATCCCAATATTGTAGCGCACACACGCACTACAATAATTAAAAGACTTACGCTGTTCTCCACAGATATTATCAATGACTGATATGAAACACTCACGAATTTGGCAGAATTCTCCTTCAAAGCCGTCTCGGCAAAAGCAAGAAAATGAGAAAGTTTCGATAGCTGGTACACAAACACCTTCATTCAGACATGGTGATGAAGTACATGGATTTAATGCTGTGAAGATAAAATTATAAGAAAAATAAACAAGGATAATGATGCTCACAGTAGCTTCCAGATTCGCCGAAAATGGAAATTAGACCAAATGTCG
Organism: Apostichopus japonicus; assembly: GCF_037975245.1. Lineage (NCBI taxonomy): Eukaryota > Metazoa > Echinodermata > Holothuroidea > Aspidochirotida > Stichopodidae > Apostichopus > Apostichopus japonicus. The sequence goes on from NC_092579.1 coordinate 22,970,728, forward strand.
TACAATATCGGCTCACATTTCAAAGAAATATTTATATTGCATTTTAACTCACTTTGAAAATACTTTCTGAACATGTTAGCAACAAAGACAAAGAATTGGGCTCTTACAAATCCAGATCATATCTAATATTTTGATCCTCTTCCATGTTTCCCCATCTCTTCCCCTCCCTCCATCCACAGCCTTCCAAAATATGGACCTAAAAATTTGGGTTTGTCATACCTGTTTCACAAACGCTCCCTGCGAACCCAATAGGACACACACACTGGAAATTTATATCATCGAGTTGTAAACAGGTAGCTCCATTCATGCATGGTTGAGTGGCACACAATCCAATAGCTGTAGGAAAGTATTCAAAACAAATTCATTTTTAAATAAAAATAAGAAACTTGATATTAATCAATAGACTATACACACACCATAGATACGTAAATTGCCTATGTAAGTTCTTTGTTATAACGACTTTAATACAAAACCTGAGTTTTGGAAATTTCTGTTTGAGTTTTCTAACATACTATTTAATCAAACCAGTAATTTAAAGAACATTCAAATGGTGCAAGATAGGAAATAGACTTTTGAGGAAACTCAACAAGAAGCTAAGTTCATGTTCATATTTCATTTGAGTCCTCCAGAGCATTTGGGGGGGGGGGGAGACAAACAAATATCAGACAATAACAAAATATCACCTGAATTCTAAGGGAATAAAAATGGTGTAATTTCCTTTGACAGTCTCAATCAATATGAACAAAGAATTTACCTTGTTCACACAGGTTTCCTGTATAACCTTCTGGACAGGCACAGATGAAGACAAAGTCATTATCTGAACGGAAGCAACTGGCATTGTTCATGCAAGGGTTAACATCACAAGGACTTGCAGCTGATGAAATAAATAGAAAGAATAGGATATTCAGTAATGCATACTAACATTGCACATCATCTTATACATGGATAATCTTAGAATTAGCTGGTACCCTTTGGTACCATTCTAAACATTGACCATGAGTACTCCACTTGTCCTGGCTTCATCCCCCTGACTTATTGAATGCACACATATCTATATATCTACTTTACAATATACTCCTCCACTAAAGCAAACTACTTAAGCCATAGAAAAGGTTTACGGTAACTTCACCATAATAAGGGCATTAACATTCTTTTAAAGTACAACGGTAATGATGATCTCGCTGGTTTTCCGCTCCGGGTTAAGTTCTCTTCTTCAACTGCTACATGATTTCAGTGGTGGTTTGATCAGATTTCACCAGAATTAGAGACAGGGTTTCATTTGTAACAGTCTGGATTCAAACCTGCTCGAAGCATGTAACTACTTCCCTAATTTTTTGAGCAGGCGTTGAAGTTTCACCGCATAATTTGGCTAAACCGGTGAGATTATTCACGAAAGTGTCGCGAAATACAAAATTTACGTTTTCCTCATTTCAATGCGGCAATTTTGGCCGTTTTTGTAAGGGCTTTGCAGATTACAATCGAGACTGGAAAAAGAGTGATTACTATTTGACCTACAAACAAACACGTCCAATACAATGGTCTCTATCAGTGCAGCTACATATGTATGATCACAGTGTGCAGAGTTTAACAGGGGACTGGCAAAGTTATCGTACACCGCCGTACATCATTTTGGATGAAATTCACAAGGTAAAGTATACGGAACATACCGATGTCACAGTCGGTGCCACTAAATCCAGGAGGACATTGGCAAATATATTCAAATCCGGTTAATCTCTGACAGGTTGCTCCATTTTGACACGGCAAAAGACTACAAGGATCAATTTCTGAAAACAAAAAAGAAAGAGAGATATATATAAACCATTACCAATGCCAATGTCAATACCAAGTCTAGCTTAAAACTTGAATTAATAAAAAGACTAATACAGTAAAGAGAGGAAGAAAAGATAGCAAGCATCACATCTCTGTGAAAGAAAGGAATTTGTAAGATATTCAAATGAGATCATTTAGAAACATGTAACATAGATTGTATTCATCTCCTGAATCCACACAATGTGAGGGGGGAGGGGTCTGGTAGGGAGTGGCCTGGTGGGGATTACCCTACAATTGCTTTTTTTTGCTTTGGAAATATTTAACAAGCCAAAGAAAAGTTCACAGATAGAACTTCATACAACATATTGCCATGGTCCATTCTCTGTTAAATTTGAAAACAATCTCCATTTTTGTAAAATAATGTAAGTCAATGAAATGTAAAGTAACAGAAGTAAGGAAACACACATTTCAAGGAATGACTAAATCTTTTTTTACTGAAGAATATGCAGAGTGAACATCAAATATTCAAGGAACAGCTCTGAATACGTTCAAGTTGCAGCTAGCATCTACTATTGACCAGCAGACAAAGACACAAAATGTTTCTTTAAAATGAGATATAAACATCGTATGAACTATAAAGATACAAAAATAAATCAAGAAAAAAATATACAAAGATATATAAATTTATGTACCAAATTGACATAAGTCTCCAAAGAATCCAGCTAGACAGGTACATGTGAAGTTCGATCCTGTTCCTCGCTCACAAATTGCACCATTTTCACAAGGCTGGTCAACACATGGGTTAATATCTTTACAGGAGTAAACAGGCGAGATGGTCGTTTAACAAATAGTATAGTCGTACAAGAAAACGAAAGTTTGCTTTAACACCAGTAGTCTGCAAAGTTTTAGGGAGTGCCAAATAAGTTCATGTTTCATATTGACTGAGACATGACCCACCAGTCCCCCAACCCTCAGAATTAATGACCCACCAGGCCCCCAACCCCCAGAATTGATGACCCACCAGGTCCCCACCCATAAGAATTTATGCTCAATTTGCATTAAAGCTAGCTTTGGACTATGGACGTCAGCAAGCTTGAAAAACACTAGACATATATTCTGACGTTTGGAAAGTCCTGCAAACCACCAGATTTTTTTTTTTATGGCAACCCAATGTTGAAGCCTGCCCGTCAGTTTGCAAACAGCTGGTTTACAGCATAAACTGTGACGATAATTTTACAATGAACTTTGACTAGTCAATGTATTAAACTTGTATTAAAGCAGAATGAATCGCTCACAGTATGAACTGTGAAATATACTATACACAATTAATTTATTTACAATAGGCCTATGAGTAACACACTATGAATCAAGTAAAATTCATTCAAGTATTGTACAAATCAAATGAATGATACCCCTAAGAGAAAGAAATATAAATTACTTGATATAAGAATGTTAATAAATACTTAATGTCTTTCAAGAGTGACCGTATCTCATGAAAAGTCACCGGACAAAATTATAATATTATGTGGAGCGGCATGTTTTTACAACTAAAAATTTAAGTCACCAAGATCAGTTAATTGTGTCAACTATCTATAGTCTTTCATGTCTGTCAGCTTGTCTGATTGTATCAAACTTTAAAATTTATTGCAATTTAAGTGAGGTTATAGAGAGAACAAAACTGACAGCAAAAATTAAATATCATTGATGTGTACAAACAATGTCATTAAGTGCTTAAAGTCAATACTTAAAGATAAATATGTACAGAAAGATGTAGATTAATTAGTAGTACCAGTTTCACAATTGTTCCCAGTAAAACCCTGCAGACAAACACAGATGTAAGATCCCGTCAGATCAAAGAAGCATGATGCTCCGTTGAGACATGGGTTTGGGTCGCATGCGATTGGTCCTATTGCAAGCGATGGAAATAAATATCAAAGCAATAGTTAAAGTAGCAGCAGAGGCAAGCAAGCTTTTAAGAAAGTTGCAAGATTTGAAAAAACAATAAAACATTCAAAAACATCTTGTTTTGGCCAAAATCTTGACAAACAACATTTCTTTTTTCTGATTCTAGCAGGAAAATAGAAGAAAATCTGTAAAGACGTTGCAAACCATTTCTGACATATGAGGCAAAACAAGATGCTCTGTGCAAGCTAGAAATAAAAGCAACTTTTAGGTTGGCAAGGTTAGCTTGGCATGTCAACCAATTAAACAACTGATAACTTGCAAAATGACACAAGTAAAAGTAGTAAAGAATTGTCAAACTACACTCAAAGATATTGAGGAATTACACAAAATGACAATTGGATGAAGTTATCAGTCTGCTTTGAACAGCTTTTCTTAATATTAATCTTATATTTATGTATGGTGAAGAAATAAAGGAAATGATAATTTTAAAAGATTTTGCAATTTCTGTAATCTCTTATCTTTATAGTCCCTTATAGTTATTTCAGAAAAGCACCATCCTACTCAATGTTTCCCCCCCCCCTCCCCAAAGCCTTCCCCTCCCCTAAAACTTTCCCCTTACCACAACCTGTGCCACCTTTTCTGGTTATATCAAGCGTAAGATAATAACTGGAAATGTAGAATTTGAAATATCCTAAATGAGTGCAAGTAGTATCCAACACAAAGTCCTCCTCCGCTTCCCCCCCCCCCCCCCCAACTTTGATCTACAAAGAATAGAATAAAGTGCTAGAAAGTTTATCTTTACTCTGGAAATACTTAAAAAGCAGCTGGTTGCATTTCCAAGGTAACAAAGTTATTTTCTTTAGAGTCACAAGAAACAGTCAGAATACAACTTCATACCAGCCTACAATTTCAGAACAATTGGTATGGCATGTTCCTTGAACTGGTGAGAAAAATTTGTCCAGGAGGGGGGTGGGGGAATGGAAGGGAGATGCTACATATCATTTGGACATATCATTGCACGTTCTACAATCTTGAAGGTTCTTGTAGAACTTCCTGGATTAAGCGAGTGAATCACAAATTAAAAGTAGGACATCTCTATTCATAGCAGAAAATGCAACCAACTGCTTCAACTTATTATTCCTGCTGAGAGTATTCAAGGGACATTGTTATTAATGAGGAAAGGCTGTACCAGTTTGACAATTGTCTCCATCAAATCCTTGAGGACAGATGCACATGAAGTTGAGGCCTGTACCAGGCATACATGTTGCATCATTCTGACAGGGCTCTGAGTCACATGGATTTAACACTATGAAAAGAAATATTCAACAGTACTTTTAAAGTAAAGAATTGGAAGGCAAAAGGGCATGCAAGTTTGTAAAAGCAGACTGCGATGGTGACTAAAAAATAACTACAGATGAGAAAAGTCAAGTGTAGAATTTATGTGGCATGTGCAATTTGGATAATTTTGTATTCATTTTCAATAGTTCAGGTAAAATCCTGGAAAGGATTATACAGGTCATTTAACATCAACTTTCTTGTACACCAGCTCTGATCTTTATGATTACGATAATTTCATTCCTTACTTGTTTTGTTTCTAATTGATTAATAGTACAAACAATATTACAATAGTAAATCTTAAGCACTTTTATACCACCCAGTTTCTTCCTACATTAAATGTCTAGCATTATATCAAAAATATGCTTCAATATTAAATGACATATTGTATTTTCCAGCTAGTATATGGATGTTTTAATGTCAATTGAGGCACTGGAAATGCAAACTAACCATGAAAAGTGACTTTTTTGTTATAACAAGAATTTACTTAAAATTTAATATGTATTTACCATTCTGACAATTTTCTCCTTCAAACCCAAGAGGGCAATCACAGAAGAAGCCACTTCCGAGTAATGGAAAACAGGTGGCACCGTTAAGGCAAGGGTTGGAATCGCATGGATTGATGACTAAAAGCAAGATTAAAGTTTAGAAGCATTGCAGAAGATAAAAAATGAGAATATTGTACAGCTATATATAGCAGCAGCAGCTAAGCATATCCTTTGGATTCATGTTTTTATCACCTGCAGATGATATATCATTTATAGATATGAGGTAAAGCAAACTTTCTATCACCAAAAAAGAAATATGCAAACTGCACAGCAGGATAAAGTTGCTGCAATCAAAATATTAGAGCCAAGAATATATGTCAGTAAAGATTTGGAAGATATGCATAATAATTACATATCCTTTGCTTTGATGTATCCCCTAAAGATGACATATCCTGTACATCTACAGAAACTGCATAGCTGGGGTATTAAAGGTTCCCATTCATAATATATTATGAGTAGCACTAAACTTAAACAATTTGTCAGTCAAGTTTTCACAAATCACCGGCTCTTAATATCTCTATATATATGTTTGCTCTTAATATATGCTTGCACAAGATCAGCAAAAAAAGCTTCCAAAATGTGATACTTTACAACAGTTTCAACATTTTCAAAGGATTTTGTCCCTATAAATATGATTTAAAGACTTCAACTTTAAAGCAATGTAATCATTCTATTGATTTGTTTCATCAAGTTGTAGTTGATCTCTCAAGGAATTAAATCTTACGAAATTCAGACAAAGAGTTTGTGACAGAATGAGACAAATTGAAATGTTTTGCTAGCTTTTTTTAAATCATTTGAATTATTCACTAGTCTTTCTTCTATTGAATCTTAACTAGTAAATGATGTTTGGTCTTCCTTTCAATAATTAATTAGACAAGACAACTTCTCTTTGAAACTCAAACAAAAGCAAAGCAGCTTGCAGCAGAGAAACCTCAGCATTGAAAGAATAGATAAAGCCCAGCCCTCCCCTTCCAAAAAAAATCCCCTGAAAAAAAGCAGGTAAGTCAAGCACAGAGTTTGGATTAAAATATTACAATCATAATGGCAGACTATATAGAGCAATTGGTTGGACGTTGGACTTACAATGTTAAATAAACCTTACACCATTGCAGAAAAGTATTCAAACCAAGTTAAATTATGGAATGAGATACATGTAAGTAGAAGAATGTTAAATTATTATAAATGAAGAGTACAAATAGATCAGTAAATAGTGTAATGATAAAGTCAAATTTGTCAGAAAACATTGTCCCTCTTTGCTTCAGACTCCCTTTCCTTCCCTGCGCTTTCCTCCCCTTTCTGCTGTTGTCTCTCTGTATTTAAACTTTCTTCATGTAAAATTGCAGTTTATATGATTTTCATGCAAAGTAAACTTTGTAGTTGTCGTCCTGACATTTGCAATGTCAATGTATTTCAATTTTAGATGGAACTGTAAATGTATTCTTGTCAGCACCGCTTTAAATCCAATTAATATTAATTTCAATAAATATTAAACATCATGAATTATGAATATCTCGGGTTTGTCCCGAGATAAGTCATAATATCCACTGTTGTTGTTTTTTTTGTTTTTTTTTAAATCCACTTACTATTTGCGCACGTTTCACCCGTAAATTGGGGTAGACAGAGACAAACAAAACCTTCATTGGCTGTTGCTTCACAGGTACCTCCATTGGTGCAAGGACTGGAGTCACATGGGCTAATTGCTATGAAAACATTAAATATCGATAGTAATGATAGTAATGATGATGATGATAACAATATCTTCCTTTGTGCTGTCCAAATGCATCTTGGGAAGCCTCATATATAAAAACAGAGAAACATACCCATGGATACATTAGAAGGTAAAAATATCAAAATTTAATCTCAAACCATCTAATTGTTCAGACAAAATTAGAAGATAAAAAATTTGAAATAGAAAAGGGAATAAGAAAACTAAAATTAGAGGGAAAGAAAGAAAGAAAAAAGAAACAAAGATAATCAGGTAAGGAGTAAACATGTGACAATGGCTTGAAGTATAATATATTGCAATATAATGCAGTCAATATTTAGTAGTTGGAAAAGTTTTCAAGACCCAGAAAGAATTTTGTTAAAAGGAAATAAGCACATTTCACGGCTCTCATATTCCTGAACGTTCAGGTAATTACCTATGTCTCTATGTCAATTTCTCATCTAGATGATAGTTACAGGGCTTGAATTTCCCAACAGGATTATACCAGGATCTAAACAAGAGGCCCTCTAATTTTGTAATAATTTGCGATGCAATGTTTAAAACTGTCACCTAGGTTTTAAAGCAGTCAATTAATACTTTTCATGCCCAAACCTCCAAATTTTCGGGAATTGAGCCAGAAGTGGGAAGAAGGAAGTCCGATTCACAATGTGGATTTCAAATTATGCATTTTAAGGAGAAGAGTTTAAAAAAATGTGCCACACCCCCCCAGCCCCCCTCCCATTTGGTAAAAATTTCCTTTCATTATGAGTGTTTTATGAAAAATGGTGGCATATTTTTCAGCTTTCATTTTGTGTCAGCATCTACATCTGTTCTTCTCCTAATTTTTTTCAGAAGATATTATATGTTTTGTACCAAAACTGTATGGACCATGCATTCTTTTCATTGTATGGGCCATGCATTCTTTTCATTCTAAATTGTATGAGCCCTGCATTCTTTTCATTCAAAATTGTATGGGACATGCAATTTTTTCATTCCAAATTGTATGGGCCATGCATTCTGTTCATTCTAAATTGTATGAGTCATGCATTCTTTCCATTCTAAATTGTATGGGCCCTGCATTCTTTTCATTCAAAATTGTATGGGACATGCATTTTTTTCATTCTAAATTGTATGAGTCATGCATTCTTTCCATTCTAAATTGTATGGGCCATGCATTCTTTTCATTCAAAATTGTATGGGACATGCAATTTTTTCATTCCAAATTGTATGGGCCATGCATTCTTTCATTCCAAATTGTATGAGCCCTGCATTCTTTTCATTTGAAATTGTATGGGCCATGCATTCTGTTCATTCCAAATTGTATGAGTCATGCATTATTTTCCTTCTGTTTTCTTTTTTTTCCTCCAAATCCAAACAGCTTCACTTATAGAGAATATGAAAGTCTTTAATCATAGTCGTTTTAATTCCTCTGTGATTTTTAAAGTTGGCCAGAAATTAACTCCCCCAAAAATCCAAACAGTTTCACTAAAAGAGAATATCAAAGAGGTTTTGTAAAAATCATGAGATACCAAGCCATCTAAAGTTCATTGGAGAGAAATTCCTGCATGTGTGATGTAGATTTACTCTTGAAAAGTACTTTCGCTACACGAATGGAAAAATTTGGTACACCTGACAGACATTTGAATATTATCTTATCCTGAAGAGGATGAGAATACATGGGGGGGGGGGGTAGAATGATCCCTTCACCACCATCTATCTAGTAAGTTTCATTTGGTTACATTTAAATGGATCAATCTGTCAAGGAAATGTATGAAATGATTAGAAATGGTAATAAAGGTTATAAAGCTCTTACCCATCTCACAGAATTGACCGGTGAATCCAGCATTGCAGGAGCAGAAGATGGCCAAATCCAGAGATGACTGGAAGCAAACAGCTTCATTAAGACAAGGATTTGGATCACATGGGGACATCACCTCTGATAAAATATAAGTTATAGGAATGTCTACAGTGAAACCTATTTTTTCTCTCTTTCTCTTTTCTTCAAAAGTTCAAGTAAAAATATGGAACAGCAACAAAGAGTAACGAATGTTCACTTAATATGAGAGTGGGGAACTACAAATGAGTAGCTATGAAAATATCCAGTGTGACTGTGAAAATTTCTCTGCATTTCTGCTTTATCACTCTGTTTTCCAATCTTTTCAAGCTATCAACATTTCTTTGAAAACAGGAAGAAAGGAAAATGGCAAAAAACAAAGAAACAATATGAAAATAAAGCATTTTCTGTCCTTATTTGACATGAGATAATTAGCTTACAATGGTAACGTAGTGTTCCTACAATAGTGTTAAATTATACCATTAAAGTGAGCAAAGTTTTGATTGACAGGACGCAACGATACGGTCGGGACGAAGGACGGTAGTTCACTATGATCTCCTGTCTGAGCTGACTATGTATGGTAGGACAATCTCGTGGGACAACCAGCCCTAGTGACTGTCGTACTTAAGGTTCAACAAACTTTATTATTTACTATTAAAATACTGCCATATACTCATTTGTACATTCCTCTAAATATTCACAATGTTATAAGGAGCAGCTGATCAGTGGTGCAAACGATATAGGGGACATCATTCCCTCAACTTTTGAAGAAAAAAATGGTTTCCCTGATACAAGAAGTTCCCCCTCTTTGCCATAAACTGTCAAATTTCCTTTTGTTAATCACAACGAAAATTTGTGATAGGCAATTCAGAGGGTTCACTTAATTCTTGGAAGTTACTTTATCGTGTATGGTATGTATGATTGACTTTTAACCTTATGGTCATGCAGATTGCCATTTCAATTTGGCAGTTATTGATTTATAAGGAAAATTGTTGTTGCTACACACTGATTAGTCCTGTCTATTTGTCTATCCTATCTATTAGTCCAGTCTCTCAAATCTAGTATTTTGAAAGGCTGGAAGCATGTTGAGAAGTTAGTAAGTATTGCTGTAGTACACAGGTTGCAATGAAATCAACAAATAAATACAGCAAGTCAATATTTTGGCGGGTGGAGTGAATGATTTTTTTACTTTATTTTAGTCATTCAATCCCCACTTGGAACACCACAGGCCATCACAATTGCCTAACCAAGAAAGGACCCATAGATTGATCTGATCTGATTGGATATGCTGTCCATGACAGGACAACCTTAAACAAAACAACCATTGCCTTTGAACTACCCCCTGACAACTCCACTAACATTCAAAGTTTTATCCAATAAGAAATGAATTATTATACCATCACAGGTTGGTCCTTCAAATCCTGCAATACATATGCAGAGGAAGTTAAAGTCTGGCTGGGATATGCAAGTGGCTCCATTGTTACATGGTAGTAAATCGCAACGGTTGACTTCTAGAAATGGAATTAGTACAAATATTGATATATGGTTTGAGCAATAAAATAAATAACAATTTAATTGAGAAACTGTTCATTGGCACCATAATTGTATCATGATAATGAATTGTGAAAGGTTAAGTTGTATTTAATAGTAGGAATTATTTGACGTATGGGTTCAGTGACAATTATATATATCATATATGAAAACACAGTATTAACTTCATCTAAAGTTAATAGAGGAAACTCTTCACAAATCAACGTAATACACAAAATTGTATTTCACATATCCGATGTAAATGTCTAATAAATTCAACATGCATGAGTGAATTGCGTATGAATATCTTAAGCCTCTAATATGTTCAGTCTGTTCATCCATTGGTTTCAGTCTACAATAATGACACTGCCCACTGTGTCCACTCTATGTCATGTGGCATATACCTGTCCACTCTGTCACGTGACATATCCCTGTCCACTCTATGTCATCCTACAGTACCCTCAGAAGGAATAAATATTCAGGTCAACTAGGTTAACACTTGGTAAGATTAACCGGCAGGAGAAACAAAGTCTCAGCAAAGTTGGAATGGAAAATTGTAATTTACTAACAAAAGATTGTCGTAATAAAAGATCTATACATATAGCACAATGATCTCCTGTAAATCCATTCTGACAGGCATATGCCAAATGACATAGAGTAGACAGGTATATGAAAAAGCTAGTCTTAGTCAACTATTAAACTTAGTCAAATAGTAAAAGCTAGTCTTAGTCAACTCTTCCATCCTTCTAAGTTCTTCTGTTACAATGTTGCATCAGTATGCTTCCTAAATTGATACAATACTTATACTGAATAATCAGTGTGACAGAGCATAGATGTTCAGATAAAGATAGGATGTTTGCTATCATAGTTTTCAAAGGGACATTAAAAGAGAACTTTTTATATTGTAGCAAATTTCAATTGTGTAACATCATAACTACAAAGTCTAGACAAATAGCTGTTGGGGAGAATATCTGAAGATCAGCATGGAGAGCTGTCACTTTAGTTAGGAAAATTAACTATACCTATATTACAAACATCTCCTTCAAAGCCATCAGGACAGGTACAGATGAAGTTAAGACCACCAACAGAGGAGCAAGTAGCTCCATTCATACAGGGATTAGTGTCACATGGATCAATGACTGTGGATTAATAGATGAATGATGAGTGACACTCAATGAAATTTATGTTAACTTCAAAACTATTTTCAGTGAAGTATGTGAAATATTGTGAATATAACAAAGAGAGTAACAATTTATGGAACATGCAATGTAGTTCAACAAGAGATATGCTTCATAGAAGGGATACTTTTTTACTATTAAAAACAGGTACAGTTACCAGTTTGAAGTGTTACAAATTATTAACAAGTTTTCTATCAACTGTTTAACAAAGTCAGAGAAAGAGAATTAACTTATATCGTACCAGTTTCACAAGTTTGTCCTGCAAAGCCACTAGGGCACTGACAAAAGAAAGCGCTGAGACCTAGGTCAATGCAAGTCCCTCCATTTAGACAAGGATCACTGCTACATGGAATGACTGATGGTACAATGAAACAATGTAATGTTAATTGTATGGAACCAAATATAAAATACAAAAATATTAAGGAGGGCTAAAACCTTGAAAATTCTGAAAGCTTTTAATGAGTTTCAGAAAAAGGGTCCCCAAAGATAGAAAGATTTGAAATTGTTTGTTATTAAGTGCAAATGATTGAAAATGCTAAGGGTCAAATAAAGTGAAAATTACCATCTCCACAGAGATTGCCAATGAATCGATCTAAGCAAATACATGTGAACTGAGCTCCAATAGTGGGTGTGCATGCTGCACCATTTAGACAGGGATTAGCGTCACAGGGATTAACGACTACGGATTAATGGATACAAAGATGGAGTGTAGAAAACAACCTATGAAACATTTCATTTGTCCAGATTAACACAAAACTTCCAATTGACCAAAATGATGAATATTTTACAAATCATGGTTTCCTAATTTCAATACTAATGTTGCATATTCATTATGCAAGAACAGTCATACAAAAGAAGTGACAACAATAATTAGTTGACTATAAAGTCACTCAGCATCCCAGAGTAAATACCAGTTTATTCTCATGACAGTACGATGGATTTTGTTATATTTAATGTTAGTCTTAGTCAACTCTTCCATTCCTTCTAGGTTCTTCTGTTCCATAGATATTCAGATCAAGACAGGATGTTTGCTATCATAGTTTTCAAAGGGACGCTAAAAGAGAACTTTGTATATCGTAGCAAATTTCCAATTGTGTAACATCATTTCTACAAAGTCCAGACAAATAACTGTTGGGGAGGATATCTGAAGATCAGCATGGAGAGCTGTCACTTGATATTAGGAAAATTAACTATACCTATATCGCAAACATCTCCTTCAAAGCCATCAGGACAGGTACAGATGAAGTTAAGTCCACCAAGAGAGGAGCAAGTAGCTCCATTCATACAGGGATTAGTGTCACATGGATCAATGACTGTGGATTAATAGATGAATGATGAGTAACACTCAATGAAATTTATGTTAATTTCAAAACTACTTTCAGTGAAGTATGTGAAATATTGTGAATATAAAAAAGAGAGTAACAATTTATGGAACATACAATGTAGTTCAACTAGAGATATGCTTCACAAAAGGATACTCTTTAATATCAGGGACAGATACAATTACCAGTTTCCAGAGTTACAAATTATTAACAAGTTTTCTATCAACTGTTTAACAAAGTCTGGAGAAGAGAATTAACTAATATCGTACCAATTTCACAAGTTTGTCCTGCAAAGCCACTAGGGCACTGACAAAAGAAAGCGCTGAGACCTAAGTCAAAGCAAGTTCCTCCATTCAGACAAGGATCACTGCTACATGGAATGACTGATGGTACAATGAAACAATGTTATATTAATTGTATGGAACCAAGGATAAAATACAAAAATAATAAGGAGGGCTAAAACCTTGGAAATTCAGAAAGGTTTTAATGAGTTTCAGAAAAGAGGTCCACAAAGATAGAAAGATTTGAAATTGTTTGTTATTAAGTGCAAATGATTGAAAATGCTAAGGGTCAAATAAAGTGAAAATTACCATCTCCACAGAGGTTGCCAGTGAATCCATCTAAGCAAATACATGTGAACTGAGCTCCAATAGTGGGTGTGCATGCTGCACCATTTAGACAGGGATTAGCGTCACAGGGATTAACGACTACGAATTAATGGATACAAAGATGGAGTGTAGAAAAACAACCTATGAAACATTTCATTTGTCCAGATTAACACAAAACTTCCAATTGACCAAAATGATGAATATTTTACAAATCATGGTTTCCTAATTTCAATACTAATGTTGCATATTCATTATGCAAGAACAGTCATACAAAAGAAGTGACAACAATAATTAGTTGACTATAAATTCACTCAGCATCCCAGAGTAAAAACCAGTTTTTATTCTCAAGGCAGTACGAGGAGTTTGTTTTATTAAAATTTAGTCTCAGTCAACTCTTCCATTCCTTCTAAGTTCTTCTGTTTCAATGTTGCATCAGTATGCTTCCTAAATTGATACAGTATTTATACTGAATAATCAGTGTGACAGAGCATAGATATTCAGATAAAGACAGGATGTTTACTATCATAGTTGTTAAAGGGACATTGAAAGAGATCTTTTAATATCGTACCAAATATCCAATTGTGTTACATCATTACTACAAAGTCTAGACAAATAACTGTTGGGGAGGATATCTGACAATCAGCATGGAGAGCTGACACTTGATGTTAGGAAAACTAACTATACCTATATCACAAACATCTCCTTCAAAGCCATCAGGACAGGTACAGATGAAGTTAAGTCCACCAAGAGAGGAGCAAGTGGCTCCATTCATACAGGGATTAGTGTCACATGGATCAATGACTGTGGATTAATAGATGAATGATGAGTAACACTCAATGAAATTTATGTTAACTTCAAAACTACTTTCAGTGAAGTATGTGAAATATTGTGGATATAACAAAGAGAGTAACAATTTATGGAACATATAATGTAGTTCAACTAGAGATATGCTTCACAAAAGGATAATCTTTAATATCAGAGACAAGTTCAATTACCAGTTTCCAGAGTTACAAATTATTAACAAGTTTTCTATCAACAGTTTAACAAAGTCTGGAGAAGAGAATTAACTAATATCGTACCAGTTTCACAAGTTTGTCCAGCAAAGCCACTAAGGCACTGACAAAAGAAAGCGCTGAGACCTAGGTCAATGCAAGTCCCTCCATTTAGACAAGGATTACTGCTACATGGAATGACTGATGGTACAATGTAACAATGTAATGTTAATTGAATGGAACCAAGGATAAAATACAAAAATATTAAGAAGTGCTAAAACCTTGGAAATTCAGAAAGGTTTTAATGAGTTACAGAAATGTGGTCCATAAAGGAAGAAGGATATGAAATTGTTTGTTATTAAGATTAACAAGATCGAAAATGCTTAGGGTAAAATTACCATCTCCACAGAGGTTGCCAGTGAATCCATCTAAGCAAGTACATGTGAACTGAGCTCCAATAGTGGGTGTGCATGCTGCACCATTTAGACAGGGATTAGCGTCACAGGGATTAACGACTACGGATTAATGGATACAAAGATGGAGTGTAGAAAACAACCTATGAAACATTTCATTTGTCCAGATTAACACAAAACTTCCAATTGACCAAAATGATGAATATTTTACAAATCATGGTTTCCTAATTTCAATACTAATGTTGCATATTCATTATGCAAGAACAGTCATACAAAAGAAGTGACAACAATAATTAGTTGACTATAAATTCACTCAGCATCCCAGAGTAAAAACCAGTTTTTATTCTCAAGGCAGTACGAGGAGTTTCTTTTACTAAAATTTAGTCTCAGTCAACTCTTCCATTCCTTCTAAGTTCTTCTGTTTCAATGTTGCATCAGTATGCTTCCTAAATTGATACAGTATTTATACTGAATAATCAGTGTGACAGAGCATAGATATTCAGATAAAGACAGGATGTTTACTATCATAGTTGTTAAAGGGACGTTGAAAGAGAACTTTTAATATCGTACCAAATATCCAATTGTGTTACATCATTACTACAAAGTCTAGACAAATAACTGTTGGGGAGGATATCTGAAAATCAGCATGGAGAGCTGTCACTTTAGTTAGGAAAATTAACTATACCTATATCACAAACATCTCCTTCAAAGCCATCAGGACAGGTACAGATGAAGTTAAGTCCACCAAGAGAGGAGCAAGTAGCTCCATTCATACAGGGATTAGTGTCACATGGATCAATGACTGTGGATTAATAGATGAATGATGAGTAACACTCAATGAAATTTATGTTAACTTCAAAACTACTTTCAGTAAAGTATGTGAAATATTGTGAATATAACAACGAGAGTAACAATTTATGGAACATACAATGTACTGTAGTTCAACTAGAGATATGCTTCACAAAACGATACTCTTTAATATCAGGGACAGGTACAATTACCAGTTTCCAGAGGTACAAATTATTAACAAGTTTTCTATCAACTGTTTAACAAAGTATGGAGAAGAGAATTAACTAATATCGTACCAGTTTCACAAGTTTGTCCTGCAAAGCCACTAGGGCACTGACAAAAGAAAGCGATGAGACCTAGGTCAATGCAAGTCCCTCCATTTAGACAAGGGTCACTGCTACATGGAATGACTGATGGTACAATGAAACAATGTAATGTTAATTGTATGGAACCAAATATAAAATACGAAAATATTATGGAGGGCTAAAACCTTGAAAATTCTGAAAGCTTTTAATGAGTTTCAGAAAAGAGGTCAACAAAGATAGAAAGATTTGAAATTGTTTGTTATTAAGTGCAAATGATTGAAAATGCTAAGGGTCAAATAAAGTGAAAATTACCATCTCCACAGAGGTTGCCAATGAATTGATCTAAGCAAATACATGTGAACTGAGCTCCAATAGTGGGTGTGCATGCTGCACCATTTAGACAGGGATTAGCGTCACAGGGATTAACGACTACGGATTAATGGATACAAAGATGGAGTGTAGAAAACAACCTATGAAACATTTCATTTGTCCAGATTAACACAAAACTTCCAATTGACCAAAATGATGAATATTTTACAAATCATGGTTTCCTAATTTCAATACTAATGTTGCATATTCATTATGCAAGAACAGTCATACAAAAGAAGTGACAACAATAATTAGTTGACTATAAAGTCACTCAGCATCCCAGAGTAAATACCAGTTTATTCTCATGACAGTACGATGGATTTTGTTATATTTAATGTTAGTCTTAGTCAACTCTTCCATTCCTTCTAGGTTCTTCTGTTCCATAGATATTCAGATCAAGACAGATGTTTGCTATCATAGTTTTCAAAGGGACGCTAAAAGAGAACTTTGTATATCGTAGCAAATTTCCAATTGTGTAACATCATTTCTACAAAGTCCAGACAAATAACTGTTGGGGAGGATATCTGAAAATCAGCATGGAGAGCTGTCACTTGATATTAGGAAAATAACTATACCTATATCGCAAACATCTCCTTCAAAGCCATCAGGACAGGTACAGGTGAAGTTAAGTCCACCAAGAGAGGAGCAAGTAGCTCCATTCATACAGGGATTAGTGTCACATGGATCAATGACTGTGGATTAATAGATGAATGATGAGTAACACTCAATGAAATTTATGTTAATTTCAAAACTACTTTCAGTGAAGTATGTGAAATATTGTGAATATAAAAAAGAGAGTAACAATTTATGGAACATACAATGTAGTTCAACTAGAGATATGCTTCACAAAAGGATACTCTTTAATATCAGGGACAGATACAATTACCAGTTTCCAGAGTTACAAATTATTAACAAGTTTTCTATCAACTGTTTAACAAAGTCTGGAGAAGAGAATTAACTAATATCGTACCAATTTCACAAGTTTGTCCTGCAAAGCCACTAGGGCACTGACAAAAGAAAGCGCTGAGACCTAAGTCAAAGCAAGTTCCTCCATTCAGACAAGGATCACTGCTACATGGAATGACTGATGGTACAATGAAACAATGTTATATTAATTGTATGGAACCAAGGATAAAATACAAAAATAATAAGGAGGGCTAAAACCTTGGAAATTCAGAAAGGTTTTAATGAGTTTCAGAAAAGAGGTCCACAAAGATAGAAAGATTTGAAATTGTTTGTTATTAAGTGCAAATGATTGAAAATGCTAAGGGTCAAATAAAGTGAAAATTACCATCTCCACAGAGGTTGCCAGTGAATCCATCTAAGCAAATACATGTGAACTGAGCTCCAATAGTGGGTGTGCATGCTGCACCATTTAGACAGGGATTAGCGTCACAGGGATTAACGACTACGGATTAATGGATACAAAGATGGAGTGTAGAAAAACAACCTATGAAACATTTCATTTGTCCAGATTAACACAAAACTTCCAATTGACCAAAATGATGAATATTTTACAAATCATGGTTTCCTAATTTCAATACTAATGTTGCATATTCATTATGCAAGAACAGTCATACAAAACAAGTGACAACAATAATTAGTTGACTATAAATTCACTCAGCATCCCAGAGTAAAAACCAGTTTTTATTCTCAAGGCAGTACGAGGAGTTTGTTTTATTAAAATTTAGTCTCAGTCAACTCTTCCATTCCTTCTAAGTTCTTCTGTTTCAATGTTGCATCAGTATGCTTCCTAAATTGACACAGTATTTATACTGAATAATCAGTGTGACAGAGCATAGATATTCAGATAAAGACAGGATGTTTACTATCATAGTTGTTAAAGGGACATTGAAAGAGATCTTTTAATATCGTACCAAATATCCAATTGTGTTACATCATTACTACAAAGTCTAGACAAATAACTGTTGGGGAGGATATCTGACAATCAGCATGGAGAGCTGACACTTGATGTTAGGAAAACTAACTATACCTATATCACAAACATCTCCTTCAAAGCCATCAGGACAGGTACAGATGAAGTTAAGTCCACCAAGAGAGGAGCAAGTGGCTCCATTCATACAGGGATTAGTGTCACATGGATCAATGACTGTGGATTAATAGATGAATGATGAGTAACACTCAATGAAATTTATGTTAACTTCAAAACTACTTTCAGTGAAGTATGTGAAATATTGTGGATATAACAAAGAGAGTAACAATTTATGGAACATATAATGTAGTTCAACTAGAGATATGCTTCACAAAAGGATAATCTTTAATATCAGAGACAGGTTCAATTACCAGTTTCCAGAGTTACAAATTATTAACAAGTTTTCTATCAACAGTTTAACAAAGTCTGGAGAAGAGAATTAACTAATATCGTACCAGTTTCACAAGTTTGTCCAGCAAAGCCACTAAGGCACTGACAAAAGAAAGCGCTGAGACCTAGGTCAATGCAAGTCCCTCCATTTAGACAAGGATTACTGCTACATGGAATGACTGATGGTACAATGTAACAATGTAATGTTAATTGAATGGAACCAAGGATAAAATACAAAAATATTAAGAAGTGCTAAAACCTTGGAAATTCAGAAAGGTTTTAATGAGTTACAGAAATGTGGTCCATAAAGGAAGAAGGATATGAAATTGTTTGTTATTAAGATTAACAAGATCGAAAATGCTTAGGGTAAAATTACCATCTCCACAGAGGTTGCCAGTGAATCCATCTAAGCAAGTACATGTGAACTGAGCTCCAATAGTGGGTGTGCATGCTGCACCATTTAGACAGGGATTAGCGTCACAGGGATTAACGACTACGGATTAATGGATACAAAGATGGAGTGTAGAAAACAACCTATGAAACATTTCATTTGTCCAGATTAACACAAAACTTCCAATTGACCAAAATGATGAATATTTTACAAATCATGGTTTCCTAATTTCAATACTAATGTTGCATATTCATTATGCAAGAACAGTCATACAAAAGAAGTGACAACAATAATTAGTTGACTATAAATTCACTCAGCATCCCAGAGTAAAAACCAGTTTTTATTCTCAAGGCAGTACGAGGAGTTTATTTTACTAAAATTTAGTCTCAGTCAACTCTTCCATTCCTTCTAAGTTCTTCTGTTTCAATGTTGCATCAGTATGCTTCCTAAATTGATACAGTATTTATACTGAATAATCAGTGTGACAGAGCATAGATATTCAGATAAAGACAGGATGTTTACTATCATAGTTGTTAAAGGGACGTTGAAAGAGAACTTTTAATATCGTACCAAATATCCAATTGTGTTACATCATTACTACAAAGTCTAGACAAATAACTGTTGGGGAGGATATCTGAAAATCAGCATGGAGAGCTGTCACTTTAGTTAGGAAAATTAACTATACCTATATCACAAACATCTCCTTCAAAGCCATCAGGACAGGTACAGATGAAGTTAAGTCCACCAAGAGAGGAGCAAGTAGCTCCATTCATACAGGGATTAGTGTCACATGGATCAATGACTGTGGATTAATAGATGAATGATGAGTAACACTCAATGAAATTTATGTTAACTTCAAAACTACTTTCAGTAAAGTATGTGAAATATTGTGAATATAACAAAGAGAGTAACAATTTATGGAACATACAATGTACTGTAGTTCAACTAGAGATATGCTTCACAAAACGATACTCTTTAATATCAGGGACAGGTACAATTACCAGTTTCCAGAGGTACAAATTATTAACAAGTTTTCTATCAACTGTTTAACAAAGTATGGAGAAGAGAATTAACTAATATCGTACCAGTTTCACAAGTTTGTCCTGCAAAGCCACTAGGGCACTGACAAAAGAAAGCGATGAGACCTAGGTCAATGCAAGTCCCTCCATTTAGACAAGGGTCACTGCTACATGGAATGACTGATGGTACAATGAAACAATGTAATGTTAATTGTATGGAACCAAATATAAAATACGAAAATATTAAGGAGGGCTAAAACCTTGAAAATTCTGAAAGCTTTTAATGAGTTTCAGAAAAGAGGTCAACAAAGATAGAAAGATTTGAAATTGTTTGTTATTAAGTGCAAATGATTGAAAATGCTAAGGGTCAAATAAAGTGAAAATTACCATCTCCACAGAGGTTGCCAGTGAATCCATCTAAGCAAATACATGTGAACTGAGCTCCAATAGTGGGTGTGCATGCTGCACCATTTAGACAGGGATTAGCGTCACAGGGATTAACGACTACGGATTAATGGATACAAAGATGGAGTGTAGAAAACAACCTATGAAACATTTCATTTGTCCAGATTAACACAAAACTTCCAATTGACCAAAATGATGAATATTTTACAAATCATGGTTTCCTAATTTCAATACTAATGTTGCATATTCATTATGCAAGAACAGTCATACAAAACAAGTGACAACAATAATTAGTTGACTATAAATTCACTCAGCATCCCAGAGTAAAAACCAGTTTTTATTCTCAAGGCAGTACGAGGAGTTTGTTTTATTAAAATTTAGTCTCAGTCAACTCTTCCAATCCTTCTAAGTGCTTCTGTTTCAATGTTGCATCAGTATGCTTCCTAAATTGATACAGTATTTATACTGAATAATCAGTGTGACAGAGCATAGATATTCAGATAAAGACAGGATGTTTACTATCATAGTTGTTAAAGGGACTTTTAAAGAGAACTTTTAATATAGTACCAAATTTCCAATTGCGTAACATCATTACTACAAAGTCTAGACAAATAGCTGTTGGGGAGGATATCTGAAAATCAGCATGGAGAGCTGTCACTTTAGTTAGGAAAATTAACTATACCTATATCGCAAACATCTCCTTCAAAGCCATCAGGACAGGTACAGATGAAGTTAAGTCCACCAAGAGAGGAGCAAGTAGCTCCATTCATACAGGGATTAGTGTCACATGGATCAATGACTGTGGATTAATAGATGAATGATGAGTAACACTCAATGAAATTTATGTTAACTTCAAAACTACTTTCAGTAAAGTATGTGAAATATTGTGAATATAACAAAGAGAGTAACAATTTATGGAACATACAATGTAGTTCAACTAGAGATATGCTTCACAAAACGATACTCTTTAATATCAGGGACAGGTACAATTACCAGTTTCCAGAGGTACAAATTATTAACAAGTTTTCTATCAACTGTTTAACAAAGTATGGAGAAGAGAATTAACTAATATCGTACCAGTTTCACAAGTTTGTCCTGCAAAGCCACTAGGGCACTGACAAAAGAAAGCGATGAGACCTAGGTCAATGCAAGTCCCTCCATTTAGACAAGGGTCACTGCTACATGGAATGACTGATGGTACAATGAAACAATGTAATGTTAATTGTATGGAACCAAATATAAAATACAAAATATTAAGGAGGACTAAAACCTTGAAAATTCTGAAAGCTTTTAATGAGTTTCAGAAAAGAGGTCAACAAAGATAGAAAGATTTGAAATTGTTTGTTATTAAGTGCAAATGATTGAAAATGCTAAGGGTCAAATAAAGTGAAAATTACCATCTCCACAGAGGTTGCCAGTGAATCCATCTAAGCAAATACATGTGAACTGAGCTCCAATAGTGGGTGTGCATGCTGCACCATTTAGACAGGGATTAGCGTCACAGGGATTAACGACTACGGATTAATGGATACAAAGATGGAGTGTAGAAAACAACCTATGAAACATTTCATTTGTCCAGATTAACACAAAACTTCCAATTGACCAAAATGATGAATATTTTACAAATCATGGTTTCCTAATTTCAATACTAATGTTGCATATTCATTATGCAAGAACAGTCATACAAAAGAAGTGACAACAATAATTAGTTGACTATAAATTCACTCAGCATCCCAGAGTAAAAACCAGTTTTTATTCTCAAGGCAGTACGAGGAGTTTCTTTTACTAAAATTTAGTCTCAGTCAACTCTTCCATTCCTTCTAAGTTCTTCTGTTTCAATGTTGCATCAGTATGCTTCCTAAATTGATACAGTATTTATACTGAATAATCAGTGTGACAGAGCATAGATATTCAGATAAAGACAGGATGTTTACTATCATAGTTGTTAAAGGGACGTTGAAAGAGAACTTTTAATATCGTACCAAATATCCAATTGTGTTACATCATTACTACAAAGTCTAGACAAATAACTGTTGGGGAGGATATCTGAAAATCAGCATGGAGAGCTGTCACTTTAGTTAGGAAAATTAACTATACCTATATCACAAACATCTCCTTCAAAGCCATCAGGACAGGTACAGATGAAGTTAAGTCCACCAAGAGAGGAGCAAGTAGCTCCATTCATACAGGGATTAGTGTCACATGGATCAATGACTGTGGATTAATAGATGAATGATGAGTAACACTCAATGAAATTTATGTTAACTTCAAAACTACTTTCAGTAAAGTATGTGAAATATTGTGAATATAACAACGAGAGTAACAATTTATGGAACATACAATGTACTGTAGTTCAACTAGAGATATGCTTCACAAAACGATACTCTTTAATATCAGGGACAGGTACAATTACCAGTTTCCAGAGGTACAAATTATTAACAAGTTTTCTATCAACTGTTTAACAAAGTATGGAGAAGAGAATTAACTAATATCGTACCAGTTTCACAAGTTTGTCCTGCAAAGCCACTAGGGCACTGACAAAAGAAAGCGATGAGACCTAGGTCAATGCAAGTCCCTCCATTTAGACAAGGGTCACTGCTACATGGAATGACTGATGGTACAATGAAACAATGTAATGTTAATTGTATGGAACCAAATATAAAATACAAAATATTAAGGAGGACTAAAACCTTGAAAATTCTGAAAGCTTTTAATGAGTTTCAGAAAAGAGGTCAACAAAGATAGAAAGATTTGAAATTGTTTGTTATTAAGTGCAAATGATTGAAAATGCTAAGGGTCAAATAAAGTGAAAATTACCATCTCCACAGAGGTTGCCAGTGAATCCATCTAAGCAAATACATGTGAACTGAGCTCCAATAGTGGGTGTGCATGCTGCACCATTTAGACAGGGATTAGCGTCACAGGGATTAACGACTACGGATTAATGGATACAAAGATGGAGTGTAGAAAACAACCTATGAAACATTTCATTTGTCCAGATTAACACAAAACTTCCAATTGACCAAAATGATGAATATTTTACAAATCATGGTTTCCTAATTTCAATACTAATGTTGCATATTCATTATGCAAGAACAGTCATACAAAACAAGTGACAACAATAATTAGTTGACTATAAATTCACTCAGCATCCCAGAGTAAAAACCAGTTTTTATTCTCAAGGCAGTACGAGGAGTTTGTTTTATTAAAATTTAGTCTCAGTCAACTCTTCCAATCCTTCTAAGTGCTTCTGTTTCAATGTTGCATCAGTATGCTTCCTAAATTGATACAGTATTTATACTGAATAATCAGTGTGACAGAGCATAGATATTCAGATAAAGACAGGATGTTTACTATCATAGTTGTTAAAGGGACTTTTAAAGAGAACTTTTAATATAGTACCAAATTTCCAATTGCGTAACATCATTACTACAAAGTCTAGACAAATAGCTGTTGGGGAGGATATCTGAAAATCAGCATGGAGAGCTGTCACTTTAGTTAGGAAAATTAACTATACCTATATCACAAACATCTCCTTCAAAGCCATCAGGACAGGTACAGATGAAGTTAAGTCCACCAAGAGAGGAGCAAGTAGCTCCATTCATACAGGGATTAGTGTCACATGGATCAATGACTGTGGATTAATAGATGAATGATGAGTAACACTCAATGAAATTTATGTTAACTTCAAAACTACTTTCAGTAAAGTATGTGAAATATTGTGAATATAACAAAGAGAGTAACAATTTATGGAACATACAATGTAGTTCAACTAGAGATATGCTTCACAAAACGATACTCTTTAATATCAGGGACAGGTACAATTACCAGTTTCCAGAGGTACAAATTATTAACAAGTTTTCTATCAACTGTTTAACAAAGTATGGAGAAGAGAATTAACTAATATCGTACCAGTTTCACAAGTTTGTCCTGCAAAGCCACTAGGGCACTGACAAAAGAAAGCGATGAGACCTAGGTCAATGCAAGTCCCTCCATTTAGACAAGGGTCACTGCTACATGGAATGACTGATGGTACAATGAAACAATGTAATGTTAATTGTATGGAACCAAGGATAAAATACAAAAATATTAAGGAGGGCTAAAACCTTGAAAATTCTGAAAGCTTTTAATGAGTTTCAGAAAAGAGGTCAACAAAGATAGAAAGATTTGAAATTGTTTGTTATTAAGTGCAAATGATTGAAAATGCTAAGGGTCAAATAAAGTGAAAATTACCATCTCCACAGAGGTTGCCAGTGAATCCATCTAAGCAAATACATGTGAACTGAGCTCCAATAGTGGGTGTGCATGCTGCACCATTTAGACAGGGATTAGCGTCACAGGGATTAACGACTACGGATTAATGGATACAAAATGGAGTGTAGAAAACAACCTATGAAACATTTCATTTGTCCAGATTAACACAAAACTTCCAATTGACCAAAATGATGAATATTTTACAAATCATGGTTTCCTAATTTCAATACTAATGTTGCATATTCATTATGCAAGAACAGTCATACAAAACAAGTGACAACAATAATTAGTTGACTATAAATTCACTCAGCATCCCAGAGTAAAAACCAGTTTTTATTCTCAAGGCAGTACGAGGAGTTTGTTTTATTAAAATTTAGTCTCAGTCAACTCTTCCAATCCTTCTAAGTGCTTCTGTTTCAATGTTGCATCAGTATGCTTCCTAAATTGATACAGTATTTATACTGAATAATCAGTGTGACAGAGCATAGATATTCAGATAAAGACAGGATGTTTACTATCATAGTTGTTAAAGGGACTTTTAAAGAGAACTTTTAATATAGTACCAAATTTCCAATTGCGTAACATCATTACTACAAAGTCTAGACAAATAGCTGTTGGGGAGGATATCTGAAAATCAGCATGGAGAGCTGTCACTTTAGTTAGGAAAATTAACTATACCTATATCGCAAACATCTCCTTCAAAGCCATCAGGACAGGTACAGATGAAGTTAAGTCCACCAAGAGAGGAGCAAGTAGCTCCATTCATACAGGGATTAGTGTCACATGGATCAATGACTGTGGATTAATAGATGAATGATGAGTAACACTCAATGAAATTTATGTTAACTTCAAAACTACTTTCAGTAAAGTATGTGAAATATTGTGAATATAACAAAGAGAGTAACAATTTATGGAACATACAATGTAGTTCAACTAGAGATATGCTTCACAAAACGATACTCTTTAATATCAGGGACAGGTACAATTACCAGTTTCCAGAGGTACAAATTATTAACAAGTTTTCTATCAACTGTTTAACAAAGTATGGAGAAGAGAATTAACTAATATCGTACCAGTTTCACAAGTTTGTCCTGCAAAGCCACTAGGGCACTGACAAAAGAAAGCGATGAGACCTAGGTCAATGCAAGTCCCTCCATTTAGACAAGGGTCACTGCTACATGGAATGACTGATGGTACAATGAAACAATGTAATGTTAATTGTATGGAACCAAATATAAAATACAAAATATTAAGGAGGACTAAAACCTTGAAAATTCTGAAAGCTTTTAATGAGTTTCAGAAAAGAGGTCAACAAAGATAGAAAGATTTGAAATTGTTTGTTATTAAGTGCAAATGATTGAAAATGCTAAGGGTCAAATAAAGTGAAAATTACCATCTCCACAGAGGTTGCCAGTGAATCCATCTAAGCAAATACATGTGAACTGAGCTCCAATAGTGGGTGTGCATGCTGCACCATTTAGACAGGGATTAGCGTCACAGGGATTAACGACTACGGATTAATGGATACAAAGATGGAGTGTAGAAAACAACCTATGAAACATTTCATTTGTCCAGATTAACACAAAACTTCCAATTGACCAAAATGATGAATATTTTACAAATCATGGTTTCCTAATTTCAATACTAATGTTGCATATTCATTATGCAAGAACAGTCATACAAAACAAGTGACAACAATAATTAGTTGACTATAAATTCACTCAGCATCCCAGAGTAAAAACCAGTTTTTATTCTCAAGGCAGTACGAGGAGTTTGTTTTATTAAAATTTAGTCTCAGTCAACTCTTCCAATCCTTCTAAGTGCTTCTGTTTCAATGTTGCATCAGTATGCTTCCTAAATTGATACAGTATTTATACTGAATAATCAGTGTGACAGAGCATAGATATTCAGATAAAGACAGGATGTTTACTATCATAGTTGTTAAAGGGACTTTTAAAGAGAACTTTTAATATAGTACCAAATTTCCAATTGCGTAACATCATTACTACAAAGTCTAGACAAATAGCTGTTGGGGAGGATATCTGAAAATCAGCATGGAGAGCTGTCACTTTAGTTAGGAAAATTAACTATACCTATATCACAAACATCTCCTTCAAAGCCATCAGGACAGGTACAGATGAAGTTAAGTCCACCAAGAGAGGAGCAAGTAGCTCCATTCATACAGGGATTAGTGTCACATGGATCAATGACTGTGGATTAATAGATGAATGATGAGTAACACTCAATGAAATTTATGTTAACTTCAAAACTACTTTCAGTAAAGTATGTGAAATATTGTGAATATAACAAAGAGAGTAACAATTTATGGAACATACAATGTAGTTCAACTAGAGATATGCTTCACAAAACGATACTCTTTAATATCAGGGACAGGTACAATTACCAGTTTCCAGAGGTACAAATTATTAACAAGTTTTCTATCAACTGTTTAACAAAGTATGGAGAAGAGAATTAACTAATATCGTACCAGTTTCACAAGTTTGTCCTGCAAAGCCACTAGGGCACTGACAAAAGAAAGCGATGAGACCTAGGTCAATGCAAGTCCCTCCATTTAGACAAGGGTCACTGCTACATGGAATGACTGATGGTACAATGAAACAATGTAATGTTAATTGTATGGAACCAAGGATAAAATACAAAAATATTAAGGAGGGCTAAAACCTTGAAAATTCTGAAAGCTTTTAATGAGTTTCAGAAAAGAGGTCAACAAAGATAGAAAGATTTGAAATTGTTTGTTATTAAGTGCAAATGATTGAAAATGCTAAGGGTCAAATAAAGTGAAAATTACCATCTCCACAGAGGTTGCCAGTGAATCCATCTAAGCAAATACATGTGAACTGAGCTCCAATAGTGGGTGTGCATGCTGCACCATTTAGACAGGGATTAGCGTCACAGGGATTAACGACTACGGATTAATGGATACAAAGATGGAGTGTAGAAAACAACCTATGAAACATTTCATTTGTCCAGATTAACACAAAACTTCCAATTGACCAAAATGATGAATATTTTACAAATCATGGTTTCCTAATTTCAATACTAATGTTGCATATTCATTATGCAAGAACAGTCATACAAAACAAGTGACAACAATAATTAGTTGACTATAAATTCACTCAGCATCCCAGAGTAAAAACCAGTTTTTATTCTCAAGGCAGTACAAGGTGTTTGTTTTATTAAAATTTAGTCTCAGTCAACTCTTCCATTCCTTCTAAGTTCTTCTGTTTCAATGTTGCATCAGTATGCTTCCTAAATTGATACAGTATTTATACTGAATAATCAGTTTGACAGAGCATAGATATTCAGATAAAGACAGGATGGTTGCTATCACAGTTTTTAAAGGGACGTTGAAAGAGAACTTTTAATATCCTACCAAATTTCCAATTGTGTAACATCATTACTACAAAGTCTAGTCAAATAACTGTTGGGGAGGATATCTGAAGATCAGTATGGAGAGCTGTCACTTGATGTTATGAAAATAAACTATACCTATATCACAAACATCTCCTTCAAAGCCATCAGGACAGGTACAGATGAAGTTAAGTCCACCAAGAGAGGAGCAAGTAGCTCCATTCATACAGGGATTAGTTTCACATGGATCAACAACTGTGGATTAATAGATGAATGATGAGTAAGACTCTATGAAATTTATGTTAACTTCAAAACTACTTTCAGTAAAGTATGTGAAATATTGTGAATATAACAAAGAGATTAACAATTTATGGAACATACAATGTAGTTCAACAAGAGGTATGCTTCACAGAAGGGATACATTTTTTTTAATATCAGGAACAGGTACAATTACCAGTTTCCAGAGTTACAAATTATTAACAAGTTTTCTATCAACTGTTTAACAAAGTCAGAGAAGAGAATTAACTTATATCGTACCAGTTTCACAAGTTTGTCCTGCAAAGCCACTAAGGCACTGACAAAAGAAAGCGCTGAGACCTAAGTCAAAGCAAGTTCCTCCATTCAGACAAGGATCACTGCTACATGGAATGACTGATGGTACAATGAAACAATGTTATATTAATTGTATGGAACCAAGGATAAAATACAAAAATATTAAGAAGTGCTAAAACCTTGAAAATTCGGAAAGCTTTTAATGAGTTACAGAAATGAGGTCCATAAAGGTAGAAGGATATGAAATTGTTTATTATTAAGTGCAACATGATCGAAAATGCTTAAGGTAAACTTACCATCTCCACAGAGGTTGCCAGTGAATCCATCTAAGCAAGTACATGTGAACTGAGCTCCAATAGTGGGTGAACATACTGCACCATTAAGACAGGGATTAGCGTCACAGGGATTAACGACTATGGATTAATGGATACAAAGATGGAGTGTTGAAAACAACCTATAGAACATTAACTTGTCAAGATTAACACAAAACTCTCAATTGACAAAAACGATGAATAATTACAAATGGTTACCAAGTATCAATAGTAATGTTGTATATTCATTACACAAGAACAGCATACAAAAGAAGTAACAACAATAATTATTGACTATAAATTCACTCAGCATCCCAGAGTAAAAACCAGTTTTTTACTCATGACAGGTACCATGGAGTTTGTTTTATTAATAGCTAGTCTTAGTCGACTCTTCCATTCCTTCAAAGGTCTTATGTTACACTGTTGCATCAGTATGCTTCCTAAATTGATACGGTAATTATACTGAATAATCAGTTTGACAGAGCATAGATATTCAGATAAAGACAGGATGGTTGCAATCATAGTTTTTAAAGGGACGTTGATAGAGAACTTTAAATATCCTACCAAATTTCCAATTGTGTAACATCATTACTACAAAGTCTAGACAAATAACTGTTGGGGAGAATATCTGAAGATCAGTATGGAGAGTTGTCACTTTAGTTAGGAAAATTAACTATACCTATATCACAAACATCTCCTTCAAAGCCATCAGGACAGGTACAGATGAAGTTAAGTCCACCAAGGGAGGAGCAAGTAGCTCCATTCATACAGGGATTAGTGTCACATGGATCAATGACTGTGGATTAATAGATGAATGATGAGTAACACTCAATGAAATTTATGTTAACTTCAAAACTACTTTCAGTGAAGTATGTGAAATTTTGTGAATATTAAAAAGAAAGTAACAATTTATGGAACATACAATGTAGTTCAACTAGAGATATGCTTCACAAAAGGATACTCTTTAATATCAGGGACAGGTACAATTACCAGTTTCCAGAGTTACAAATTATTAACAAGTTTTCTATCAACTGTTTAACAAAGTATGGAGAAGAGAATTAACTAATATCGTACCAGTTTCACAAGTTTGTCCTGCAAAGCCACTAGGGCACTGACAAAAGAAAGCGATGAGACCTAGGTCAATGCAAGTCCCTCCATTTAGACAAGGGTCACTGCTACATGGAATGACTGATGGTACAATGAAACAATGTAATGTTAATTGTATGGAACCAAATATAAAATACAAAAATAATAAGGAGGGCTAAAACCTTGAAAATTCTGAAAGCTTTTAATGAGTTTCAGAAAAGAGGTCCACAAAGATAGAAAGATTTGAAATTGTTTGTTATTAAGTGCAAATGATTGAAAATGCTAAGGGTCAAATAAAGTGAAAATTACCATCTCCACAGAGGTTGCCAGTGAATCCATCTAAGCAAATACATGTGAACTGAGCTCCAATAGTGGGTGTGCATGCTGCACCATTTAGACAGGGATTAGCGTCACAGGGATTAACGACTACGGATTAATGGATACAAAGATGGAGTGTAGAAAACAACCTATGAAACATTTCATTTGTCCAGATTAACACAAAACTTCCAATTGACCAAAATGATGAATATTTTACAAATCATGGTTTCCTAATTTCAATACTAATGTTGCATATTCATTATGCAAGAACAGTCATACAAAACAAGTGACAACAATAATTAGTTGACTATAAATTCACTCAGCATCTCAGAGTAAAAACCAGTTTTTATTCTCAAGGCAGTATGAGGAGTTTGTTTTATTAAAATTTAGTCTCAGTCAACTCTTCCATTCCTTCTAAGTTCTTCTGTTTCAATGTTGCATCAGTATGCTTCCTAAATTGATACAGTATTTATACTGAATAATCAGTTTGACAGAGCATAGATATTCAGATAAAGACAGGATGGTTGCTATCATAGTTTTTAAAGGGACGTTGATAGAGAACTTTTAATATCCTACCAAATTTCCAATTGTGTAACATCATTACTACAAAGTCTAGACAAATAACTGTTGGGGAGGATATCTGAAGATCAGTATGGAGAGCTGTCACTTGATGTTATGAAAATTAACTATACCTATATCACAAACATCTCCTTCAAAGCCATCAGGACAGGTACAGATGAAGTTAAGTCCACCAAGAGAGGAGCAAGTAGCTCCATTCATACATGGATTAGTTTCACATGGATCAACAACTGTGGATTAATAGATGAATGATGAGTAAGACTCTATGAAATTTATGTTAACTTCAAAACTACTTTCAGTAAAGTATGTGAAATATTGTGAATATAACAAAGAGATTAACAATTTATGGAACATACACTGTAGTTCAACAAGAGGTATGCTTCACAGAAGGGATACATTTTTTTTAATATCAGGAACAGGTACAATTACCAGTTTCCAGAGTTACAAATTATTAACAAGTTTTCTATCAACTGTTTAACAAAGTCAGAGAAGAGAATTAACTTATATCGTACCAGTTTCACAAGTTTGTCCTGCAAAGCCACTAAGGCACTGACAAAAGAAAGCGCTGAGACCTAAGTCAAAGCAAGTTCCTCCATTCAGACAAGGATCACTGCTACATGGAATGACTGATGGTACAATGAAACAATGTTATATTAATTGTATGGAACCAAGGATAAAATACAAAAATATTAAGAAGTGCTAAACCCTTGGAAATTCAGAAAGGTTTTCAATGAGTTTCAGAAATGAGGTCCATAAAGGTAAAATGAATGAATTATTTGTTATTAAGTGCAACAAGACCGAAAATGCTTAGGGTAAAATTACCATCTCCACAGAGGTTGCCAGTGAATCCATCTAAGCAAGTACATGTGAACTGAGCTCCAATAGTGGGTGTGCATGCTGCACCATTAAGACAGGGATTAGCGTCACAGGGATTAACGACTATGGAATAATGGATACAATGATGGAGTGTAGAAATCCTATAAAACATTTAATTTGACAAGATGAACACAAAACTTCCAATTGACAAAAATGATGAATATTTACAAATGGTTCCTAGTTTTAATAGTAATGTTGCATATTCATTATGCATGAACAGTCATACAAAAGAAGTAACAACAATAATTAGTTGACTATAAAGTCACTCAGCATCCCAGAGTAAATACCAGTTTATTCTCATGACAGTACGATGGATTTCGTTATATCAAAAGTTAATCTTTAGTCAACTTCCATTCCTTTTAAGTACTTCTGTTACACTGTTGCATCAGCATCAGCATGCTTCCTAAATTGATACAGTATTTATATTTAATAAACAGTGCGACAGAGAATACATATTCAGACAGTCTAGAAAAATAACTGTTGGGGAGGATATCTGACGATCAGCATGGAGAGCTGTCACTTGAAGTTAGGAAAATTAACTATACCTATATCGCAAACATCTCCTTCAAAGCCATCAGAACAGGTACAGATGAAGTTAAGTCCACCAAGAGAGGAGCAAGTGGCTCCATTCATACAGGGATTAGTGTCACATGGATCAATGACTGTGGATTAATAGATGAATGATGAGTAACACTCAATGAAATTTATGTTAACTTCAAAACTACTTTCAGTGAAGTATGTGAAATTTTGTGAATATTAAAAAGAAAGTAACAATTTATGGAACATACAATGTAGTTCAACTAGAGATATGCTTCACAAAAGGATACTCTTTAATATCAGGGACAGGTACAATTACCAGTTTCCAGAGTTACAAATTATTAACAAGTTTTCTATCAACTGTTTAACAAAGTCTGGAGAAGAGAATTAATTAATATCGTACCAGTTTCACAAGTTTGTCCTGCAAAGCCACTAGGGCACTGACAAAAGAAAGCGATGAGACCTAGGTCAATGCAAGTCCCTCCATTTAGACAAGGGTCACTGCTACATGGAATGACTGATGGTACAATGAAACAATGTAATGTTAATTGAATGGAACCAAGGATAAAATACAAAAATATTAAGAAGTGCTAAAACCTTGGAAATTCAGAAAGGTTTTCAATGAGTTACAGAAATGAGGTCCATAAAGGTAAAAGAAACGAATTGTTTGTTATTAAGTGCAACAAGATCGAAAATGCTTAGGGTAAAATTACCATCTCCACAGAGGTTGCCAGTGAATCCATCTAAGCAAGTACATGTGAACTGAGCTCCAATAGTGGGTGTGCATGCTGCACCATTAAGACAGGGATTAGCGTCACAGGGATTAACGACTATGGAATAATGGATACAATGATGGAGTGTAGAAATCCTATAAAACATTTAATTTGACAAGATGAACACAAAACTTCCAGCTGACAAAAATGATGAATATTTACAAATGGTTCCTAGTTTTAATAGTAATTTTGCATATTCATTATGCATGAACAGTCATACAAAAGAAGTAACAACAATAATTAGTTGACTATAAAGTCACTCAGCATCCCAGAGTAAATACCAGTTTATTATCATGACAGTACGATGGATTTTGCTATATTAAAAGTTAATCTTTAGTCAACTTCCATTCCTTTTAAGTACTTCTGTTACACTGTTGCATCAGCATGCTTCCTAAAATGATACAGTATTTATATTTAATAAACAGTGTGACAGAGCATAGATATTCAGATAAAGACAGGATGTTTGCTATCATAGTTTCCAAAGGGACGCTAAAAGAGAACTTTGTATATCGTAGCAAATTTCCAATTGTGTAACATCATTACTACAAAGTCCAGACAAATAACTGTTGGGGAGGATATCTGAAAATCAGTATGGAGAGCTGTCACTTTAGTTAGGAAAATTAACTATACCTATATCACAAACATCTCCTTCAAAGCCATCAGGACAGGCACAGATGAAGTTAAGTCCACCAACAGAGGAGCAAGTAGCTCCATTCATACAGGGATTAGTGTCACATGGATCAATGACTGTGGATTAATAGATGAATGATGAGTAAGAAGCAATGAAATTTATGTTAACTTCAAAACTACTTTCAATGAATTATATGAAATATTGTGAATATAACAAATAGAGTAACAATTTATGGAACATACAATGTAGTTCAACAAGAGATATGCTTCACAGAAGAGATACTTTTTTACTATTGGAAACAGGTACAGTTACCAGTTTGAAGTGTTACAAATTATAAACAATTTTCTACCAACTGTGTAACAAAGTCTTGAAAAGAGAATTAACTAATATCGTACCAGTTTCACAAGTTTGTCCTGCAAAGCCACTTGGGCACTGACAAAAGAACCCAGTGAGACCTAAGTCAAAGCAAGTTCCTCCATTCAGACAAGGATCACTGCTACAAGGAATGACTGATGGTACAATGAAACAATGTAATATTACTTGTATGGAACCAAGGATAACATACAAAAATATTAAGGAGTGCTTAAAACTTGAAAAGTGAATATTAAGTTGAAATTAGTGACATCAACAACAAAATGGACATGAATGATAGGAAAAGTAAAGCAAGGAAGTACCGTCTCCACAGGTGTCCCCAGTGAAGCCATCTAAACAGGTACATGTGAACTCAGATCCAACAGTGGGTGTACAAGCTGCACCATTTAGACAGGGATTAGGGTCACAGGGACTGATGACTGTGGATTAATGGATACAATGATGGAATATTTGAGGACAATCTAATATACACTTCTTTAGATTTGTCTTCCAGATCAAACAGCAATTTCAAGGAAACAAAATAGATGAATAATTAGGTGTTGACATGCTATTCTAGAATGCCAATAATGTAGGTACTATAACCATTTCAACAGAGTGTCTGAAATTGGTCAGCAACTTCATTTAAGAGTGATACTTGCTGTCATATCATCTTAAAGTAGAAATTAGCTACTAGTGGCTTAAATCATCAAGTAATGAGTTAATGTCAGTCTCAAAAAGGTTTGTGTTGTTCCTTAATACTTACATACTGTAGCCAAAATATGTCTTACAAAAAATCTTCCTCAGCTTATACAGTGTAACTTAAAGGTCAGTTGATCAATTAAATTAAATACAGTTGTGACTTGCTGGTGTGGTGTTCTTGTGGGCCTGGCCTTTCAATTAATGATAAGAAATACATATGTATGTACCTTCTTCACAGGTTGGTCCGGTAAATACACCATCACAAATACACAGGAAATTTAGTCCATTGATTGGAGTGTTATTAGGTACACAAGTGCCCCCATTTAAACATGGATCAGTATCACAAGGTCCTATGAATGAAGATTAAACATAGTGCAAAGTATTATATAACAATAAAAGGTGTTCACAAATGCTGTTGATGATTTTCTGAAATAATGGAAATGAAAACAAGTTATGGATTGAATGAATTCAGAACAGAACATCCCTTCTCCTCATGTCCAAACTAGAATGTCTAAAAGTGTCCAAATTGTGAATATTGTGACAAACTATTATGCCACTCCCTTGAAACTTTATTTCAGTGACTCTTTCTACTCTATCACAAATTTCCTATTTCCGTCTGAAACTGTTACTGGTAGAGTTGAAGTCTATGAAGAGGGTAGCAAGTGGTTCCATTATGACAGGGAATTAGGTCACTTGGATTAGTTCCAAAACTAGTAATAGGTACATGATGACTGTCAAGATTTCCTTTCTTTTACTTTACATTCCATGAAACAAGTGACAATATTTAAAAATATGAATGTTATAAGGATGTTGGCCTTTTTATGCCTTACTTCCAAAAATAAAATAATCGACTACTATCTCACAGATATGTACTGTAGTTACAACAATGAGAATGATAAATCTTTCTAGGGAGTCATCACAAATGGTAAAAAAGATATATGCAACATAATAGGGACAATTTTCCCAATAATCAAAGACACCTTATTTTCCAAATTTCCGATTGTTAAGCGTCTTTTCTACAAAGTCTAGACAAATACAGTTTTCGGAAGATACCAATTATCGTACCAATTTCACAAGTTTGTCCTGTAAAGCCACTAGGGCACTGACAAAAGAAAGCGATGAGACCTAGGTCAATGCAAGTCCCTCCATTCAGACAAGGATCACTGCTACATGGAATGACTGATGGTACAATGAAAAATGTAATGTTAATTTCATTTAGTCAGGTAAGAAAAGGAAGATGTTAAAGTGTAATGCATCAAAATCTAGGAATTCCTGAAAGTTTTTCAACAAGATAAAGAGGTGTATAGAAAAAGAAGGTAATGAATTACTCACAAACTAAAAGATGTGTTAAAAAGCTTGCATTAATTAGAATAAAAATTACCATCTCCACAGGTGTCCCCAGTGAAACCATCTAAACAGGTACATGTGAACTCGACTCCAACACTGGGTGTACACCCTGCACCATTTAGACAGGGATTAGGGTCGCAGGGATTCAGTACTGTGAATTAATGGACACAATGATGGAATATAGAATGATAATCTACTTCAAATGGAAGCAGGATCTTTCCAATGAAACAAATTTATGAACGTTGGTAAATTGACCACCAGTTACCGAATATGAATATATAAAGATGATTAAACATTATGCATGACCGGTACTTGTTCACAAACAAAGTTTTACAAAAGCTATTAGACAACATTTTCTCCATAACTCCAAAAATATTGCCTATTTCATCAGTACAGTATACTGGATTTATTTTGAGTTAAAGTTAGACAGTTAACTGTTGGATTCCTTCTAGGTACTTCAAATGTACAACTGTTTGCATCAGCATTAGATTGTGACCTAACATGGACATTCAGAGAAAGCCAGGACCATTCTGTCAGTTTTTGTTTCTCCAAAAAGGGAATGTTAAAAGGAGATTTCTAAAATCGTACCAGTTTCACAAGTTTGTCCTGCAAAGCCACCAGGGCACTGACAAATGAACCCAGTGAGACCTAGGTCAAGGCAAGTTCCTCCATTCAGACAAGGATCACTGCTACATGGAATGACTGATGGTACAATGAAACAATGTAATGTTAATTGAATGGAACCAAGGAGAAAATACAAAAATATTAAGGAGTGCTTAAACCTTGTAAAGTGCATATTAAGTTGAAATTAGTGACATCAAATACAAAAAGACATGAATGATAGGAAAAGTGAAACAAGAAAGTACCATCTCCACAGAGGTCACCAGTGAAGCCATCTAAACAGGTACATGAGAACTCGGATCCAACAATGGGTGTACAAGCTGCACCATTTAGACAGGGATTAGGGTCACAGGGAATGATGACTGTGGATTAATGGATACGTTGATGGAATATTTGAGGATATCTAATATATACTTCTTTAGATTTATCATTCCAAAAGAAATAGCAGTTTAAAGGAAATAAAATTGATGCATAATTAGGTGTTTACATGCTATTCTAGAATGCTGATAACATCGGTACTATAACCATTTCAACAGAATGTCCGAAATTGGTCAGCAACTTCATTTAATAGCGATAATTGCTGTCTTGTTATCTTAAGTAGAAATAAGTTACTAGTGGCTTAAAGTATCAACAAGTATCAACAAATACAGTATCAACAAATACAGTATCAACAAATACAGTATCAACAAATCAACAAATGTCAGTCTGAGAAAGGTTTTGTGTTGTTCCTTAATACTTATACAGCTGAAATATGTTTCCCAAATACTTCATCAACTTATGGGGATAGAATTAAAGGTCAGTAGATCAACTCAAGCAAATACAGTTGTGACTTGCTGGTGTGGTGTTCTTGTGGGCCTGGCCTTTCAATTAAGAAATACATATGTATGTACCTTCTTCACAGGTTGGTCCGGTAAATACACCAACACAAATACACAGGAAATTTAGTCCATTGATTGGAGTGTTAAGAGGTAGACAATTGCCCCCATTTAAACATGGATCAGTATCACAAGGTCCTATGAATGAAGATTAAACATAGTGTAAAGTATTATATAACAATAAAAGGTGTTCACAAATGCTGTTGATGATTTTGTGAAATAATGGAAATGGAAACAAGTTATGGATTGAATGAGTTCAGAACATCCCTTCTCCTCATGTTCAAGCTAGGATTGTCCAAATGGTGAATATTGCGACAAAGTATTATGACATTCCTATGAAACTTTATTTCAGTGGTTCCATTATGAGAGGGATTCAGGTCACTTGGATTAGTTCCAAAACTAGTAATAGGTACATGATGACTGTCAAGATTTCCTTTCTTTTACTTTACATTCCATGAAACAAGTGACAAGATTTAAAAATATGAATGTTATAAGGATGTTAGCCTTTTTATGCCACATTTCCAAAAATAAAATAATCGACTAGTATCTCACAGATATGTACTGTAGTTACAACAATGAGAACGATAAATCTTTTTAGGGAGTCATCACAAATGGTAAAAAAAAGAGATATGCAATATAAAAGGGACAATTTTCCCAATAATCAAAGACACCTTTATTTTACAAATTTCTGATTGTTAAGCATCTTTTCTACAAAGTCTAGACAAATACAAGTTTCTGAGGATATCATATATCGTACCAATTTCACAAGTTTGTCCTGTAAAGCCACTAGGGCACTGACAAAAGAACCCAGTGAGACCTAGGTCAATGCAAGTTCCTCCATTCAGACAAGGATCACTGCTACATGGAATGACTGATGGTACAATGAAAAATATAATGTTAATTTCATGAAGTCAGGTAAGAAAAGGAAGATGTTAAAGTGCAATGCATCAAAATCTAGGAATTCCTGAAAGTTTTTCAACAAGATAAGAGTTGTATAGAGATAGAAGGTAATGAATTACTGACAAACTAAAAGATGTGTTAAAAAGCTTGCATAAATCAGAATAGAAATTACCATCTCCACAGGTGTCCCCAGTGAAGCCATCTAAACAGGTACATGTGAACTCAACTCCAACACTGGGTGAACAAGCTGCACCATTTAGACAGGGATTAGGGTCGCAGGGATTCAATACTGTGAATTAATGGACACAATGATGGAATATAGAATGATAATCTACTTCAAATGGAAGCAGGATCTTTCCAATGAAACAAATTTATGAACGTTGGTAAATTGACCACCAGTTACCGAATATGAATATATAAAGATGATTAAACATTATGCATGACCGGTACTTGTTCACAAAGCAAAGTTTTACAAAAGCTATTAGACAACATTTTCTCCATAACTCCAAAAATATTGCCTATTTCATCAGTACAGTATACTGGATTTATTTTGAGTTAAAGTTAGACAGTTAACTGTTGGATTCCTTCTAGGTACTTCAAATGTACAACTGTTTGCATCAGCATTAGATTGTGACCTAACATGGACATTCAGAGAAAGCCAGGACCATTCTGTCAGTTTTTGTTTCTCCAAAAAGGGAATGTTAAAAGGAGATTTCTAAAATCGTACCAGTTTCACAAGTTTGTCCTGCAAAGCCACCAGGGCACTGACAAATGAACCCAGTGAGACCTAGGTCAAGGCAAGTTCCTCCATTCAGACAAGGATCACTGCTACATGGAATGACTGATGGTACAATGAAACAATGTAATGTTAATTGAATGGAACCAAGGAGAAAATACAAAAATATTAAGGATTGCTAAAACCTTGTAAAGTGAATATTAAGTTGAAATTAGTGACATCAAATACAAAATGGACATGAATGATAGGAAAAGTGAAGCAAGAAAGTACCATCTCCACAGAGGTCACCAGTGAAGCCATCTAAACAGGTACATGAGAACTCGGATCCAACATTGGGTGTACAAGCTGCACCATTTAGACAGGGATTAGGGTCACAGGGACTGATGACTGTGGATTAATGGATACGTTGATGGAATATTTGAGGATATCTAATATATACTTCTTTAGATTTATCATTCCAAAAGAAATAGCAGTTTAAAGGAAATAAAATTGATGCATAATTAGGTGTTTACATGCTATTCTAGAATGCTGATAACATCGGTACTATAACCATTTCAACAGAATGTCCGAAATTGGTCAGCAACTTCATTTAATAGCGATAATTGCTGTCTTGTTATCTTAAGTAGAAATAAGTTACTAGTGGCTTAAAGTATCAACAAGTATCAACAAATACAGTATCAACAAATACAGTATCAACAAATACAGTATCAACAAATACAGTATCAACAAATCAACAAATGTCAGTCTGAGAAAGGTTTTGTGTTGTTCCTTAATACTTATACAGCTGAAATATGTTTCCCAAATACTTCATCAACTTATGGGGATATAATTCAAGGTCAGTAGATCAACTCAAGCAAATACAGTTGTGACTTGCTGGTGTGGTGTTCTTGTGGGCCTGGCCTTTCAATTAAGAAATACATATGTATGTACCTTCTTCACAGGTTGGTCCGGTAAATACACCAACACAAATACACAGGAAATTTAGTCCATTGATTGGAGTGTTAAGAGGTAGACAATTGCCCCCATTTAAACATGGATCAGTATCACAAGGTCCTATGAATGAAGATTAAACATAGTGTAAAGTATTATATAACAATAAAAGGTGTTCACAAATGCTGTTGATGATTTTGTGAAATAATGGAAATGGAAACAAGTTATGGATTGAATGAGTTCAGAACATCCCTTCTCCTCATGTTCAAGCTAGGATTGTCCAAATGGTGAATATTGCGACAAAGTATTATGACATTCCTATGAAACTTTATTTCAGTGGTTCCATTATGAGAGGGATTCAGGTCACTTGGATTAGTTCCAAAACTAGTAATAGGTACATGATGACTGTCAAGATTTCCTTTCTTTTACTTTACATTCCATGAAACAAGTGACAAGATTTAAAAATATGAATGTTATAAGGATGTTAGCCTTTTTATGCCACATTTCCAAAAATAAAATAATCGACTAGTATCTCACAGATATGTACTGTAGTTACAACAATGAGAACGATAAATCTTTTTAGGGAGTCATCACAAATGGTAAAAAAAAGAGATATGCAATATAAAAGGGACAATTTTCCCAATAATCAAAGACACCTTTATTTTACAAATTTCTGATTGTTAAGCATCTTTTCTACAAAGTCTAGACAAATACAAGTTTCTGAGGATGTCATATATCGTACCAATTTCACAAGTTTGTCCTGTAAAGCCACTAGGGCACTGACAAAAGAAAGCGCTGAGACCTAGGTCAATGCAAGTTCCTCCATTCAGACAAGGGTCACTGCTACAAGGAATGACTGATGGTACAATGAAAAAAGTAATGTTAATTTCATGAAGTCAGGTAAGAAAAGGAAGATGTTAAAGTGTAATGCATCAAAATCTAGGAATTCCTGAAAGTTTTTCAACAAGATAAGAGTTGTATAGAGATAGAAGGTAATGAATTACTGACAAACTAAAAGATGTGTTAAAAAGCTTGCATAAATCAGAATAGAAATTACTATCTCCACAGGTGTCCCCAGTGAAGCCATCTAAACAGGTACATGTGAACTCAACTCCAACACTGGGTGAACAAGCTGCACCATTTAGACAGGGATTAGGGTCGCAGGGATTCAATACTGTGAATTAATGGACACAATGATGGAATATAGAATGATAATCTACTTCAAATGGAAGCAGGATCTTTCCAATGAAACAAATTTATGAACGTTGGTAAATTGACCACCAGTTACCGAATATGAATATATAAAGATGATTTAACACTATGCATGACCGGTACTTGTTCACAAAGCAAAGTTTTACAAAAGTTATTGGACAACATTCTCTCCATAACTCCAAAAATATTGCCTATTTCATCAGTACAGTATACTGGATTTATTTTGAGTTAAAGTTAGACAGTTAACTGTTGGATTCCTTCTAGGTACTTCAAATGTACAACTGTTTGCATCAGCATTAGATTGTGACCTAACATGGACATTCAGAGAAAGCCAGGACCATTCTGTCAGTTTTTGTTTCTCCAAAAAAGGAATGTTGAAAGGAGATTTCTAAAATCGTACCAGTTTCACAAG
The DNA here is from genome assembly GCF_037975245.1 of Apostichopus japonicus. NCBI lineage: Eukaryota > Metazoa > Echinodermata > Holothuroidea > Aspidochirotida > Stichopodidae > Apostichopus > Apostichopus japonicus. The sequence continues at coordinate 23,012,841 of NC_092579.1, forward strand.
TTTGTCCTCCAAAGCCACTTGGGCACTGACAAATGAACCCAGTGAGACCTAGGTCAAGGCAAGTTCCTCCATTCAGACAAGGATCACTGCTACATGGAATGACTGATGGTACAATGAAACAATGTAATGTTAATTGAATGGAACCAAGGAGAAAATACAAAAATATTAAGGAGTGCTAAAACCTTGTAAAGTGAATATTAAGTTGATATTAGTGACATCAAATACAAAAAAGACATGAATGATAGGAAAAGTGAAACAAGGAAGTACCGTCTCCACAGGTGTCCCCAGTGAAGCCATCTAAACAGGTACATGTGAACTCGGATCCAACAGTGGATGTACAAGCTGCACCATTTAGACAGGGATTAGGGTCACAGGGACTGATGACTGTGGATTAATGGATACATTGATGGAATATTTGAGGATATCTAATATATACTTCTTTAGATTTATCTTTCCAAAATAAATAGCAACTTAAAGGACACAAATTGGATGAATAATTAGGTATTGACATGCTATTCTAGAATGCCAATAATGTAGGTACTATAACCATTTCAACAGAGTGTCTGAAATTGGTCAGCAACTTCATTTAACAGTGATAATTGCTGTCTTATTATATTTAAGTAGAAATAAGTTACTAGTAGCTTAAAGTATCAACAAATACAGTATCAACAAATACAGTATCAGCAAATAAAGTATCAACAAATGTCAGTCTGAGAAAGGTTTTGTGTTGTTCCTAAATACTTATACAGCTGAAATATATTTCCCAAATACTTCATCAACTTATAGGTTTATACTTAAAGGTCAGTAGATCAACTCAAACAAATACAGTTGTGGCTTGCTGGTGTGGTGTTCTTGTGTGCCTGGCCTCCCAATTAATGATAAATACAAATGTATGTACCTTCTTCACAGGTTGGTCCGGTAAATACACCATCACAAATACACAGGAAATTTAGTCCATTGATTGGAGTGTTAAGAGGTACACAAGTGCCCCCATTTAAACATGGATCAGTATCACAAGGTCCTATGAATGTAGATTAAACATAGTGCAAAGTATTATATAACAATAAAAGGTGTTCACAAATGCTGTGAATGATTTTCTGAAATAATGGAAATGGAAACAAGTTATGGACTGACTGAATGAATTCAGAACAGACTATCCCTTCTCCTCATGTCCAAACTAGAATGTCTAAAAGTGTCCAAATTGTGAATATTGCGACAAAGTATTATGACACTCTTATGAAACTTTATTTTAGCGACTGCTTCTACCTCTATCACAACGTTCCCATTTACACCTGAAGTTGTTACTGGTAGAGTTGAAGTCTATGAAGCGGGTAGTAAGTGGTTCCATTATGACAGGGAATCAGGTCACTTGGATTAGTTCCAAAACTAGTAATAGGTACATGATGACTGTCAAGATTTCCTTTCTTCTACTTTACATTCCATCAAACAAGTGACAATACTTAAAAATATGAATGTTATAAGGATGATAGCCTTTTTATGCCTCATTTCCAAAAATAATCGACTACTATCTCACAGATATGTACTGTAGTTACAACAATGAGAATGATAAATCTTTTTAGGGAGTCATCACAAATGGTAAAAAAGAGATATGCAATATAAAAGGGACAATTTTCCTAATAATCAAAGACACCTTTATTTTACAAATTTCCGATTTTTAAGCATATTTTCTACAAAGTCTAGACAAATACAATTTTTGGAGGATATCAAATATCGTACCAATTTCACAAGCTTGTCCTGCAAAGCCACTAGGGCACTGACAAAAGAACCCAGTGAGACCTAGGTCAATGCAAGTTCCTCCATTCAGACAAGGATCACTGCTACAAGGAATGACTGATGGTACAATGAAAAAAGTAATGTTAATTTCATGAAGTCAGGTAAGAAAAGGATGATGTTAAAGAGTAATGCATCAAAATCTAGGAATTCCTGAAAGTTTTTCAACAAGATAAAGAGGTGTATAGAGATAGGAGGTAATGAATTACTCACAAACTAAAAGATGTGTTAAAAAGCTTGCATAAATCAGAATAGAAATTACCGTCTCCACAGGTGTCCCCAGTGAAGCCATCTAAACAGGTACATGTGAACTCGACTCCAACACTGGGTGAACACGCTGCACCATTTAGACAGGGATTAGGGTCGCAGGGATTCAATACTGTGGATTAATGGATACCATGATGGAATATAGAAAAATAATACATACTTTTGTATTTATCATACTAACACACTAGTAAGAGAGACCGAATTCATTAATGAGGTTTCAAGTTAGAAGTGTATGTTGAATTCTATTATCGATATTCAGATAACCAACTTTTAGAGTGTATTTTGAGTTCTATTATCTAATTCCAGATAACCAACTTTCATGGGTGTATTTTGAGTTCTATTATCTAACTCCAGATAACCAACTTTCATGGGTGTATTTTGAGTTCTTTTATCTAACACCAGATAACCAACTTTCATGGGTGTATTTTGAGTTCTATTATCTAACTCCAGATAACCAACTTTCATGGGTGTATTTTGAGTTCTATTATCCAAATCCAGATAACCATCTTTCATGGGTGTATTTTGAGTTCTATTATCTAACTTCAGATAACCAACTTTCATGGGTGTATTTTGAATTCTATTATCTAACTCCAGATAACCAACCATTTTCATGGGTGTATTTTGAGTTCTATTATCCAACTCCAGATAACCAACTTCATGGGTGTATTTTGAGTTCTATTATCTAACTCCAGATAACCAACCATTTTCATGGGTGTATTTTGAGTTCTATTATCCAACTCCAGATAACCATTTTCATGGGTGTATTTTGAGTTCTATTATCCAACTTCAGATAACCAACTTCATGGGTGTATTTTGAGTTCTATTATCTAACTCCAGATAACCAACCATTTTCATGGGTGTATTTTGAGTTCTATTATCTAAATCCAGATAACCAACCTCATGGGTGTATTTTGAGTTCTATTATCTAACACCAGATAACCAACTTTCATGGGGGTATTTTGAGTTCTAATATCCAACTCCAGATAACCATCTTTCATGAGTGTATTAGATAGATAGATGATTTATTCAGCCACATGCATAAAAATACAATGGAAATTGTTCAAAACACAAGAGCTCTAAAACAGACATGAAATTGAAACGCATAACGATGAAACACATATAAAAAGTGATATTGCATGAGTAATAAATACCGGTAGGCTATCGACAATGGTATAAAAACATTGCGATAAAAGTGACGATGTAAAAAAAGTACGAATGATGAGAAATATGTACGGCATGAACCATAAAATGTATACTTGTACAATAAACAGAGCGCTAATTCAAATAAAACAGAATTCAGAACAAATAAGACATAAGATACAGGGAGTGATAAATAAGTTAGCGACTATGATGCGCATTGAAAATCTTCACTGCAGATGGATAAAACTGTTGGTAAAACGCTTCGAACCTCTAAAAGCTAGTAATCTATTTCCTGAGGAAAGGACATTGAAATGCACAAATGCTGGGTGGGAATGATCTTTCATAATACAGTTTTTTTAGTTCTATTATCTAAATCCAGATAACCAACTTCATGGGTGTATTTTGAGTTCTATTTATCTAACTCCAGATCACCAGGGAAGAAAGGGAAAATGGAAAGTAAATAAATCACATCTGAATTGTTGTTTGTGACAGGAATTTTATGTATTATGATATAATAAAACAAGTTCAAACAAGAGATTGGTGTGACCAATGTCAAAGCAAGTCCCTCCATTAAGACAAGGATCACGGCTGCATGGAATGACTGACCGTGGAATGAAACAATGGTTACTTGGATGATATTTAGAACTGATAACTAACAATTTGATGAAATAAGCTGCAGGCCGGGACTAGAGTCACAGGGATTAACGACTTTGGATTATTGTTTGTACTGTTTCCTCTTGTCTCAATATCCTCTTAGTTAATCATTCCATTATAAATTTCCCACGCTTTTCTTCAATTCAGAGAGTGACAAAGATTGTCACTTGGAATTGAAAGAGTGCTGCAACATGTATCACATCCTCATCTCTTGACTGTGACTTATTATACTCTGGAAAAGTGGTTTTATTAGTGAATCTAATCTGAGTAATATATATAGAAGGTGTATTGAGGAAATAAACACCATGACACTGGCTGCAGCTACATATGCCCAGCTGGATATAGTATAAATTAGAACAAAGTAGCAGTGAATATCTACTAATATCAAAATATTGGTTATAGCAATGGTTATAGCAAAATGATAGTATGTATAACATCTACAAAAGTTACTACCTAAGTCACAATTACTGCCACCAAAGCCATCAACACAAACACAAGTAAAGTTGGTCTCAGATTCTGGGATGCAGGTAGCACCATTCAAGCAGGGTTGATCATTGCAGGGGTCAGTGACTGTGATGTGTAAGGGATGACAAGGGGGAGAGGTAAGAAATGGGTGAGAGGTAAGAAATGGTGGTGAGAATGACAACAGGGTAACTACTGGCTAATATGAAACAAAAGCAAAGATTTATATTATGACCAATATATATGTGTTATGACTGATATTTAGGTTCATCGTCTAATGAAGAAATTTGTATTAGTCAACATTTAATAGCCAAGTTAAGACATCGACCAGGGAGGGTAAATATGGCACAGGGAGTTAACTAAAATAAACATATGAGACTATGAGGTAAATGGAAAGTTTCAACCTAAATCACTTATGGTGACAGTTTGGGATTACTTCCAACATTCCTATGGTATCCTATCAATTTTCTGCATTGATCATTAGATATAGGATACAATAAACAGCAGTGATATGTTCCACCATTACATATGTCACAATTGTTAGTCTAATAGTTCTTGACAGTTGTATATCATAATAGCTACCAGAATGAGAACAATGTTACGGTCTCAATACCACACATACTCAATTACAAACCTATCATACACACGCCCTTGATAAAGTGCTGTTTATTATACTTAAACTAAATATTAATTGCTAGTGAATTATTCTCCTTTGTTTTCACTACCTGTCTGACATGCCACTCCACTGAAGCCAGGAAGACAATCACAAAGGAAAAATACTGGGGTAAGACTGATGCAATCAACAAAGTTTTCACATTCATCACATGAATTGTTAACTGTGAAGTATACATAGAGAAAAGGTTGGGTGAATTACTTGTTAAAATTTGTTATTACAGCTAAAGAATGGAAGACATTTCAAAGGATGACAGAAAGGGAAAGGAAAGATATAAGTGAGTTAATGTGCCCAGCAAGACAGGTTGTACCAGTTTGGCATGGACTATTTTCAAACATGTCAATATACTACTGGAAGTGAGATCACTCGCATGAAAACAAAGTATAGAAAGAGGGAATAGGGAGGGCAAATGGACATGAAAATACAACAAATTATCGCATACTTTTTCACCATCATGGACACACACAACCAGTGAATCTCCTGCCTAAAAAACACAACCAAGTGTACATACCAAGTGTAGAAGAGACCAACACTACAAACAGATTACTTTCCTTGCCTTCACATACCTAGGTCATATGAATCAAGATGATACTACCGACCAATGAATTGGTGAATAGAACACCAGCTTTGGACAAGTGGACCTACCCTTGGGTTGATCATATGAATCGAGATGAATCAAGATGATAATACTAACCTATATCACAAATATCACCAGTAAAACCTTCAACGCAGTTGCAGAAAAAACTGACTCCTGTGCCAGCAAAGCATGTAGCACCATTCTGACAAGGGTTATTTTCACATGCATCAATGACTGCAAATGAGAGTGGAGGTAAAATAAAAAATGAATTCTCCAGAATTGAAGAAGTTATATCAGAGAAGAAACAACTTATTTTTTCTTCTCAAAAGTGCCGACAGAGTGACCCTGCATTTCACAGCATGACATCATAGATTCTTCTTTAAAGTGTAAGCTTGATTAAACATCTCATGGAGGCACATACACACAATTTATCTACTGAGAGGTAAAATATAAATGAAATGTGCTTGTCACAGTTACAATGAAATGAATAAAACCATTAATGTATCACTGAAGTAGCAATACAATATAAGAAAGTAAAAAGTATGATCCATTTAACTGTCAGAACACTTTCAATATTAGACAGATGGTGTTAGATGGCATGAAATTGACTTTATCATTCAACAAACAGCAAACAAGTCTACATAAACACTTTTCTGTGAACAGCATTCTCAGTTTACAACAACATGACATAAATGTGGATGAAGATTAATGGCTGTTTAGTGTTACACCACATACCTATGTTACATAGGTCTCCTGTGAATCCTGGTTGACATGTGCATGAAAATGACAACCCTTGACCTGGGTTACAGATGGCACCATTCTGACAAGGATCCGGATTGCATGGATCAACAACTATAGAATGTAAAGTATTAGCTTTATTTAGTTTTTTACCACATTTTTAATGAACTACAGGGAAAAGTTTGAAGATATTTTCTTTCTTGTCTCTTGGACAACAGTTGTTCCTATTTTGTTGTCCAAACAGCACAGTTGGTTGTCCAAACATGAGAGTTTAGGAGAGATGTGTAGGTTTGGTGAATAAAACACCATCATTGGGCCAGTAAAACTACCCTTGGAGTGGATCATAGGTATACCAATAGTATTGCCATATTTCAGTATCTTCAAAGTTATCTCCAAAGTAAGGGAGGGCAATACCAGGGTAACATTTTACTTATTTAGGGTATTAAGTTAAAATGCAATTAGAATTTGATGTTAAGAACTAAAGCTGATTGGTGTCTCTGTGAATGCACAGACCGTTAGAAATTTGCCTTGGCCTACAATGAAAATGATTGTCTTCCTAGACAAAAGTGTACAATACTGATTAAGCCAAAGTACATAACTGACTACTGCACAGATATACTCTTCTCTTTACCAATGAGCGCTCTTAGGTCATAAAAAGGAAAATGGGTGGCATGTCCAAAATGTTATAATATCGTAATCAGAATTATTTCCATCTCCCCAAAATGTGAGACTGTCTTTTGGAAAGGCATCATTTCAAATGAAATATAAGGGAAGGAGGTAGTCAAATAGTTTATCTAAAAGATTATGTACTGTCCCAAACAATTTACCTATTTCACAAGTTTGTCCAGTAAAACCATCTTGACATGAACAGAAAAAGACTTCACTATTCAGCATGATACAATTTCCATTATTCAGGCAAGGATCTGGGTCACATGGATTAGTAACTGTGAGATCAAATGAAGAGGTGAAACTTCTTTATTGATGCATCAATTGGCTGACAAAAACATCTCCAGAATTTAAGATGTTATATCAGAGTACAAACAACTTATTTCTTTTTCTCAAAAGTGCCGACAGAGTGACCCTGCAGTTCACAGCATGACATCATAGATTCTTCTTTAAAGTGTAAGCTTGATTAAACATCTCATGGAGGCACATACACATAATTTATCTACTTAGATGGATAGATGTGTTACAATACTTCAACATGCACACGTACAACGCAAATACTATGGTACATATCTTGATAGCATGTAAAGAATGAATCAAGATGATAATACTAACCAACATCACAAATATCCCCAGTAAAACCTTCAACACAGTTGCAGAAAAAACTGACTCCTGTGCCAGCAAAGCATGTAGCACCATTCTGACAAGGGTTATTTGCACATGGATCAATGACTGCAAATGAGTGTACAGGTAAAATATAAATGAAATGTTCTTGTCACAGTAATAATGAAATGAATAAAACTATTAATGGATCACTGAAGTAGTAATATATTACAACAAAGTGAAATAGTATGATCCATTTAACTGCTTGATAAATCATCTCATGGAAGCATATACACACAATATATCTACTGAGAGGTGAAATATAAATGAAATGTGCTTGTCACAGTAACAATGAAATGAATAAACTATTAATGGATCACTGAAGTAGCAATAGATTACAACAAAGTGAAATAGTATGATCCAATTGACTGCTTGATAAATCATCGAATGGAGGCATACACAAAATTTATTTACTGAGAGGTAAAATATAAATGAATTGTGCTTGTCACAGTAACAATGAAATGAATGAAAACTATTAATGGATCACTGAAGTAGCAATACAATACAAGAATGTAAAAAGTATGATCCATTTAACTGTCAGAACACTTTCAATATAAGACAGATGATGTTAGATGGAATGAAATTGACTTTATCATTCAACAAACAGTAAACAAGTCTACATAAACACTTTTCTATGGACAGCATTCTCAGTTTACAACAACATGACATAAATGTGGATGATGATTATTGGTTGTTTAGTGTTACACCACATACCTATGTTACATAGGTCTCCTGTGAATCCTGGTTGACATGTGCATGAAAATGACAACCCTTGACCTGGGTTACAGATGGCAAAATTCTGACAAGGATCCGGATTGCATGGATCAACAACTATAGAATGTAAAGTATTAGCTTTATTTAGTTTTTTACCACATTTTTAATGAACTACAGGGAAAAGTTTGAAGATATTTTCTTTCTTGTCTCTTGGACAACAGTTGTTCCTATTTTGTTGTCCAAACAGCACTGTTGGTTGTCCAAACATGAGAGTATAGGAGAGATGTGTAGGTTTGGTGTATAAAACACCATCATTGGGCCAGTAAAACTACCCTTGGAGTGGATCATAGGTATAGCAATAGTATTGCTTTATTTCAGTATCTTCAATGTTATCTCCAAAGTAAGGGAGGGCAATACCAGGGTAATATTTTACTTATTTGGGGTATTACTTGAAAATGCAACCAGAATTTGATGTTAAGAACTAAAGCTGATTGTCGTCTATATGGATGCACAGACCGTTAGAAAAATTGGCCTTGGCCTACACTGCAAATGATTGTCTTCCTAGACAAAAGTGTACAATACTGATTAAGCCAAAATACATAACTGACTACTGCACAGATATACTCTTCTCTTACCAATGAGCGCTCTTAGGTCATGAAAATGAAAATGGGTGGCATGTCCAAAATGTTATAATATCGAAATCAGAATTATTTCCATCTACAAAATGTGAAACTGTCTGGCGGAAAGGCATCATTTCAAATGAAATATAAGGGAAGGAGGTAGTCAAACAGTTTATCTAAAAGATTATGTACTGTCCCAAACAATTTACCTATTTCACAAGTTTGTCCAGTAAAACCATCTTGACATGAACAGAAAAAGACTTCATTATTCAGCATGATACAATTTCCATTATTCAGGCAAGGATCTGGGTCACATGGATTAGTAACTGTGAGATCAAATGAAGAGGTGAAACTTCTTTATACAAGCATGAATTGGCTGACAAAAACATCTACAGAATTGAAGAAGTTATATCAGAATACAAACAACTTATTTCTTTTTTTCAAAAGTGCCGACAGAGTGACCCTGCAGTTCACAGCATGACATCATAGATTCTTCTTTAAAGTGTAAGCTTCATTAAACATCTCATGGAGGCACATACACACAATTCATATACTGAGAGGTAAAATATACATGAAATGATCTTGTCACAGTAACAATGAATTGAATAAAACCATTAGTGGATCACTGAAGTAGCAATAGATTACAACAAAGTGAAATAGTATGATCCATTTAACTGTCAGAACACTTTCAATATAAGACAGATGGTGTTAGATGGCATGAAAGTGACTTTATCATTCAACAAACAGCAAACAAGTCTACATAAACACTTTTCTATGAACAGCATTCTCAGTTTACAACAACATGACATAAATGTGGATGAAGATTAATGGCTGTTTAGTGTTACACCACATACCTATGTTACATAGGTCTCCTGTGAATCCTGGTTGACATGTGCATGAAAATGACAACCCTTGACCTGGGTTACAGATGGCAAAATTCTGACAAGGATCCGGATTGCATGGATCAACAACTATAGAATGTAAAGTAATAGCTTTATTTAGTTTTTTACCACATTTTTAATGAACTACAGGGAAAAGATATTTTTTCTTTTCTCTTCGACAACAGTTCTTCCTTTTATGTTGTCCAAACAGCACATTTGGTTGTCCAAACATGAGAGTATAGGAGAGATGTGTACGTTTGGTGAATAAAACACCATCATTGGGCCAGTAAAACTACCCTTGGAGTGGATCATAGGTATACCAATAGTATTGCTTTATTTCAGTATCTTCAAAGTTAATTCCAAAGTAAGGGAGGGCAATACCAGGCTATCATTTTACTTATTTAGGGTATTAAGTTCAAAATGCAATTAGAATTTGATGTTAAGAACTAACGCTGATTGTCGTCTCTGTGGATGCACAGACCGTTAGAAATTTGCCTTGGCCTATTGTCTTCCTAGACAAAAGTGTACAATACTGATTAAGCCAAAATACATAACTGACTACTGCACAGATATTCTCTTCTCTTTACCTATGACAATCTTAGGTCTTAAAAAGAAAAATGGGTGGCATGTCCAAAATGTTATAATATTGTAATCAGAATTAACTCCATCTCCAAAATGTGAAACTGTCTGGCAGAAAGGCATCATTTCAAATGAAATATAAGGGAAGGAGGTAGTCAAAAAGTTTGTCTAAAATATTATGTACTGTCTCAAACAATTTACCTATTTCACAATTTTGTCCAGTAAACCCATCTTGACATGAACAGAGAAAGAGTTCATTATTCAGCACGATACAATTTCCATTATTCAGGCAGGGATCTGGGTCACATGGATTAGTAACTGTGAGATCAAATGAAGAGGTGGAACTTCTTTATTGAAGCATGAATTGGCTGACAAAAACATCTACAGAATTGACGAAGTTATATCAGAGTACAAACAACTTATTTCTTTTTCTCAAAAGTGCCGACAGAGTGACCCTGCAGTTCAAAGCATGACATCATAGATTCTTCTTTAAAGTGTAAGCTTCATTAAACATCTCATGGAGGCATATACACATAATTTATCTACTGAGATGGATAGATGTGTTACAATACTTCAATATGCACACGTACAAGGCAAATACTATGGTACATATCTTGATAGCATGTAAGAATGAATCAAGATGATAATACTAACCAACATCACAAATAGCCCCAGTAAAACCTTCAACACAGTTGCAGAAAAAACTGACTCCTGTGCCAGCAAAGCATGTAGCACCATTCTGACAAGGGTTATTTGCACATGGATCAATGACTGCAAATGAGTGTACAGGTAAAATATAAATGAAATGTGCTTGTCACAGTAATAATGAAATGAATAAAACCATTAATGGATCACTGAAGCAGCAATAGATTACAACAAAGTGAAATAGTATGATCCATTTAACTGCTTGATAAATCATCTCATGGAGGCATACACAAAATTTATCTACTGAGAGGTGAAATATAAATGAAATGTGCTTGTCACAGTAACAATGAAATGAATAAAACTATTAATGGATCACTGAAGTAGCAATAGATTACAACAAAGTGAAATAGTATGATCCATTTAACTGCTTGATAAATTATCTCATGGAGGCATACACACAATTTATCTACTGAGAGGTGAAATATAAATGAAATGTGCTTGTCACAGTAACAATGAAATGAATGAAAACTATTAATGGATCACTGAAGTAGCAATACAATACAAGAAAGTAAAAAGTATGATCAATTTTACTGTCGTCAGAACACTTTCAATATAAGACACAGATGGTGTGAAATGGCATGAAATTGACTTTATCATTCAACAAACAGCAAACAAGTCTACATAAACTCTTCTATGAACAGCATTCTCAGTTTACAACAATATGACATACATTTGGATGAAGATTAATGGTTGTTTAGTGTTACACCACATACCTATGTTACATAGGTCTCCTGTGAATCCTGGTTGACATGTGCATGAAAATGACAACCCTTGACCTGGGTTACAGATGGCACCATTCTGACAAGGATCCGGATTGCATGGATCAACAACTATAGAATGTAAAGTATTAGCTTTATTTAGTTTTTTACCACATTTTTAATGAACTACAGGGAAAAGTTTGAAGATGTTTTCTTTCTTGTCTCTTGGACAACAGTTGTTCCTATTGTGTTGTCCAAACGGAAGCAGGACACTTCGCCCAACAACCATTTCGCCCAACTGCCATTTCGCCCAACCTTACCATTTCGCCCAACCAGCCTGGTCATTTCGCCCAACCAGTCTGGTCATTTCGCCCAACCAGCCTGGTCATTTCGCCCAACCAGCCTGGTCATTTCGCCCAACCAGCCTGGTCATTTCGCCCAACCTTGATTAAATATGATACTTCAAAAGGAAACGTTCGGGAATTGTTAACGTTACAGGATACGAACCGAATATTAAGGAAACTTGAGGATCGATCAGTGTGTTAGGGGTTAGGTTTGATAGTAAACGTTCGAATATTAAGTAATATTAAGGAAACTTGAAGTCCTTTACTTTGTATAACTTTAGTAAGGAAACGTTCGGGAATTTTTAATGTTACAGGATACGAACCGAATATTAAGAAATCTTGAGGATGGATCAGTGTTTTAGGGGTTAGGTTTGATAGTAAACGGTCGGGAATTGTTAACGTTACGGGATACGAACCGAGTATTAAGGAAACTTGAAGTCGTGGTTAAATTGATTAGGCCTACATATATGATTACATATGTGGTTACATTGATAAAGTGGTTACATTGATTAAAAATAATACTACATATTACGGACGGGTTTTATATATATTTTTTTTTAATTTAATAAGGAAACGTTCGGGAATTGTTAGTCACGGTAGGATGGATCAGTGTTTAAGGAGTTAGGTTTGATAGGTTTTTATGAAGACCGATTCCCCTGTGTTTGTATAATAATATAACCATTGTATGCGTAAACGCCTAAAGTAGTGTAATCCTCCCATTATACCCGAAATAACTGCTCAGACGCCGATCGATATCGAGCGGACCTCACTTTTTTATTTACCTATTACGAAGTAACCTAACCCCCCCAAAAATCAAATTGAACTAGTGGAATAGAAAAAGTAATATTATTCTGACTGAATATTAGTAAAAATAAGGTTGGGCGAAATGACCAACACGGTTGGGCGAAATGACCATGCTGGTTGGGCAAAATGACTATTATGGTTGGGCGAAATGACCATGCTGGTTGGGCGAAATGACCAGGCTGGTTGGGCGAAATGACCAGGCTGGTTGGGCGAAATGGCAGTTGGGCGAAATGGTTGTTGGGCGAAGTGACTAGAAAGCGTCCACACAGCACAGTTGGTTGTCCAAACATGAGAGTATAGGAGAGATGTGTAGGTTTGGTGAATAAAACACCATCATTGGGCCAGTAAAACTACCCTTGGAGTGGATCATAGGTATACCAATAGTATTGCTTTATTTCAGTATCTTCAAAGTTATCTCCAAAGTAAGGGAGGGCAATACCAGGGTAACATTTTACTTATTTAGGGTATTAAGTTAAAATGCAATTAGAATTTGATGTTAAGAACTAAAGCTGATTGGTGTCTCTGTGAATGCACAGACCGTTAGAAATTTGCCTTGGCCTACAATGAAAATGATTGTCTTCCTAGACAAAAGTGTACAATACTGATTAAGCCAAAGTACATAACTGACTACTGCACAGATATACTCTTCTCTTTACCAATGAGCGCTCTTAGGTCATAAAAAGGAAAATGGGTGGCATGTCCAAAATGTTATAATATCGTAATCAGAATTATTTCCATCTCCCCAAAATGTGAGACTGTCTGGTGGAAAGGCATCATTTCAAATGAAATATAAGGGAAGGAGGTAGTCAAATAGTTTATCTAAAAGATTATGTACTGTTCCAAACAATTTACCTATTTCACAAATTTGTCCAGTAAAACCATCTTGACATGAACAGAAAAAGACTTCACTATTCAGCATGATACAATTTCCATTATTCAGGCAAGGATCTGGGTCACATGGATTAGTAACTGTGAGATCAAATGAAGAGGTGAAACTTCTTTATTGATGCATCAATTGGCTGACAAAAACATCTCCAGAATTTAAGATGTTATATCAGAGTACAAACAACTTATTTCTTTTTCTCAAAAGTGCCGACAGAGTGACCCTGCAGTTCACAGCATGACATCATAGATTCTTCTTTAAAGTGTAAGCTTGATTAAACATCTCATGGAGGCACATACACATAATTTATCTACTTAGATGGATAGATGTGTTACAATACTTCAACATGCACACGTACAACGCAAATACTATGGTACATATCTTGATAGCATGTAAAGAATGAATCAAGATGATAATACTAACCAACATCACAAATATCCCCAGTAAAACCTTCAACACAGTTGCAGAAAAAACTGACTCCTGTGCCAGCAAAGCATGTAGCACCATTCTGACAAGGGTTATTTGCACATGGATCAATGACTGCAAATGAGTGTACAGGTAAAATATAAATGAAATGTTCTTGTCACAGTAATAATGAAATGAATAAAACTATTAATGGATCACTGAAGTAGCAATATATTACAACAAAGTGAAATAGTATGATCCATTTAACTGCTTGATAAATCATCTCATGGAAGCATATACACACAATATATCTACTGAGAGGTGAAATATAAATGAAATGTGCTTGTCACAGTAACAATGAAATGAATAAACTATTAATGGATCACTGAAGTAGCAATAGATTACAACAAAGTGAAATAGTATGATCCAATTGACTGCTTGATAAATCATCGAATGGAGGCATACACAAAATTTATTTACTGAGAGGTAAAATATAAATGAATTGTGCTTGTCACAGTTACAATGAAATGAATGAAAACTATTAATGGATCACTGAAGTAGCAATACAATACAAGAATGTAAAAAGTATGATCCATTTAACTGTCAGAACACTTTCAATATAAGACAGATGATGTTAGATGGCATGAAATTGACTTTATCATTCAACAAACAGTAAACAAGTCTACATAAACACTTTTCTATGGACAGCATTCTCAGTTTACAACAACATGACATAAATGTGGATGATGATTATTGGTTGTTTAGTGTTACACCACATACCTATGTTACATAGGTCTCCTGTGAATCCTGGTTGACATGTGCATGAAAATGACAACCCTTGACCTGGGTTACAGATGGCACCATTCTGACAAGGATCCGGATTGCATGGATCAACAACTATTAAATGTAAAGTAATAGCTTTATTTAGTTTTTTACCACATTTTTAATGAACTACAGGGAAAGGTTTGAAGATGTTTTCTTTCTTGTCTCTTGGACAACAGTTCTTCCTATTTTGTTGTCCAAACAGCACTGTTGGTTGTCCAAACATGAGAGTATAGGAGAGATGTGTAGGTTTGGTGAATAAAACACCATCATTGGGCCAGTAAAACTACCCTTGGAGTGGATCATAGGTATACCAATAGTATTGCTTTATTTCAGTATCTTCAATGTTATCTCCAAAGTAAGGGAGGGCAATACCAGGGTAACATTTTACTTATTTGGGGTATTACTTGAAAATGCAACCAGAATTTGATGTTAAGAACTAAAGCTGATTGTCTTCTCTGTGGATGCAAAGACCGTTAGAAAAATTGGCCTTGGCCTACACTGAAAATGATTGTCTTCCTAGACAAAAGTGTATCAATCAATCAATCAATCAGAAAATATTTATATAGCGCCAAAATCAACAAAAGTTGTTCATAGGCGCAAGTGTACAATACTGATTAAGCCAAAATACATAACTGACTACTGCACAGATATACTCTTCTCTTTACCAATGAGCGCTCTTAGGTCATAAAAAGGAAAATGGGTGGCATGTCCAAAATGTTATAATATCGTAATCAGAATTATTTCCATCTCCCCAAAATGTGAGACTGTCTGGTGGAAAGGCATCATTTCAAATGAAATATAAGGGAAGGAGGTAGTCAAATAGTTTATCTAAAAGATTATGTACTGTTCCAAACAATTTACCTATTTCACAAATTTGTCCAGTAAAACCATCTTGACATGAACAGAAAAAGACTTCACTATTCAGCATGATACAATTTCCATTATTCAGGCAAGGATCTGGGTCACATGGATTAGTAACTGTGAGATCAAATGAAGAGGTGAAACTTCTTTATTGATGCATCAATTGGCTGACAAAAACATCTCCAGAATTTAAGATGTTATATCAGAGTACAAACAACTTATTTCTTTTTCTCAAAAGTGCCGACAGAGTGACCCTGCAGTTCAAAGCATGACATCATAGATTCTTCTTTAAAGTGTAAGCTTGATTAAACATCTCATGGAGGCACATACACATAATTTATCTACTTAGATGGATAGATGTGTTACAATACTTCAACATGCACACGTACAACGCAAATACTATGGTACATATCTTGATAGCATGTAAAGAATGAATCAAGATGATAATACTAACCAACATCACAAATATCCCCAGTAAAACCTTCAACACAGTTGCAGAAAAAACTGACTCCTGTGCCAGCAAAGCATGTAGCACCATTCTGACAAGGGTTATTTGCACATGGATCAATGACTGCAAATGAGTGTACAGGTAAAATATAAATGAAATGTTCTTGTCACAGTAATAATGAAATGAATAAAACTATTAATGGATCACTGAAGTAGCAATACAATACAAGAATGTAAAAAGTATGATCCATTTAACTGTCAGAACACTTTCAATATAAGACAGATGATGTTAGATGGCATGAAATTGACTTTATCATTCAACAAACAGTAAACAAGTCTACATAAACACTTTTCTATGGACAGCATTCTCAGTTTACAACAACATGACATAAATGTGGATGATGATTATTGGTTGTTTAGTGTTACACCACATACCTATGTTACATAGGTCTCCTGTGAATCCTGGTTGACATGTGCATGAAAATGACAACCCTTGACCTGGGTTACAGATGGCACCATTCTGACAAGGATCCGGATTGCATGGATCAACAACTATTAAATGTAAAGTAATAGCTTTATTTAGTTTTTTACCACATTTTTAATGAACTACAGGGAAAGGTTTGAAGATGTTTTCTTTCTTGTCTCTTGGACAACAGTTCTTCCTATTTTGTTGTCCAAACAGCACTGTTGGTTGTCCAAACATGAGAGTATAGGAGAGATGTGTAGGTTTGGTGAATAAAACACCATCATTGGGCCAGTAAAACTACCCTTGGAGTGGATCATAGGTATACCAATAGTATTGCTTTATTTCAGTATCTTCAATGTTATCTCCAAAGTAAGGGAGGGCAATACCAGGGTAACATTTTACTTATTTGGGGTATTACTTGAAAATGCAACCAGAATTTGATGTTAAGAACTAAAGCTGATTGTCTTCTCTGTGGATGCAAAGACCGTTAGAAAAATTGGCCTTGGCCTACACTGAAAATGATTGTCTTCCTAGACAAAAGTGTATCAATCAATCAATCAATCAGAAAATATTTATATAGCGCCAAAATCAACAAAAGTTGTTCAAAGGCGCAAGTGTACAATACTGATTAAGCCAAAATACATAACTGACTACTGCACAGATATACTCTTCTCTTACCAATGAGCGCTCTTAGGTAATAAAAAGGAAAATGGGTGGCATGTCCAAAATGTTATAATATCGTAATCAGAATTATTTCCATCTCCAAAATGTGAAACTGTCTGGCGGAAAGGCATCATTTCAAATGAAATATAAGGGAAGGAGGTAGTCAAACAGTTTATCTAAAAGATTATGTACTGTCTCAAACAATTTACCTATTTCACAATTTTGTCCAGTAAAACCATCTTGACATGAACAGAAAAAGACTTCATTATTCAGCATGATACAATTTCCATTATTCAGGCAAGGATCTGGGTCACATGGATTAGTTACTGTGAGATCAAATGAAGAGGTGAAACTTCTTTATACAAGCATGAATTGGCTGACAAAAACATCTAAAATATAAATGAAATGTGCTTGTCAAAGTAGCAATGAAATGAATAAAACCATTAATGGATCACTGAAGTAGCAATAGATTACAACAAAGTAAAAAAGTATGATCCATTTAACTGTCAGAACACTTTCAATATAAGACAGATGGTGTTAGATGGCATGAAAGTGACTTTATTCACACACCACATACCAATGTTACATAGGTCTCCTGTGAATCCTGGTTGACATGTGCATGAAAATGACAACCCTTGACCTGGGTTACAGATGGCACCATTCTGACAAGGATCCGCATTGCATGGATCAACAACTATAGAATGTAAATTAATAGCCTTGTTTAGTTTTTTACCACATCTGTAATAAGCTTTATATTTGTCTCCCTAGTGTGAGATGTACAATATAATGGTTAAATGCCAAAACCACAGCCAATTACTGCACAAATGTTCTTTGCTGTTTACTACAGTGATCAGGAGGGTTTATAGGATAATGGCACATGAACATAGGTCATGTGACAAAAATTTGCTGATATCCTTATCAGAATTATTTCCAATCATGGTGTGGGAGAGGAGGTACTTTCAAACAAAATATTATGGAAGGATTGAGCAAATATGTTAACTAAAAGATTATGTTCTGTCTTACAGTTTACCTATTTCGCGATATAAACTTGTAGGCAAACAATTTATCTAAAAGATAATGTACTGTCTCAAACAATTTACCTATTTCACAATTTTGTCCAGTAAAACCATCTTGACATGAACAGAGAAAGAATTCACTATTCAGCATGATACAATTTCCATTATTCAGGCAAGGATCTGAGTCACATGGATTAGTAACTGTGAGATGGAATGAGATGATTAAACATATTTATAGATGAACTGGACCACAAGAGTCATGAATGGAAGATAAATAAACAATTTAAATCTGTTTCATGAGAGTACAGACATGGAAGAGGGGATGGGGCGGGGGGTATTCTTCATAGCCACTAAAGAACGAAAATACACTGAGGTCTTTTTGTTTTACATTAGAGGTTCTTTCTGTTTGAAGCATCAACAACAAAAATACAATTCAAATTGTTGATTGTTCTGCCTTACAAACATAGTAATCTATAGTGCTGAATGCTGAATTACACATCTTCTGTGTACTGAGTGACAATATAAAAAGATGTATTGTGTGGTCATGTCTTGCAGAAGACATTGACTTGCAAACACAATCAACCACTACTAATCTACTAATCTTGATACTTAAGGTCACATTATTTGGAGCACATTCTTTCTTGACTAACTATAGCAGAACCTCTTTACAAATGTAATGGTATCTTAACATTCTAAAACCAGATACCAATGTTCAGAGAAGAAGAAGAAGACGAAGAACGGACATACCAATGTCACACAGTTCGCCAGTGAAGCCTCCAAGACAGCTGCAGAAAAACGACAATCCTTCACCAGCAAAGCAGGTAGCCCCATTTTGGCATGGATTGGGGTCACATTGATTGATGTCTGAAAATGTGAAAATGACAGTGGTCGGGGGTTGAACAGTAGATGAACTAGCAAAACAAAGGGCCCCCGCTGGTTTTCGTTTTGTCCAATGTACTTATTATATTAACATATAAACTGAAGAGATTAATATATTAAATAAAAATATTTGAAAATTATATTAACATATTAACTGAAGAGATTAATACATTAAACAAAAATATTGGAAATTATATTAACATATTAACTGAAGAGATTAATATATTAAATAAATATTTGAAAACTAAGAGATATACCAGTTTCACAAGTTGCTCCTGTGAAACCATCTCGACAAAGGCACAAGAAGTTGTCTAGATTAAGTGTGACACAAGCCCCATCATTTAGACAAGGATCGGGGTCACATGGACTAACAACAGCTGTGATGTGAATGATGCAGAAAAAAGGAAACATGTTTATTCATGAGAGAGGAAAGGGAAGGAAGACAGGGAACGTAAACAAGTTTACAGATTTGAAGTTTTAACATTTAGTGGTGATGTCCACTGAAATCATGCTGCTGTTTTGCATGAGACTTCAGCTTTTGGACCATACAGGCTAGGATCTTGGTCACATTGATTTCCAGCTACACCATGAACGGTATAGTAGAGAAATATTCTAATTGTGGAGCTCTATTTTTCCTCTACTACATGTTGCTGTATTGTAGCCTATGATACAGTATTTCCAGTTTCGTTACCTACATAGAATTATTTGTCACGCTAACAACTATTTACTCTGCATTAACTTTAAAGATTCTCCTGTTTGCATATTTTGTGGTTCTGAAGAAACTTTTGCAGAAACTTTTGGCCTAATTTCTGTTCAGGATTTTTAGTATGAAATTTACTGTAAAAGTTTGAGATCAAAGTGGGACATGGATTTGCTTACTGATCATTTTGGCATTCCAGGAAAAGGGAAAAAAAGTCTAATTAATTTTTTGCATTCTTCATATTTTCTTGCAGGATTAAGTCTGTAACTCCTACAGTAATGCAACCACCTTCTACTATAAATTTCAACTTTAGCTTTGAGGTTGAACTTTAGATTTGGAGATAATAATAATTCTTTCTGTAATTGCATTGAGTAGTACTGCTTTGTTCTCCAGTTCATTCTACCTTTCTTATCAATTCCTTTGTGCAGTTCTTATTTTCCACAATGTCTTGTTTTCATGTAAACTATGTAGTGAGGATCCATTTATGTCGACAAACCACAATAAAAATAATTCATGATGTTATGCTGTTGGTATCGAAAAGAACAAAAGTATTAAAAGGGATTCAAAGAACAAGAAAAAATGCTTCCTTTTATTCCCACACACAAAAAAAAACACAAAAAAAATTGTATTTTCTGATCAATATTCCAATTGAAGTGATGAACCATATCATTCACAACTTACTACCATGTATTAAATAAAGATGCTGTACCTATTTCACAATTTTGTCCAGTAAAACCATCTTGACATGAACAGAAGAAGTTCACATTATCCAACATGATACAGTTCCCATCATTCAAGCAGGGATCTGGATCGCATGGGTTAGTAGCTATGATGTGAAAAGAGTAGATAAACACAAACAAGATGACTTTATAATAAATGATATGAAGAATAACAATTGTGTGATACAAAATGTTCTAGCTGGTTTAAAATGGGTTGTGGAATCCTACCCCATCTTCTGCAAGCCATCTACCATCTCTTTATATGCCCCTGCCATTATATTCAGTAACATGCATTAATTTTAAGTTGCTAATCGAGCTGCATCCTTCTCTCTCTCAGCGTTCCCATAATCTGTTTCTTTACCTTCTCAACCTGTGCACTGGTGCTCACACCAGGACCAATGATTTAGGAATCTAGATCAAGTTATAACAGGGCTCAGCCATTCTGCAAATTCCCTCATTCCCCCAAAAACATGAAGTCAGGTTTTTTTTCTTTTTGAGGTTGATTTGTTCACTAATTTAAGCAATGCCATGCTCTACATAGTCAGAAAGGAAAGGGGACCAACTATCAACTGATTTATCAACTAAATGTTGGGCAACCTTTTGAAACAACACTGTAAACTTTTCTTAACTGCCTCAATGGCAACTTTATAAATGTTCAGTCAGAAAATACTTGAATTCAAACAATCACTTGTGTTTTGTTTTCTTATTTTTTTTTTTTTTTTTGGAATGATATTAACAATCGTTGACATTATACAAACACTAAAATCCTGTACAGATACTTGTTCTTTGATCCTTAATAATGCATGAGGGTATAAACGGTCTTAGAAACATACCCCATTAGATTCTCATCCTAGAAAAGATATTTATTTTTCATTTCAGACTTTATTGAGTGCTAAGTTATTAAATAAGAAATCGATATTGGATTAACTGTGTAAATACCCAGTGAGCAGTTTTCTCCTTCAAATCCAACACGGCAGAGACAGGTGAAATTCAAACCTGCACCCGAAATACAGGTACCACCATTACTGCATGGTACGGCATCACATGGATTCTCCGCTGATTAGTTTAACAGAATAATTAGTAATGAGATTGAAAAGGAAGAAATGAAAAGAATGGATTTTAGAAAGAATCACTTAGTTTGTAATGAAAATGTCTATTCTAAATGAAAACATAAAACCATCAGTTAATGTTTAAATTTATGAGTACTTACCAAGTTGAAAATTATTTGAAATTTAAAATTATTAATTATACATGGTTGTTGCTATGTGTCCAAGTGGTTTTTCATTTTTACCCTCAACATTTGCCACAATTTTTAATTATTTAATCCATTTCTCACAAAATGGGTTACACAATTTTGGATTCTTAAAAGACATTAGCAGTTAATTACAGACAGAAGGTGTGTGATAAAAACTACTGTGAAAATGTTCTATAAATTTGTTTCACCAGAAAATACAAAAGAACAGAGAGTTATTGGTTAGTAACATTGTCATGAAACATATCTGAAAATACAAGGTATTGTAAACAAAATGTGCATCTGCATTATGGATTAGATTGTTTATTATACCTTATTTAGTTTCAATATTCATATTACATAATTTTTTTGATTATACAAGATAGTCAAATTTCCATACAAATGCTATCAATTTTTCTTCTTGCCCAGTGAAGTACCACTCAAATCTGGTATTTATTAGTTAATATCGGAAAGAACATAAAAAAAGACGATGGAGGCAAAGGTAAAACAATAAAGTAGGCACAGCCATGTGTTCTGAAATGTAGAAGATACTCATCTGTTGTGAAACTCAATATGCTTTGGAAGTTTTTTGCCCTTTGCATTGAAAGCCTGAACATTGATTAACTTTAGCATGCTAAAAACTGCTAGAAGTTCTTTCCCAAAGTTGCTTAGAAGTACTTTCCAAGAGATTCTAATTCTCCTAACTTTAATCTAACTTAAAAATAGACATACGTATGTATATATAGATCTATATATTTATATATGTGTGTGTGTGGGGATGAAATCCTGCTTGAAATTTGATCATGGGTGACCATTATCTGCATTTCTAGCAGGTAGGGGCACTATACCTTTAACAATGCACTAGCAATTAGCAGCTTTAATTATTTCATATTGCTAGACAATTTTAACTCCCCATATCTGTAAAAACAGATCCTTATCTATTGCCAAATAAGTGGTTCAAATTTACATCAATGCAAATATGAAAAGAAATTCTTTCCTGTTGATTTGTATCTTTCTAATTAGCATGACAATTGAATGCCCCACATCTCTCCCTCACTTAGTCTCACCCCAAGTTCTTTTCATTTCAAAAACACTTTGTGGTAACAAGGTCTGCTGTTATTATTTTACTGACAATATTTACTTAAGACTGTCGAATCATAGATTAAAAAAAAAGCACCACCCATCTACATAACCAATCTTAGGTTTAGGATAAAAAGAAAGCCACATTTATAAACAGATATTAATGAAGATGGAAACCTGCAAAGATTAAGTGAAAGTTTGTTCCAAAGTTTTTGAGTTTAAACAGGAAAGAAACAATTACCTATATTGGAGGATCTCAGCATAACTAGAGCAACTTATCTGAAAACCTTAATCTATGAGGTGGAACATACAGATGTTGTCTGCTGCCATACTATTCAGTGCCTAACAAATTACAGGAAATAGTATTATAAAAACATTGAAAATTTGTTGTAATTGCAGCAAACCTTGTTGACAGTTCACTCCTATAAATCCATCAGGACAAGCACAGGAATATGTGAAACCAGCACCATCAAAACAATCGCCTCCATTCTGACATGGTTGTAAAGTTTCACAAGCACTCAAGGCTGAGAATAAAAGAAATCAGAATATCCATTGAAAGCAAGTTTTTTAACATCACAAGGAATTGTCTTGTACCTCCTATGCATATTACTATGTACCAGAACATTAAAAAGATTTCTTCCTTAAAACTTCAGTTTAACAGAGACATAACTTCAACAGCCATCACTGAGTATGCCATTGATACTGGTCCTCTCACATAAAATGTAAAGAAAAATCAATTCAATGCCTGTGACTTGAACACTGATATTTAATAGCCTGTACTATTGTTTGCCTCGTACAATAATATTTATTATTGATAGATATTGTAATCACAACTGGGCAGTGATAATATGTATCAATGTGTTTTTAACATCATCAAACCCTGGCATCGTTGCATCTACAAAACTGAACTTTTGAAGAGAAGGAAGACTAGCAGGAAACATTGGTATAAGAGTTCGTTAGTGGAGTGATATCACACACTTGATAGAGCCTAGTGATGACTCTGAAGATTGGAATTTGCTCCAAACAGGATCTTGAATAACTTTATAACAGAGTAATTCATGGTATGCATGTATTTCACTATTACGGAAAATGCCTCGAACTGGCAATTTTTAAGGGAACACACCCTCTACAAAATAATAGAAGCAGTCTCGTATCTTTATCTTTTCTTCCAGAGGATTTAGGTATGATTCATGCATGTGAATAAATAATTTGAGAAGAAATGTTATAACAGTACAGTGGTTCCTCATCTTTGCAGAACCCAGACTCGGTTGTGAAGGACTTGTTACGTACTGTCAGGATACAAGCTCTCTGATCAAGATTGACACAACTCTGGTGAATAATCAGCCTAGGTTTTCAAATTCATCTAAATGTCTCAAGCAAAAATATCTTCTGTTACATTATTTTTTCTATTTATCATGAAGAAAGTGCTCAGAACTTGCCTGATAAATTTTGCAATGTATAATTTTATTATCTGACAACATTGCTACCAACAAAAGAAAAGTTTTTCAGTTGTACTTTTCTATACACAATCAAGTTGACTTTGAACAAAATAAACCGGCAGCTGTATAAATCAGTGTTTGTTTCATTACATTAAGTCAGTATCTTAATGAACAAATTGGTAAAATAATTTGCTGCAGAAATGTTACCTTGGCAGTGGTTAGATAAGAAACCTTTCTTTTTCCTTTTCTTTTTTTAGCCTGTCTGACTACTTGAAGAAATATTTCTTCTTTTTTTATTAGATGCAAATTATGCAGGTTATTATCATGCTCAATAATACTGTCTTTTTGATTTTGCTATCATTTTAAAAATCCAGGGAGACTATACAAGCAAGTGCAAAGCAACACTGTAACAACCTCTGTGCCAGAGAGCCCAGCGAAACTGACGACAGGACCCTCTCCTTCTGATCAATGAACACTAGGCTACCATTTTTTAAGGAAACACCCTTTGCTGCAAAAACCTTCAATGATTTCATCATAATGGATTTTCAAAGTAATTTGTGGTTATCACAATCAAATCAATGTCACAAGTTTTACTGCCTCCCAATGCAATCCTATTCTGCTACCCCATGCATCAGAAAACATACTTTCTTACAACATTAATGCTATTTTTTTTCCCCTCTCATTTTTTCTTCTTTTTTTGGGGGGAGATATTGATCATTGGAGGGTAACCACAACTCAATCAAACAAATTTAGGCAGTTCTTAAACTTTTATGTGACAGTTTTCTGATTTGCTTTTAGACTCACATAATCATCAGTGAGAAGCCTGTATAGTTCACAAAGGATTTAGGTTTGGATACCAAAGACTCAGATGATCTGGACTGGACTAAAGCACATGTTTATATTCCAAGGTTTTGAAATGTATCTAGTTAATTCTGACAAAGTTCTGATCAGCTTCTGACTAAATTTTCAATAATTTAGTTGGTTTTACATTAATCTAATATCTGTACCGAATTCAAAAATACACTCTTCTAAACTTGGTATGTATAGCTGCAATGCTAATGTTTGTGTGCGATTTGAATTAGATCCTTAACATAGCACAAAGCACAACTACACAAAGCTTGCTTCATAAAGTAAGAATGGTAAAATAAAGTAAATTCCAAACTGTAACAATAATTCTAAATGATAGAGAAAAGGAACTTGACTACTCTGTTGCAAAGCTCGGAGATTGAAGACTGTTCGACACTCAATTCATCTTTACAATTCATATCAGAAGAATGTTGAAATTGAGTTATTCTCCCAACTAGTCACCATTTCTAATACAAAATCTTAAACTCCAAATTAATTTTGTGATAAAAAGAAAGCCATGATACTTTCTCTCTTTCTTTTGTTTTCTTCTTTCCTTTTTGTAAATGGTGGCTGGTGGAATTTGTGGATATCTACAACAATGGGGGATGAATCGAATAATTACAATTTCTAACACTGTATTTTTGCTTCAAGTGAGTTGTCAAGTTCTTTTGTTAACAGATACAAACCTCAGTTTCCAAGTATCATTTATGAAACTATGATGCAATAACTAAAAAATATATCACTAAAATTCAATACAAATAAATACAGACAAGGAAAAGAAGCACAAATATTTAGCATTTTTTTTTGGCAGCAAAGGAGTCAGCAATTTTTGCAATTTCTATAAAGGAAACTCTGGTCGGTACCTATATGACAGTCCATTCCTGTGAAGCCATCACGGCACAGACAGGCATACTCAAGGCCGCCAAGGGCGAAGCAAGCAGCACCATTGACACATGGCTCAATGTCTACACAAGGACTTACTGGGATTAAAAATAGAGGAAGTGCAGAGAAGTGTTATATTCACGTGCAAATGAAGATTGAAAGAGTTATTAACATAAAAATGCAAAATATGTAAACAGATGTGTAAATGTATATATCATCGTTAGTATCAATACACTGCAAGGGTGAATAAGTGACATATCTTTTAACTTGGATGGAAGTTCTTAGCAAGGTATTTGTGAGTGTGAATGGTCGATCTTAACAGGAAACCATTGATTCTCCTTCCATGTATGGAAATAAAAATTAATGAGTAAGCTATCATATAAGGACTCTTTGAGTCAAATGACCTCAGCAACAATTTTCTCCTTATATCTAAGAATCTAAGAGCTTTTTTGGTGGTTGACTAAAGGAACAATCTGGTGATATAATGACAGCTAAACGATATGTACTTGTAGCTTAGTATAAGGTTCCTATGACAACCCCAATTCAGGACTTTGCTTTTTGCCTTGGTTTTTTTTTTTTTTTTTTGTCACTAAGCAGCTGGTGTTAGTGCCTCAATTTTTTATTCATAAAGATAACAAATGGAGCATTTACCATGCATCCAAAATGACATCATAGCCAAGCCAATAGCCAAACTTATTCTAGATTAAGATTTTCAGTATAAAGATTACATCAAGTTTCCCTGTAATTTAACATTTTACATTATTTTGATGCTTTATAATAACATATGTTTCAGCTTCTCCTTGAATTCTAAGATATTGAACAGTTAGAGTGTTAAATATCACAGTAGGAAAATACCTGTTGAGCATGTAGGTCCATCAAAACCGATAGGACACATGCAGAGAAAGTTTCCTTGACTACCAACAAGACAAGTGGCCATGTTGTCACAGGGAGAAGTGTCACAAGGATTTACAAAAACTGAAGTAAAGAAAGTTTACTATATGTGAAAGATTTCTATATGTTTCAATAAACAGACATCAATATTTGTGGAAAAAAGAAATACAATAATTTTGGAGATTAAAGGATATTCAAGAATTTAAAAATTAGTAGTTTGAAGAAGAAAAAACAAACTGTAAAGAACATGAATAAAAACTACAAAATAATTTCTCTATTTTAAATTATAATTCAATAGAAAGGAACAATGCATTTTAAAGAAGAAGTTTGAAGGTTCTTTTTTATCTTATTTTATTATTTTCAAATAGTTTCTCTTAAACTGCATTTCAGATTGGTTTAAATGTGGTGATTTTCGATTCAAAATTTCACAGCTCTATTTATTTTCTCCTGGGAGCATTATAACTTGCAGATGGCTTTAAAATACAAAAGAGTATTACTTTAATGAACTAACGACACTTGTGTAGTAGGGAATCACATGTCCATACAGAAGTTGGAATGAATTGAAGATAGGTACCATTTTCACAATTTGCTCCCATAAAGTCAATTGGACAAACACAGAGGTAAGTTGAACCAGAGATCTGCAAACAAGCTCCACCATTCAAGCAAGGTTCTTCCGAACAGAGATTTGTTGCTGGATAGAAGGCACAAATACATGTCATATAAAAATGACTTTTACAACTTATGCTACAAATATAAAAAGTTCACACTTGTATTCACAGGGAAGCAGGACACTTCGCCCAACAACCATTTCGCCCAACTGCCATTTCGCCCAACCTTACCATTTCGCCCAACCAGCCTGGTCATTTCGCCCCACCAGCCTGGTCATTTCGACCAACCTTGATTAAATATGATACTTCAAAAGAAAACGTTCGGGAATTGTTAACGTTACAGGATACAAACCGAATATTAAGGAAACTTGAGGATCGATCAGTGTGTTAGGGGTTAGGTTTGATAGTAAACGTTCGGGAATTGTTAACATTACGGGATACGAACCAAGTATTAAGGAAACTTGAAGTCTTGGTTTAATTGATTACATATGTGATTACATATGTGGTTACATTGATAAAGTGGTTACATTGATTAAATATAGTACTTCAATATTACGGACGGGTTTATATTTTTTATTATTTTTTTCAATGTAATAAGGAAACGTTCGGGAATTGTTAGTCAGTAGGATGGATCAGTGTTTTAGGGGTTCCGTTTGATAGGTTTTATGAAGACCGATGTCCTGTGTTTGTATAATAATATAACTTCCATTGTATGTGTAAACGCCTAAAGTAGTGTAATCCTCCCATTATACTCGAAATAACTGCTCAGACTCCGATCGATATCGAGCGGACCTAACTTTTTTATTTACCTATTACGAAGTAACCTAACCCAAAATAAATCAAATTGAACTGGTTAAATAGAAAAAGTAATATTATTCTGACTGAATATTAGTAAAAATAAGGTTGGGCGAAATGACCAACACGGTTTGGCGAAATGACCATGCTGGTTGGGCAAAATGACTATGACGGTTGGGTGAAATGACCATGCTGGTTGGGCGAAATGACCAGGCTGGTTGGGCGAAATGACCAGGCTGGTTGGGCGAAATGGCAGTTGGGCGAAATGGTTGTTGGGCGAAGTGACTAGAAAGCATTCACAGCATTTTAAGTATTAATAACATAATAAACAAAAAAATTCCTTTCAGGAAGAAAATGCTTCTCATGATGACCAGCATCAGATAATGAAACTTTAGGTTTCTTTTAATTTTTTTTTAGTTTGTATAACCAGAATCACACACAGCAGTTTAGTAAAAACTTGTTGGCCAGTTACGAATTTCAAGCCTTCAAACCAGGAGCTTCTGTGACCAGGTTGTAGAGAGAAAGATAATAATGTCCTATATGTCTTTTATTACTAGCAAGGGAAAACATACTAAAACTTTATAGAGAATGTCAGTGATAGAGTGTCTCTTACACTGATTGACACTAACTAAATTCATTATATGCTGTTATCATTTTCTTCGAACATTGTTTGTGTCAAAAGTGCAAATGTGAGGAATGTGTTATGAAGTTAGTTCAAGGACGTCTTGGAATGAAACTGATCGAGTGATATGGAATCAGGAAAAATATGATAAAAGTTAGATGAGGTCAACATTCAGAAGGTTGTGGGAATACCATTTTCACAGAATGTCCCTGTATATCCAGGAGAGCATATACACTGGAAAGATACTCCCATAGTACCACGGAAGCATGATCCACCATTCATGCAGGGATTTCCTTCACATGGATTAATTGCTGGAGGAAATACAAGGAAATTAAACATCACATAATGTTAATGGGGAAAGAGCTTTTAGCAACTCCGATGTATTCATGTACAGGATTATTATTATTATTATTATTATTATTATTATTATTATTATTATTATTATTATTATTATAATTATTATGTATTGTAATAAAATTATTATGATCAAAAATTAGTAAACAACAACATTGCATCAAAATAGATTACAACATTTTCCATGGATGAAAAAATGACGTGGTGACATGAAGGGAGGACACATACAGTGGCACTGAAAGTTGTTAAAAGAATATTTTGATGCATTATGTCTGTTATATCCATGGTTTTGTTACACATTGAACAAATCCATCCATATTTAAGAAAAGTGTTGGCAAGGAGTGTTAGCAAATGCAAAACACTTCTTGGTTAAATGAAAGCTGTAAGTGACATAAAAAGGCACACATTTTGCAACATTTTTAATGGTTTGTTTTGAAAAAGAGCGGATTAATTTTTCACTTGACAAACAAATTGGACGACGTCATCGACAGTGTACAAATCCAGGGAATGCAAGAACGGAGTTCTTCTTAAAAAAAAATAAAGGGAAAGACAGGTAGATATGAAGACAAAATGACACTGGGAAAACAGTCAGACAGGACCAAAGAGACTGGAACAAAACAACTTTTCTTCGTACAGACAGCCACAATTCATGGTTTGGGAAAGGTTGCAGGCATAAGAAATTTTGATGAATGATACTGCAACTTAGCAACATTGGACAAGCATAATTTTTTGCAACAATTTATGGCTGTTTTCCTTTCGGCATTACTTGTAAATAGGATATGATAGTAAAAGAGATTTTACCAAAAGGTAAAGATAGGTTTGAAAACGTTTTTCATAACTTAGTGGACACTAATAAATATGTTCCTGTGAAGGAACACATATTCTATTTATTAATACCATTTTGACAGGTAGTTCCTGCAAATCCCTCTTGACAAACACAAGCAAATGATGTGCCTGAACTTCTAAAGCATGTCCCTCCATTAAGACAAGGATCTTGAGTGCAAGGATCGGAAGCTGGAATGTAAAGAGGTATGAACACTGATGGATGATACAATGTAGGGAGAAAGAATCCTTGTGGATGACAATTATAATGAAAGGTTAATACTCAATGGACCCCCACACATTAGACAACGTTCCCCAAACAGGTTTATGCAAAATAACCTTGCAGAAAATATGTTCAGAACATGAAACTAAATTCATGATGAAACAAACAGTAAAGCATGCTTTAACCAGCTATGTCACAACCTGTGGGTATATTTGCTGAGGCATGAGAGGGGTGGGGGGGGGGGAGTTGCTGATGTTATGGCAAACAGTACAATGTGTTTCATGATATGTATCGTAGTTATGTACAATGGCTTCAGAAAAAGAAAAAAGGACTCTTGTAGAGTTGGTTGTTTTTGCAGCTTTCTGTGTATAAGTTTACTATACAATGTGTGATTAGCGATCAAACTAAAATTTGAATAGTGACATCTTTAGTAGTCTTCAATAAAGGTTCAGCATATAATCATGATAATCCATGTGAACAAGGCTAAGAGTATGTACGACTTTCCAATGATGTATTGTAAAATAAATGCTTGATAAGAATAAACTCTAAATGTCTTTCCAGCAGGGTGAGTTGACTTACATAAAAAGATAAATTCGGTACAATACCATATTAAGCACACCCGCAGTGTTACAAACTACTATATTTGTTACTTTCTTTCAAGCTGTAATAGGCATTTATGGGCAATTCAGAAACTGGGTTTCAAAGCAAACCAACCAAAGGCAAAAAGTTATGACCTGATAAACTGATATAATGTTTATTGTTATCACAATGGGTTAACTGTTATACGAATACTCTACATTGTTGGTGTATAATCATGACCACGCAATTCTTCATAATAATGAACAAATTAACGTACACCTGCTACAGAACACTTCCTGTTCAAAACATGTTTTTTAAATAAATTGAAGAAAATATATAAAAAAAAAAGCGACTTTTGTCATGCATTTTCTAGGAAATTTCAAATTGGCCTACGAAGCATAGCAACAGCAACAAAACTTAGAACTGAAGTATAATCACATGTGGAAGTGAATTTTCTCTCTCTGTAATATTCTCTATATATACGCTACTACTGTATTCCTTTGTTCTTTCTTGTTTAGAAATTATGAAATTAAGCATCTTTCGTCCTGCAGTAAAAACTGCCTCTGAAAACATCCCTTTAACATTTTCAAAACTTGGAACAAATGAGCTACACCTACAGCATCATAATATGCATCAGTTGTCAAATGCTTTGGGAAACTTTTTCTTTATGATGGGGATGAAAAGCATGTGGTTTGGAGGTAAAATTCAGAATCCTACCTCCTTTCGAGACTTCTCAAAGATGACGTATTTTAATCGTTAACAAATAAAATGTTAAAACATTAGACTTACCAATGGTACAAGCAGCCCCAGAGAATCCATCAGTACACACACAAAAAAATGCACTGGTGCCAATTCTTTGACAGGTACCACCATTTGCACATGGTTGATTGCTACAGGGATTAGCTGCAATGACATAAATAAATGTTTGCTACTTACTACAATGCATTAAATTTGCTTATAATATTAGAATTTGGTGGACAACTGACCAAAAGAGCTCTGTGCCAAAACAAAATTCTTATCGTTTAGACTTTCCAAGACACTATCTATCACTGACCTAGTCAGGGTAACAGCTTGTCATTTGGATAACCTAAGGAGTAAATTCAGGGCCATTTATTTTTTATTTTCATAAATCTTCCCAATTTACATAATGAAACACTGAAGATTACTAAAATTACTCATCATGTCCTTCTGGCTGTCCATATCACTATGACCCAAAAAAATTATAAAAAAAAAATCTTGAAAATTCTCAAACAAAATGTTCACTATTTCAAGTCTAATCAAATGTTCACTATTTCAAGTCTAATCGTCAGATTTATAAAACAAATTTCATTTCTCTGATAATACGTTATTCTCGAGGAATTTATACTATGCCAGAATAGGAAAATGCAGGATATCAAACCAAATATAAGAGCTGACAAGTACAGTAGGTCAAAACTTAACAGCATTTGAACAATCAAAAATTTTCCCTTTGGCGAACAATCCCGCTGAGGATGAATATATCAGGCTCTTTGTGCATTAAGAGAGTCAAACAAGTAACAGACCAGAGCAACGCTAGCTAGGGTCCAAAGAAGCAGGTAAGAAATAGACAAAAACAGGACCTACCATTTTGACAGAGATCTCCCTCAAACCCATTGGGGCAAGTACACTCAAAGGTACTTTGGCCGTTGTTCTGATTCCGAAGACATGTTGCACCATTAAGGCAAGGGTTGGGTAGACATGGATTAGTACTTGAGATCACTGATAGGGAAAATAATTATTGAACCTAAGTTTTACTCCTGCATTTCAAAATCTTTTAATCAAGTGGCTATTTCATCAAAATCATACATCCTTAACACACCATTATGCCTTTGATCTTGACAGTCTTAAGCATCTTACTGTACTGTTGTGTTACTGTGTTACTGTTAATGGTACTGTTGTGTTGTTAATATTCCTACAATCATGAGGAGGTTCTCTTTTGCCAAAATATTGGTAATTTGCAGAGATCATGATAGGGCTTTAAAGTACCACCATTAATAACTTTATCAATACTGGCTAAATTAGATAAAATGGAATGTTCAAATGGAAAGTTCAGAAACAAATTGGTAACTTCACCCTGGAAACATTTATCAGTTTTAAAAAGGTTTGCTACTATGCAATGAAAACTCTGTTGAGCTAAAAAATTGCCTCATTAACTTCAAAGCAACTTAGGATGCTTTTACTCTAGACCCGGATCAGATCTCAACGTCAGGAATCTGATCCTGACGTCAAGATCACGGCTGTAGTGTAAACTCAGTCCAGATCCAGATCTTATCTTCCTATTTTGATGCTGGCAGAGACCATGACTGATCCGGGCATTGAGATCATCTTGACCCAAGATATCCGGTGACTGCATTACGACACATGCATTCTCATATTTCAGAGTTTCATTCCTGTTTTGATCTCTGGCTTTATCCCTATTGTAGGTGTGGTTTTTCATAAAGATTTTTAGAAGCTTTTAAGTTAGTTTGAAATTTGTCTTTCATCCTTTTAAATGCTGAAGCATGTGATCCCAGTTTGCATCTGTCCTTGGTTCCATCTGCCTTGCCCTCCGTACACGATGTTGTTCTTCCAGCATAGCTGCCGCAAGTAATGCCTGAAACACTTGAATCATGTGTAAAGTATGTTTGCAAACGTAGTCTTCTTGTCTCGGCGAAGAACAGTACAAGTCTTTTGGCTCGATTTTCTTTGTAAGAGCTTGCATCCCGATCATCCTCGCATGGTACAATATAAGAATCATTAATGTCATAGCAACTAGCCTTCGAATCTCCATCTTGCTACTTTAGCTAGTGTTCCTGCCTGTATCATGCATGTGCTAATTTCTACGTAGATTGAGTGCGTGTGGGCTGTGCATAGCGTAGTATTGTCACCCTAAGGCTATACACCATGACAACAAACATTTTTGGAGTAAACGTACTACACGATCAGCGGCTGGGCATGACACATTTCCAATCAGATTTTTATTACCAACATTCGGTGAATAGTGGGGGAGGATCAGAGTACGACTCAAGTGTAAATGCATCAACGGATCAGTTAACCCCATGGAGAGATGATCGTCTAAACATCAGGGGATCTGATCCAGATCTAGTGTAAAAGCAGTGAGCACCCTTACTATCATTGACAGAAACTGTCTATTGACCCCAAAAAGGCGCATCAAAACAGTCATAAGAAGACTGCCTGCTCAATAGAGCAACCCTAATGCACATTATAGTTTATATGTGTCAAGGGAATCACCAGCTACAGGAATAACAAAACAATCATAAGAAGACTGCCTGCTCAATAGAGCAACCCTAATACACATTATAGTTTATATGTGTCAAGGGAATCACCAGCTACAGGAATAACAAAACAATCATAAGAAGACTGCCTGCTCAATAGAGCAACCCTAATACACATTATAGTTTATATGTGTCAAGGGAATCACCAGCTACAGGAATAACAAAACAATCATAAGAAGACTGCCTGCTCAATAGAGCAACCCTAATACACATTATAGTTTATATGTGTCAAGGGAATCACCAGCTACAGGAATAACAAAACAATCATAAGAAGACTGCCTGCTCAATAGAGCAACCCTAATACACATTATAGTTTATATGTGTCAAGGGAATCACCAGCTACAGGAATAACAAAACAATCATAAGAAGACTGCCTGCTCAATAGAGCAACCCTAATGCACATTATAGTTTATATGTGTCAAGGGAATCACCAGCTACAGGAATAACAAAACAATCATAAGAAGACTGCCTGCTCAATAGAGCAACCCTAATGCACATTATAGTTTATATGTGTCAAGGGAATCACCAGCTACAGGAATAACAAAACAATCATAAGAAGACTGCCTGCTCAATAGAGCAACCCTAATACACATTATAGTTTATATGTGTCAAGGGAATCACCAGCTACAGGAATAACAAAACAATCATAAGAAGACTGCCTGCTCAATAGAGCAACCCTAATGCACATTATAGTTTATATGTTTCAAGGGAATCACCAGCTACAGGAATACCAAAACAGTCAAAAGAAGACTGCCTGCTCAATAGAGCAACCCTAATACACATTATAGTTTATATGTATCAAGGGAATCACCAGCTACAGGAATACCAAAACAGTCATAAGAAGACTGCCTGCTCAATAGAGCAACCCTAATACACATTATAGTTTATATGTGTCAAGGGAATCACCAGCTACAGTAGGTTTTGGTTCAAAGCAGAATCATACCTTGTTGACATGTGTCTCCAGTGAATCCCTCAGGACAGTTACAGAAAAATATATTGTTGTCATTTTGGAAGCACGAACCACCATTCAAGCAAGGATTAGGTGAGCATGGATCAGAAGCTATTTAATAATAGGAAGCATAAATACATGAAAATACAAAGCTATATATTTTTTAACACCCGCATCAATAAATAAATGAAGCATGTAATATATAGTGCCGAGGATGAAACATTTCAAAATACATTTCTCTGTACTTTCCCATTTTTAGCAATATTTATAGGGGGTCCAGTACTTGGCTAAGGAATGGATACATGTCTGTTTGGAAAATGTTTTAAAAGTAAACAATGCACTGTACTCGGAATCCTAAGGTCAATATTTCAAATCCAGTTCTTCAAAAAACAATTGCTTCATACTTTCAACTTTGAAAACTATAGTTAATGCAATCTGACAAATAAACAAGCCATAAGCATATTGCAACCATTCAGTCTGAGCCAAAAGAAAACAATAGAAAACAACTATTATAGGAATTCAATTTCTGAAATGCAAATTAAACAACTAATGTTATTTTCTTCTAGCTTTTCTCTGTATGTATTCAAGCATATAATAAAAGACGATTAGTCTCTGGTTAAAAAAGACTTGATATTTTACAAATCATTCTATTATCTGGCAAGTGACATATTTTGAAATATTTCTTCATTCTGAGAAATCATACTTAATACACATTGAAGTAAATTAATCAAAGTAACCAAGATTAGACATTTCAGCACAAAAGGAAAGACAACAAGTTTGTCTTTTCAAACTAACATGCTCAACAGATGACAAATAAACAGATTAATTGAAAATAAATCATCTGTCGTTGCCTTGTAGCTTTTATCACCTTTCAAGAACATTTTTGTCAGATCAGTATTAATCTTTTATGCACAAGAAAAAAAACAGAATTAACACTGATACCAGCAGCATCACATCCTGAGCATCTATACCAAATAAAGGGCCCGACTTGTGCTACTCTTGAAATTCAAATCAAGCAGTGAGTCATCTCGGTTTGAGTGACGTGTTTGAAATATTTATCACTTAAAATATGAGCAATAACCAACGTGTAAGTATATATCTGTTGTGCTTATAAAAGCCTTGTGAATATTGCAAAATACTATCCTTACACAGAAATTTGGGAATGTTTCTGAGAATTACACAGTAACATCAAACTGTCACAAGTGGTGTTATTAATTGAGCAACCTCATACAGGTCAGTTTATATTAAAGTGACATGGGTAGAAGGAAAAGAACCAAGAATGTTGTATACACAGCAGAATCATACCTTGTTCACATATGTCTCCAGTGAATCCCTCAGGACAATTACAGAAAAAAGTACTGTCACCATTGTTGCCACTCCGGAAACAAGAACCACCATTCAAGCAAGGATTAGGTGAACATGGACCAGAAGCTATTATATAATAGAGAAAATAAATATATGCGGAATAATCAGCAGAATATTTTTAAGCTGCATCAATTAAATATCTAGAGCTTGCGATGTACATATATGCTGTGAGGATGGAAACTTAATATACATTTCTCCACACTTTCCCATTTATGTATGATAAAAAGTACCAATAAAAAATATTTAATACATTTTGCAGTTCAACGGACACAACTGTAAAAAGTGTAAAGAGTAAATCCCCTCTGACAATGCAACTTTAGTGGCTGTGGACAGAAAGTTCAACACAGTCCACAAAGCAGTTCTAAGCCAATGTTAAGCATATATGCCTTGGCTTCGTAATGCTATGAGTTGAATCAGGATAAACCCATTGAGCTTTAAGTTTAGTATAATATAAGTATATATGGTATTATGCAATCATACCAATTTACCATATAGGGAGCACATGCGGGAAAAAATGTCCAAAGCCCGATGATCAGCTTTGCTGAGATGTAGAATATTGAGCTTAATCTATGATAAATATATATATAGGTTAAATATATAGGTTAATGGAGTTGCTAAAATGGGTCTTAATAGCTACAACTCTACAACCCTATGCATACATGTCTCGTACCGTGCAAAAAGGGGTGAAGAATTCAGGCATATCATTTCCGTTATATGGAGCTAACAGAACTTATTATGTTACCATAAACTTTATATATCAATAATTATTTTTGTGATAAGTTCCACTTCCTTATGATTAAGCTTGGCATAGTTCTGTTCTTTAGTTTAAACGATTTTCTGATAAAAGCAATTTCTTTCATGGAAGATATTAAATTATAGTCACTTTATCATTGTAACATGTCCTTGCAACTTCATTTTCCGAATTCAGATCTTTTGCAGAAAGAGTCATGGAAGTATTTCGTATCGCCTTTTTGCAAGCGTCTTTCCTTTAGATCAAACTAAGGTCCTAAATCAGCTTTCCTGCCTGTGCCTTTGTTTTACGACATTTCCAAACCTTTACCACTACAGGACAACAACAAAAATACACCAGTGGTATGTATACTCAACATAAACAGCTTTATTGGCGTTGGTGGCTGTGTTGCCAGGCACTTTTCTATAGCAGTTCACAAACCCAACACCCATGTAATTGTCATACCCAAGTATAAGAATAAGAATATACAAGTTGT
Source organism: Apostichopus japonicus (assembly GCF_037975245.1). NCBI lineage: Eukaryota > Metazoa > Echinodermata > Holothuroidea > Aspidochirotida > Stichopodidae > Apostichopus > Apostichopus japonicus. The sequence continues at coordinate 23,050,886 of NC_092579.1, forward strand.
GATAAATACTACTTTATGGTATTATTTTCATCACCTTCATCAGTACACAAGAGTGTAACATGCAAAATATTCTCCATTCCTCAACAAGCTAGCGTAGGATAATTCAGGTACAAAACAAGTTATTAACATTCATCTCAATGTAAACTTGCATGTAGAACACAACCTGCTGGATTTTATCCAAGTGGGTCACATACCTCCAAATTGCCACTCTAACCTTCACCTATATTGTTACAACTGACGAATCCCATCTAGTTCTACAAAGACGAAAGGTGTCATGTTATTCAAATTGGTGTGTAGACAAACATACAGGCTGACGGCCGGTATTGCTCACTTTCTTATGAAGCAATATTTAAACGTAACAAACTGAAAGTCGTCAGTACCCAAATAACTGCAGTGGATAATGGTACCTATGTACAGCAGAAACAAAGGACTGACAAGGGTCAGTTGAAACTAAAACATTTTTGCCTCCCAAACGAGACCTATCATGATTACAAGGTTTGATCTCTAGTGATGAATGAAGGTTAAAGGTATGCTGTATTGGCATCAAATATGCTAGATGTTTAAATATGGTCACCTTTGGTCAAAATTCTTAAAGTGTTTTTATTGAAACCTTTTAGGAAACTTTCCTCACTGGGATATCTTGTGTGTTCCTTAACAATGTCTGAAAACAATTTGGAGAGTAAAGACCTACTAGGACCCCTAGGAAAGTGCTTTTTGAAAACTTCTAGCAATTATAGCGTGCTATAATCTGGGGCCTATGCTGACTTTCTTTAAGTAGTATTAAACCAGGCTACTAACTAAAAATGACAATGTGAACTTTAACAGTTTTTGTCACTTTATTTTGCTATAATTGGATGGCAAATTTCAATGATCTCATGGAAGTTTTAGGGGCAAAAAGCATGATGTAGAATAAATAGTGCAGCAAGCAAAGCAATTATTTGCTACTTTACCATTTACAAAGTTTATATATTTGTGTACAAAAGAAGTTATAACATATAGTTAACAAATGATTGCGTGTGCACTCACTTATTTCACAAAGGTCACCGGTAAACTCAGCTGTACACACACATTGGAATGAAGAACCATCACCATTGACCTGACACTGCCCTCCATTTAGACAAGGATTTTCTTCGCATGGGTCAATAAGCACGGCTGAAGAAAAAGTAAAGAAGAATTGTTTCAAGGTCACTAATAAGTCAAGGAAATGAAAAAGTTAAATTCCGTGCATAACTATAACCCTGCGCAGAAAACAAGGTTGACTTTATGAAAAATATCAGTGTGTTTGGAATATGCTAGCAGTATGTGAAATGGTCGCCCATTCCTGAATCACCTTTCAAGTCTATCTTAAGATTGCTGCTGTTGTCTGATAGCAGGAACTCTAATCATGACTTTTCCAAGACTGTTAATAAGTTAAGTACAATAAGTGTGGGAGGACAGGATACACAAGTAAGAGGATTAGATTATTAAACTTACAGTAAATAAAAAAAGAAAGATGTACATTATTTACCTACAGTGTGTCTCTAGTTCCCCAACATGTTCATACAACATTATTTGTATTAATAAAAATATTTTCTTTCTGTATTTTTGCCAGGGACTTTGAGATATTTGTCTCAATTAGCTGTGTTGCTTTGTTGGATAAAACAAAACTCATAAAGGCTCCGTTATTGGTTTAAATTAATACTTGCAAAGGTTTGCTCCAGAACTATTATAAGCAGTGAAGGGTGCAACAGTAGTTATTCCCTATGTAGACATAACATTAATGACTGCTGGTCTCAAAGAAAAAGATTTAAGCAAATATCAATGGCAGAAAGGAAGGAAACAAATAACACTACCAAAAGATTTGCTCGAAAGCTGCAGACATCAAATCCTGAGACAAAAATGAGTTGCAACATTTTATCTAACAAGTTTTTTGCTTAGGAAACCGAATTGTATCATATGAACACTCATTGTGTAAAATAAAAAAAATATATACTGGATCCACCAAAATGCTGATAACAAAAATAGAATCTCCACAACAGAGACTGAGAAGATTAAATGTATGTAACAGTTTTGTCTTAATGTTTTCACATCACCCCATTTACAAGCTATTCTTCATCAGCACCCCCAATCCCACTCTCCTATTAGCAAAATAACTGTACATAAACTGTACATAAAGTATCCATGGCTTGATTTCCAATTTCACCAAATAAAATCAGCACTTTTTTAGATTTATTAGTATGAGTAACTACTGTGTAATGTCACCTCCAAAGTGTGTTCTGTGAAATTTGAGAAAATGAAATGCTGAATATTCATCGAACAAGTGTACTATGTACACAATGTTTTTCTTCTACATTGAAGAATCTTGCCTAGTTTTGTTTTATTTTATTTTCTAAGAATTTGCTTATGTGAACCATGTAATGTTCAATGCTGTACATGCCTCTAATATTGTAGTTCTTGCAGCTGAATGGAAACCCCAAATTTCCATATACATGAAGCAGGGGCACCATAAAATGTAATTGCATGATAACTATATATTTTTTACTTATATTGAAATACAGCACACCATTTTTGGTGATGTTTGTGACTTTTAAATTAGTCATTTCACCAAAAACCTGTTTGTACAGAACCTGCTGTTTCCTAGGTAAGCTAATCTGTACATCTAAACACCATATAAAAAGGGCAGTGATCCTGTTCACAGTTCAGTTAACAACAAAAGTGTTAACAGGAAAAAGCCATTGAATTTGTCCTTCTGCTGTAAAACTATCAAGAACAATTACAAATTCACAAATGAAGCTTATTTTCTAAGCCCAGAAATGTCCTTTCATCATTTTGCAATGCAGAATGTAGGGTTTTGTGAGTGTTGTGTTGATGGTTAGTTGTGCCGGGCCATCGACTGTGAAGGAAAGTTCCTTGCATGGTTTATATGAACTATTTGAAGAGTGCCAAGTTATCTGCATTATGGCAGGTGAAGGTCTCTAGTTAACATAACCTCAACTATGAGAACTATGTGGGGGAAAAAAGACACACTAGGCACATACAGTAATGGTGGCATTTAAATTCCATGTTTGTAGTTTCTCTATGTTTGCAAGTTTCAGTGAAATGGAAAGATTTAACGATCAAGATGGAGGATCGATCAATGCAGTAAACTGCTATTATAGGCAAAAGACATTGTAAGATTAAAAAAAGAATTAACAATTCCTTGGGAAAAACATACTTTCCTTTTGTCAATTATAAAGAACAGTCTAACACTAGACCATTGATTTGTCCAAAATTGTCACAAAGTCAGACAAAGCATCCATATATATATATTTTTATATCATATCCGCAATCCCAAAAGTGCAGTTGTATACAAGAAAGCAAACCATCATCGTTAACTTTATTCTACAGAGAACTAATCAGCCAATTAGACCAATTCTACTCTATTTGAGAGACTATGCCCTTTTAGAGTCACAACAAGACTAAAGACTTGAGCAAGTCTAATATTGACAGCACAGAGATACTAATTATGCTTGAATTATGTAAATGTTTCTCTTTACTCATTATTTTTGTTTGTTCTCTGTGATAGTGGTAGTATTCACCATAAATAACTGACACTGAAACCCAAAATTACATTCTAAGAATAAAATTTCATTTAAATAAATAAAAAAGTCAGACTTTGCATTCTAGAAGCATTGCAAAATCACACATTGGGCAAAATGGCCATAATTTGGTATGGCATTTCAGCTCTGGTACATTTTGTACAAAACGTTTTTCGTGACGGAGTGGAAGTGAGAAATGGTTATGAAATGCAAACAGTTTCTCTATTAACTTATGCAGCAAGGTATGAAAGGGTGGTTTAAAGCAAAAGATATTAAACAAATAAAGACGCAAATAATATATTAAAGGCATGAAAAGATTAAACATTATCAGTTATTTAGATAATAAAAGTATCAGCAAAGAGTCATCCTTACCAAATTGGCAGAGAGGTCCCCTAAAATTAGCAAGACATTGGCAAGCAAAGCCTCCTTCACTGCCTTGGAAGCATTGGCCACCATTTTCGCATGGGTCACTATTGCATGCGTTCACACTTAGGTCAACTGGAAGTGGTATATAGGTGGTAGAAAAGCAATCAAGCATGAATACATAGGAAGCTAAGCATCAGCCATTTACATGTGACAATAGGCAAAGGGTTCACAAACTCTTTAAACTAACATCATCTGAGGCAACCTGGTGGTGAAAACAAGATGGTTCTGCAAACTTTTGCTTAGTTAGTTTCACCTTTTTTATGTTTAAATATGTTGTTCCTATTTTCTGGACATTTTGTGAGATATATCCCACCAGTCTGGTAAAACTATATTTTATGACTGACTATGAACAGAAAATGTACAGAAGCTACTGTACTTCCATTTTTATGAAATTTCATTACAAAATGATGATGTTTGTTCGTAAGGGAAGCTAAAGCCCTTGGCCTAATATTCATATTTCCAATAAGTACAGAAGACAATGTATGCAAAGTTTCCACAACACAATACAATGCCATACAATACAATAAAATACCATTACAATACAATACAATGCCATACAATACAATACAATACAATGCCATACAATACAATACAATGCCATACAATATGATACAATACAATGCAAAGGCTACTTGTTTGTCAAATTGCACAAAACATGATTATAAGCAAAAATAAACAAATGCAGATATAATTGGGAGGAAAATATATAATAATGTTCTCTGTACAACCCCTCAAAAACAAATTTTCAAATGGACATCTTTTATAAAACTTGAGTTAGATCACAAACTGGAGTAGATGAGTAGTGCAGGGCAAGCCAAACATTTTTTAATCTTACAAAACTGAAACATAAAGTTAGATTTGAATAATTGTTAGAAATTGTTCATACTATTTGAGGACAATAAGTAGTAATGAGGTGTAAGCCCAAGTAATTCAATTATGCAGCCAGCATGATAAGGATTTAGTTTATGGAAAAACAAACAAGCAATGCAATTATGCGGACAAGATGTGCATCTTTACCATTCCAAAAATTATATACACACAACAATAAAACTGAAATGACTATTAACTGGCCGTGTTATTAACTAACACAGTGTTATTATTTTACCAGGACTTTATAGGCACGGTAGAATGAGGTGCTAAGGTTGTGAGGAGACAGGTAAGCGAGGAGCGAAGTAAATTGACTATTAGCTGGCCTAGTTTACAAGCATGGTTTCTAAAGAAAGAGGTTAGTAACCATATTAAATGAAAGTATTACATAGCTATATATGTCAATACAAATTCTTCAATTTACCTCTATATGGATCTTTTACTCTGTTTAAGTATGGGTCTACAACAAACATCCCTATTTGGTTTCAACACTTCTCTACTTAGCTTAGAATTGCATCTCAAGCAGCCATTTCCACATACCAACATAGCTTACGGTAACTGTAGTTTAAAAATGGAGATACGTACAATAAAGAACCAAGTTTTAGGAAAGCTAGGGAGTCAATGACACGTTTTTCAACCATAAATAAATAGTTTTGTATTGAATTAACATATGTATTGTCATACATTTTTTAGAACTGCTGATCATTCTTATTTGATTGTATGACTACACAAGCTAACAAATGTATCCATAATAAAGCAATAGTATGGCCAACTTTTATTGCTTTTGTGTGTTTTGTTATTTACCCAAGCTTACATGTATTCATATGATATTGTACATTCAAGAAACAGAAAGGACAATGTCCTAAATCAAAAAACCAAAACATCAACTTCCAATCAAAAAACTCAAAACTCACCAGCAGTGCACTGTGTGCCTATAAATCCAGATGCACAGAGGCAGGCAAAGCCACCAGCTGCACCACGGAAACAAGAACCACCATTCTGGCATGGGCTACTCAAACACGCATCTCCACCCATGAGTGCTACATAAGACGAAATTTGATCAAAACCTTGTCTCTTCAATTCATCATAATTTTTAGGCACTTTTAAAACTACTCTCTCTAATTTCCAATTAAAAGAATTATTTTAAATACTTCATTTTCTAGGTTGTGTTCACTATTTTAGTTCAGTTCCTATTCAATGGAACAAAATTAAAACCAATTGCAACTTGCTTGTATCACTAGCAATCCTTCCATATGTTAGTCTTCTAACTTGTACTACAAGGCACAAACTTACCAGAGCATGAAATGTTTAGTTTCTTGCCAAATGAACAAGAAAAATGAGCTCAGTTCCCATGCTAAGTTTAGTCAAGTCCATGGTGAAATTTAACTTCTGAACAGGTGTAGATATTCTCTGTCAAAACTTATTTTTTGCTTTGAAAACTTATTTGGCTTATTGTCAAGAAAAATGGCTTTGGATAATGACAAATATATAGCTGCACAAACACTCCCATGCTCGAATCAAATCATGACAAATATATCAACAAGTGATTTTATCCATAATGGTAACTATGTCAATGAAATTGGTTGTAACTTGAAAGCACTAAAAAATATGTCCAATGGAGTGTTAAATATGCAACATAAAGGATGGTTCTTACTTTATGAAAGCTAATCTGGTTAAGCCATTCCATGACATGTACATTAAAGCTTTGAGATGAATTATATGACAGCAAAATAAAGAAAAACAAATAATGCAATTATTCCAACATCGAGGATGAAGCTTTGACAATGATTATGGTAAAACAAGGCAAATGTAACATAGCTGACAACATAGATTAGTGCAACCATTAAAATACATGACTCACCCATTGTACACTGAGGGCCTTGAAATCCCTCGGGACAAACACAAGCATACCCGCCTTGACTACCACGGAAACATGTACCACCATTTTGGCAGGGATTGCTGGAGCAGGAATTAAGCTCTATGGGCACCACTTTATACATAAGGATTAAAGACATGAACAGTGTGCAAGTTACAATGGCCCATAAAGATGTTAAGATGTTGTTATTTTCATACAGTATATGCAGTAGATTTCAGCGATTCCATTAAATGCAGGGCGATGAGGCTCAGCTAAAACTTGCAGCATACATTAATGCCATCATACCAAATAATCTCACAGCAAAGGCAGGTTAATGGCATGGACTTTTCTTTGATTATCTTGTATACATACTGTGGCAAACATCAATTCCGTAAGTGATTAAGTTTGTGACATTTGTTGGTGTCTCTATTACCCAACAACCGGTCGGATTTGATAGTTGTGGCGAAAAATTTAAACTATCTAATAGAAGGTTTAGCAAGAAGGAAGTAACATACTGTTGATTAAGTTCCTTGCATTTTAGTGGAATGTTTGCTAATTACAGGAGAAAGTATCTTTTCACAGTGTAACAAGGACAATGAGATATGTCATAGAACACACACCTCATTATGAAATAGCTCACATGCAGAGATAATATCTCATCCATGGACAATTAAGCAGAAAGAATTGTTCTGGGAAAAATATTATGACATTATACCATTATTGACAACCCCCACTATCTATCTCTCCCATCTGCAACCATGCTTAATCAGTCATGTGTCCAATAAGATGCAGATTTAACATTTTGTTCTGTGATAGAATATTTGGAAACACTGGCTATACTGACCACAAGTACTTTGGTACCATAATAGCAGATTAAAAACTTCCTGCCTTCCCACTACTTCTAACTACCTTTTTTGGTAAATAATGTACTAATCACCTATTTTTGTGTGTTATGTTGGTATATAATGTACTAATCACCTATTTTTTGTGTTATGTTGGTTTATTATGCATTAATTACCTATATTGGTACATTACGTAGTATGTAGTAATTACCTATTTGAAAAATATGTCCATTGGAGTGCTAAATATGCAACATAAATGATGAAAGCTAATCTGGTTAAGCAATTCCATGACATGTACAATAAAGCTTTGAGATGAATTATATGACAGCAAAATAAAGAAAAACAAATAATGCAATTATTCCAACATCAAGGATGAAGCTTTGACAATGATTATGGTAAAACAAGGCAAATGTAACATAGCTGACAACATAGATTAGTGCAACCATTAAAATACATGACTCACCCATTGTAATAATTACCTATATAGTATATTACTTACACCACCCCTTCTGATGTCCACCAATCATAATATCTCACTGAGAGTGATTTTGCTGTTGTTTGCATTAATTTTTCAGCGTAGAAAGGAGCAAGCTAAATATGGCAAAGCAGCAAAAGTAGTGAGCTTACGTGACGAGCAAGTAGGTCCAGTATATGCAGCTGGGCATGCACAGATATAACCTTCAGTTGTAGTGGAATCTTCAGAACAAGTACCACCATTCTGACATGGGTTATCACCACATGGATTTCCTTGTGCTATCATACAAAACCACCAAACAAGGGGGAAAGAAATCATCATTTAGGTTAATTTTTTAGGTTAATATTTTACTGTGAAAATGATTACCAGACAAAATACTACTATACAAAACCCATGTTAGTACTTAATAGTATATTGTTTGTGAGTTTAGACTCAACTGGATGCATTTACTCCTCATCAAAATAGACGTATTAAAATAAAATGATGTAGAGAAATCAAATGTTGATGGAGACACAGAATATTGAAAAAGAAAAGTGTAAATTAAAGAGATATGAACAGAAATGTTAACTTATAAGGAAAGAAAGATCAATAAAAGATTTCTTCAATATCAAAAATTTATTGATTGATGAGGACCTAACTGTACAGTAAAACAAAACTAATATCTATCCTACAACTAATAGGGCATTTTAAAACTGGCAAATATCGTGAGCACAAACATTTTTTTTAAACTAGTATGAAGACAATATCTGCAGATAAACATGGAATTAAAAAATTTAGTTTATCTCACAACATTAATGACCCAGTAAGTGTCCCCTGCAACAAATTTCAGTGTCATATACTCAAATGATTTCTTGGAGGATCCAGTGTATTGCATTTTTGAGAAACTCACAAATCTGATATATTTTCCTTGAGGTTCTCAGTCAGAAGACTGATAATTCTGGTAATTGCAGCCTCTTTAATTTAAAGGATACCACAGAATCAAGTGTTTGATATTTATTTTTTTGGCAATTGCCATTCTCCACCACATAAGCCATAATGATGACTGACATTTGCCTATCAATTTTAGACTATCCTTGTAATTTTATATGTTGCTTTATATTCCCTTGATTGTAACACTTTGCATTTATCACATTTTTTGTATGTTTTCAGCCTTCACAAGTACAAAATAGCTTATATTTCTCTTACTACAGCCCTACTGTACAGTGGAACTACATCTTTATAAGAGAGTAAAAAGACAATGAAGAAGGTATGAAGTCTCATTGAACTGAAAGTGTTCTTATTTTTAAGAGAGTGTAGGTGAAGACTTAAGAGCAAAAAGAGTTGATTTGTCTGGCCAGCAACTTTTGTGGTAATCAGAACAGGTCAAATCTACATACACAATCTGCAGAGAATTACAAATTTACAGTGAACCTACAGTAGCTTGAATGGATCGCAAGATTTTCCAACCCTGCAACTTGGACGATAAAGACGATTGGCGGCAATTACGTAGGTCTGATAGTGAGTCCAGTCACTACCATGTTATCCTTTGGAATTGTCTTTCCATTGAAGTTTTGGGTTTTCAACAAGATATCAATGGCTTTGAGATGAAAGATATAGTACTTCATGATTGCTTAGAATTTTTTTTTTTTTTTGTAGTTACAGTTTATTGCATTAAATTTATTGGGGGTCAACTATCCTGGGAATTAATTAATACCTAGATCAGTGATAACATCTCAGTACCAGCCATGCTTTCAGAATACCAGTTTTATAGTTTGCAAGATAACTACGGAATATACTTGTCAGAAGTTGTCAATCTACTATAGAAGCACTATAGTCATGTAGGAGGACAACAAAGACTTCCAACACTGTAATTATTGGGTACAGCAAGTTAGCAACCATGTTACCCAGTTTAAAACAAGTATTAAACACCTTAGAATCACTCTTTGTCTTTCAATGGTATGTCATGCAATACAAATTTAGAGATATTGATTGTTCAGAAATAACGTTCAGAAATAAGGCAAAATTAATCTGAAGCAAAAGTTGAATTATTTAAAAGATATTCTGTATTGAACGAAGTAAATGGCGATTATAGATCTCATGAACAAAGTAGATCTATATGAGAAGATCACTTCAAATCAGGCAAATGAAGAAAACATTCAGATATATACCTTGTGAAGTACCGGGTCCTTCAGACAAAAAAATTGGGGGGAAAGTGATATAAAAATGAAATTATCAAATAAAATGGTACCTTATCACACTATGCATACTTCATCTTTTAAGTACTTATATAGTTCATGCCCCTGTTTTCCTTTAACTGAATAAATAAATTCTTGAACATTTTCATGAATACTAAATCTGTTTTAAATTTCATGCACCTGTATAGAGGGATTAGGCATTATGTGGAGAGTACAGTATGTTAACACAGACTATAAGCAGAGTTTTAAACAGACATCTAGGTGACTGATACCAACATTAAAGCTACAGTAACACAATATAAAGGGGCTCTCACTGCCTTTCCCTAAATCAACAGAGGGCTCTGTCATATCGGTCCTTTCTAGTTCTGAGATACTTTACAAGCTGCAATCTCTGACTGCAGATCATAACAGTACTGTGAGTTGATTGCTAGAAGTAATTTTGTTTGTAAATTATTTAAGAAGATATCTTTTGGGATATATTATTGTAATTGCATGTCAAAATAGTTGTGTTAATCACCTTAACTTTTGTTTTCTATTTATAAAGCACTTTTACCATTGACCCAAACTGCACATGCGGGCCCTTGAACTACTCAATTGCCCAGTGCAAGTCAATCCGGCATTTTTGCATGCGTGTGAGTATTTTCACACAATCATAGTACTTCTATTCAATGATCTATAAAAAGGTATAAGTTTTTCATTTTTACTTTCCTAAATTCATGTGTTCTTAAAGTACTTGTGATGTTATCTTGGGATTGTGTGGAGGCAATCAAGTGGAGAGCTACAGTGGATGTAAATTCCATCCAAAGATGAAGCTGTGTACATGTCATTTCACATAGTTAATCATTTCACAATTTAATCATTGAAGGTAGTGCAATATAGTAAGCTTGCACAATCTTAATGAGTACTTACTATAAACACTAGTAAGATATGAGTATAAGAATGTAGTGTCAAAGAAAGCACAAACCATATTGTTTGGTCTGTTTAAGTTTCTTGTCCACTCAGGTTAATTACGACAAACAATATATATGTTTAGAGTGTACCAAAGACAATGGTACATACATAACTTTCGAACATCTTATCATCTATTTCATGGATTCAAAAGAGGACTTATTGGTAGCCTAGTGAAATAAATGTGTCATGGTAGATTGTTAGAACACAGGGGTACTCTACATCCAACTGACCATTGATTCAAAGGTTTAGTAAAATAAACAGTTGACTCTGCCACTGTTTAATTAGTTAGTGCTCAATTCATTTACCAAATAAATCAATTCAACAAATATGTGTTGTGTAAAAAGCAAATAATTTTCACTTAACCCAGTTTTGTTTTTAAGTAAGAATTTCCCTGCTTTACTGAAACTGTAGATGATCACACATATGTGATTGCTCCTACTAAATAAATATACATAACAGTAATAACACAAAAGAGAATTTTCTCTCATACTGAAGACAATCCTTAAGAAAGAATGTCATAAGCATGACAGAGGCAATAATGCATCAATGATTACAAATTCTGTGAAGAGTGATTCTTACTGTGAACTTAATGAAGATATATGTTCACAAATCATATAACATGTTATAAGCACAAATCCATGTGATGTACCAACATGAGAGACCAGTTTTAATGAAAAACACTGTTTAAGCTTCTTTGGGAGTGATTAGATATATTTGCTAAAGCTGATTTTGGAAGCAAAAACAAACACAGATGCAAGAGGCTGGAGCTGTTAATGAAAAACAAAGCCGACCGAGCAAGCCTTTATATTTGTTAGTATACATATTCACAATAAGGGTAAAAATACAGCTCTGATGTCATGAGTGCCATTATCTCTAAGCTGATAGAAACAAAAAGAACAAGTAAATAACTTACCATTTGTTTCATTAATGGGATCAGAAACAACACCTGTCCAAAAGACTTCTCTAACCTTGACAGTTGTAGCACTGTAATGTAAGTTAATATAAAACTTATGGAATCTTTGAATGCATTTATCAATCATTGAATCGGGTGTAGTACTGACAGTACTAAAAAAAGATTATCTACTGTAGATAAGAACCAGAAATACTTAACATATTTGCACATATATATAAATACTGTATGTGCATGAATCTGTATGCATGAATGTTGACAATGTATAACACGATATTGCTAGTCCCCTTGCAGACTAGCTGAAAGTGTGTTCAAAAGTGCAAACATATTTGATTCATCTAGGTTTTCTCATTAAATTCAAGTTCCAAGAATAACACACTTAAACAGAGGTAGTAGTATTCCCTTTCTTGCATACATCTGAAATAACCTTGTCCATAGAAAAAGTTGAAATGAACTAACAAAAAACATGAATAAAGATAAATTTTATAGAGTAGCATGAACAAATTTGTATGGGTTTTACTTTTGATGGAGACATGAAAACCCCAGCATTTCTATTGCCATTATAATATCAACATGGGTTACCTGGGTTGCATTTATGGTTAAAAATGGTTAAATCTTGGTGCAAACAAATCCTTACATGTTACTTTTGGTAACTGAGCATCACATACATTAAGATCTAAGTTTACTTTATGAATAAAAATCTTTTTCAAACTATACTCACAAAACCTGTATAACTCCAACGAATTCATCAGGAGCAACCCAGGTAAGAGTAAAGGGTAAAGTCTTTGGTATGCTATTGATGTGTGTGATGGAAGTCTCAGTGCCTTCACACACTAATGTTTGTAGATAGTCTGGTATATCATCCCATGATCCTAGAGGAATGGCTGTTCCAGGCCTCTTCACTTGAAGTAAAATTCCTCGTAAAATATCATTTCCTGAGACAGTAACTATGGAAGGAGAAAGGTAAACAGCATTAAGAAATCACATGAGTAATAAGCAGATGCAGCACACTTTTATACAACACTAGCAAATTGATATCATACTCGAAAAAAGCATGTATTTGTACTGACCGTTCATAATGTTGATACATTCTCGAAATCAACTTCTTACATTTACTTGAAACAATTTCCATACAAAATTTTCATGCTTAAATGAAATGGATAATAGAATGTACTGGGAGGGTTATAAGAAGTCAAAATCTGCAGATTACTGCTCAAGTTTTCATAAATTTAGTAATGAGTACCAAGCAAGAGGAGTCAAGGTTAATTTGCATCAATTAATAATGCAATGAAGACAAATTGATTGGAAACTATGAGACTCTGATGATATCAAGATTTTTACACTGAGAGGCCACTGACCCATTTAGCCATCACTCATTTGCTACAACTAACAAAATATGGACCCACTCCCTCTCTTTCATCTTTCTTAATGGACTCGTCCCATTTTCATTTTTTTTTATTTTTTACTTCAAGTTGTTTACAGTAATATTCTTGCTTTTGAAAAGATGGAAACCTAACAAACAGTGTGTGTCATTCTACAGCCATTGATAGAGGAGGCAGTAGTTCTTTGAAGAGATCAATTTGGCACACAACAGCTCACTGAAATCAATACAACAAACCAAAATATCAAACGTTATTTGATGATAATCATCATATCAACTAAATTTCATACACATTTCCAGTCACACCTCATAGTTGTTTCTTTTTACTGTCTCCTTCTCTTTTCAACAGAAAACAGCGCAGTAATTGGTACAACTATTTAACCATGGTTGCCAAAGTGTTACCAACTTATAGACAGGAAAAGTAGAGAGGTGAGATATATTAAAGAGAGGATCACACAATAGACCAAATAAATTCAAGTACAGGCAGCTACAGCATTAATATCATGTTACAGTAATGTGTACATTTAAACTGCACATTCAACACTGTCGATGGCATACCAATCAAGTCTAAAAGATAGTGTTCTTTTCATTGCAATCAATGAAGCTATACAACTTGGATTTCCTATTATATGTTTACAAAGACCTCCAACAGTTAAAGGGCTTCGGAATGCCAAAGCTTACGCTGTATTTGTCTGGGTTTTGCAGTACACACTTCAACAGTATAGTAACCTCATTCGATTGCACAGGTCAGCATTACAATAGATTTTACCAATGGTATTTAGAAGCTTAAGTATACAACAGCATAATGTTCTCAATAAGAAAGAGACATCACTAGTCTTCTGTTAGCCTTCCTGACTGAATGCTGGTTTATTAAACACAGCTTTTATATGAAATTCTCCAGATAAAGTTTATTTAGCCCAAAATGTGGGAATCTATGGTCAATCTACCCTTTCAGGGTGATGACAAACAGACTGAACTGATTATGCATCAACCCAAAAAAGATCATTGTGAAGGCTGAATTGTCTCCTCACTTCTGTGGAGTACTTCTTAGGCCATATGTGCTGTACTGTACCTACTTGAGTGGGTTTTGCATTACACACCTCAACAGTATAGTAACCTCATTTCGACTGCACAGGTCAGCATTACAATAGATTTTACCAATGGTATTTAGAAGCTTAAGTATACAACAGCATAATGTTCTCAATAAGACAGAGAAATTACTAGTCTTCTGTTAGCCTTCCTGACTGAATGCTGGTATATTAAACACAGCGCTTTTATATGAAATTCTCCAGATATGTACAAGTTTATTTAGCCCAAAATGTGGAAATCTATGGTCAATCTACCCATTCAGGGTGATGACAAACACACTGAACAAATTATGCATCAACAAAAAGAGATCATTGTGAAGGCTGAAATTGCTCCACACTTCTGTAGAGTACTTCTTAGGCCCACTATACTGTACCTACTTGACTTCAGGCTAAGATCAAGTGTAGTACACATTTGACAGTGACAATGCAAGGGGAGTCTGGTAGTGGGTGGATCCGAATTCAACTTGTTTGGTTTTTGTGTCCAGACTCCATTTTCAGTGACTTCAGGCTAACTTAATACAAACTTGCTTAGTGCTAGGATAGCAATGCATTAGTTAATTATAAACTGATCAGGAAATCTAACCTACTGTAGGCAAGGGTTGAAATAAGGATTTGTGGACCAGGAGCCACTTTCTAAAAAAGTGGCTCCTGGTTCGCAGCAATTTCAGTAGGACCAAGAGCTATTTTCTCACTACCAGGAGCTAAAAAGGAGAAACAAAATTCAAGTACAGCATGTACGTACGTATAAGTACAGGTGTTGTGCGATATATAAACCATGTGCACCAGTGCTATTGTGCATGCACTCGATCGATCAGTGATTTATCAAATCGCTTGCAGTTACTATATAGCACTAGCATGCAATGTAGTTTCAGGCTTCTGTGCAGCGCATGATAACGCTGATATTTACAGGAGTATGCGGGCGCTTATTTGCCGACAAAGTAGCGCCCGTGCGTATTGTATTTTCATGTCCAGTGGTGCTATTTTAGTGCTTGCGGGCGCGAATAGCGCCTGGACGCCCGCTTATTTCAACCCTTGACTGTAGGCCTAACCTTAACAAGTCCTTATACTACAGAAGCCATACTGAGCTCTGCAGAGTGCAAGTCCAACCAATTTGCAATTGTGTTTTTTTTTTAAATCTGAATCAAGGTGTTTTCTATTTTTTGTCAAAACAAAAGTTTTTAACTGGTTTTGAAGCAGCTTCTGTCACCACTAGAAAGATGTAATAATGTTGTGCAGTTGTTTTTCTAACATAAATTGAAGTTGACATAAATTGAAGTCATGAAGTTGAAGTTCTACTGTAACATAAATTGAAGTCATGAAGTTGAAGTTGACACAATTTTTTTCAACCACAAATTGTGGATTACAATGTTGACTGTCCTCCTTCTCTCCCCCCCCCCCCCACCAGTTTGAAATAGCTTAAGGAAACTTCCAGTAATTTGCAACTAATGGTGGCATACAGCATTTTGGCACTTTTCCTGAAGGAGAACATCCAGGCAGATTGATATAGACTCTAATAGTCTAATAGACTAATATAGCTATATAGCTATAATGCTGTAGGAAAACATCTTTTTTGATACATTATCAATCTGGTTTCTTGTAGCTTGCATGTTGAAGAGCATGAATGGAAGTACATGTAGTGCAAAAATTAGGTCAATTGAGGCAATTTTAGACCCCTTTAGGCCTCCCAGGAGCAGCGTACAAAAATTGTTTACTACTGAGTGTAGAGGTTTGTTTTACAAGTGACGAAAACTTCAGGCTCGAATAGCAACAAATTTGCACGTCATGATACAGAAAATTGATAGTGCCATGAAAGGCCAACTTGTCAGCTATCCAGTGATGGGTAGCATTTAGCTAGTGAGAACTTCTATCTAGACTTAAGAGACCAAATTACTTTTGTGTTTTAGTGTGTAAGTCAATGGGACTTTTAATGAGTGTATGCTACCTAATGACCTCATATTTGCAAAAGTCTAGAAAAGTTGGGGGAAGAGATTTTCCTCAAAATTGTGGGTGCCAGTAAATAACTGGCAATAACTGGTAATAACTGGAAATCTCTACTTTATACACAAGTTTGTTGATGCATTGTTATGGTAAAAATTTCCTTATTGCCAAGATATGGTCATCTGGGAAGTAATTTTATCCTATTCTGACCTTGAGCATTGATGATCCAAAGCTGTAATAATTTACCACAGCTCTGGTTACTTCACGGAAAATTTACAGTAGTTGTTTCTTTAGCCATAGGCTACAATACAAATACTATAGTATGAGCACCTTCATTCGGCCTACCTCTTTTTCTTGTGGTGAAAGGTACATGACTAACATTTTAGGCTATGCATTAATGATCAAGGTTAGGCATACATTGTGTGTAAAGCTCTGCCCCAAACCACTGTAGAAAGCCAAGTAATGGACAGTCATGCGAGAAGTTAGAACCAAGCATAACCAACACTCCTCACAACATTTGATACAGTAGTCTAATTTAACACCCTTCAATGACAGATAAAAATTTGGATGGTCAGAGCTTTCACAGAACGTCTTCAGTAATAGCTTGATAAATGTACTATTACCCAAGGTTAGCTTGACCGACTAACTGAAAATAAATACTTGACCTAACATATGGGAATGTTTACCTCTAAATCGCGCCATAGCAGAATATTTCGCTTAATCGGTCTGTAAATTGGCGAGGTTGAGGTAA
This sequence comes from Apostichopus japonicus, assembly GCF_037975245.1. Classification (NCBI taxonomy): domain Eukaryota; kingdom Metazoa; phylum Echinodermata; class Holothuroidea; order Aspidochirotida; family Stichopodidae; genus Apostichopus; species Apostichopus japonicus. Next base: position 23,068,101 of record NC_092579.1, read on the forward strand.
TCGTGCTTCAACAAACAAGTTCGTTCTTGTTGCAACCCACGAAACAAAGATGTTGGACAATTCCATATTTGGAAGAATTATGGTAGTTTTCATTCAAAACATTTTTTCTCAAATACGAACTGCCTTGGCAAATCTGTCCTAAACGATTCACGAACCGGAGAACAATTTTAAAGTTTCAAACCAAAATTCACTCTGGCAAATGCCAAGTGATATGTTTCACAAGTGTACGAGTCACCGTCTCCAATTTAAGTTCCCTGGACCAAAGTGGTATTGACCGTTCACTAACTTAAAAACGATGACAACAAGTGTTTGATATCAACTTTTTCCTCTTGTTAAAGAGAGCTTATTGAATAAAAGTGATTTTGTTAATAAAACAGCATTGAAAATGAAATTATAGGTTGACACAATGGAGCAGAGTATGGGAAAATGCAGGTTATGTTTGTAGATGGTAAGTATCATCGTTTAGGGCACGTGGGTGAGGTATTATGTAATCCCCAACAAAGTAATACAAAGAGAGGTTCAAGATTTCTTAGCCTGATTCCATTTCAATATCAAAATGACGATGGGTTTTCCAGTCCAATAAAAAGGAATTTTACAAATGTTTTAGGGAGCGATTTTAAATTATCAAACCACTTGAAATGATTAGACCAATGACATGGGACAAGAGTTATACCAGGTCTTCTTGGTTGCTATATGGGCGGAATCAACAGTAAGATCTGTGAATCACTTCTTTTTTACTGGAAATTGACAAGGCTTTTCCTCAAGATGTATGAGACTTATATTATAACAACTGAAACCGAAAGGATTAAATTGTTCAATGGTGAATGAAATGTGTTGATTTATTTATAGAAGGCACGAGGGGCTCAGTTTCTGAGAAAATATACTATCTATTAGAGTGAATCACACAGTAAAGGCCCTTCACCAAACACTTATGCACCAAACATTCCCATATGTAACTTATGCCGCTAGGCGTAGGCCATATGTCGAACATAACTAGTTACCAAGCCTAACTTAGGCTAGCTAGCCTACAATAAAAAGCGTAACAGGTACGTACGGTACCGGTTATGATATTTCTTTCCTAAATCTTAGTTTTAACTATTAAGCAAGAACTATCTGCAGCCGACAAGAAAAGGGGAGTAAGTTGGCTGCTACCACGACTTGGTTGTACCGAAAAACCCAGTGCTTCGCAATAAGTTGATATTTGAGGTATGCAATGCTGAAGCAGACAATCTACCACCAGTACTATCTGTACCGTCCTCTCTGCGTTGGTATGGTAATGGCCACCCAAAAATTCACTTTGTAACTCGCGCAGTTCAAAGTGTCGTCTGCTAATTTCAGTGAGCCACGGAGTGATGATTAAAAGCATAAGATGATACAGTTAATACGGCAGCATCAGTACTTCCCCATTGGCACATTCAATCAGTGGTCGTGATACTCATTTTGTTAAATGTTATTACTGTTTAAATTTCTATTCACTTCTCTTGTTTTACTCTCTCTTTATTTAGTCTCTTTTTTCTAAGAGATAACCCGTATTAATATGGTGCGCGTGCGTAAAACATCCTAAAACATTCGACCAATAAGGTACCGTTTAGCTTCACTGACTGGTTATCGAGGAAAACGGGTCCTGCTCATCCCTACCCCGGTCCCATTCCCCGGTCCCACCCCCCCCCCCCCGCCTCGACTGATCCAAGGCTTCCACCATTTTTTTCGAAATATACCTTGCAAATGCCTTGCATCTGTATTGACCGTGATGAGAAATATGAAATGTCACTTTCTTATATTATAAAGATAAAAAGTTCGGAATTGTTCATATTTTCAATACGAGTGTTTTTAAGTCGTGACATTTAGTGCTTTTAACATTAATAAATTGTCCGAACAGGTTGTGAATGTTTTAACATAAGCCGAATTTTATGGCAGTTGTCTTCCAACCAAAATCATAACATGCAAATTCCAATAATACTTGCATGTACGTGTTTGATCGTCGGAAGGCACAAAAGCAAAACACAATGACTCTAGAAGTTCAGTGCTCTTGTTTGTTTATCTTATGTGTATGAGTCACCAGGTTGTTATTTAAATATGAAGGAAAACAATAGTGCCAGTCGATATTAGATCAATTCGAAAAGCCTGCTCACATGGTCCTGTTCCAGTATAACTGTATGTATATGTTTGATGCAGTGTAGCGCACTAAATGGCTTGTAGTTTTGTGTATGCATGTCTGCGATTGTTATGCCGGCTACACCCACGCTTAATTCCAATCTATTTAGTTTGGCTATATTTCTAACGTCCATCGTCCAACTATTGAAAAGTTCATCATTAACAGCAATGGAAAGCAAGAAATAAAAAGTTGTTTTCCGGTCAAAAGAAGTAAGTTTTCCTCAAATGAGACAAGAAACTGTAGACTTGGATGCAAATTCATTAAATTTAATTCTCCCTTGAAGACGCGCGCGCTACTTAGGTGCAAACATTTGCCGTAAAGTTTGTTTTTGCTAAACTTGGAAAGGATTTATGTCATTTGATTGTCGAAGGAGCTTGCACAACTGGGAATACATGTTCTAAAAATTTGATTTTATTGGGTCCCTGATTTGAAATCACTTAAGCCTGCGTCGTTTTCATTATAGTCCTCAACCTCCTAGAGCTAATCATACTAAGCTATATATATATATATATATATATATATTAGTGCACAATAAAGACAAGTATTTTACTGTCGATACTTATATATCTTTAATCCCCCCACTTCCGGGACACCGTCAATTTTCTTTTCCTTCCAAATCTATATATATATATATATAGGCCTATATATATATATATATATATATAAACTCACTGATGGTAAATACTTGGAAAGTATAAAGGACTACGAATTTTGAGAACACACACACACACACACTATATATATATATATATATATATATATATATATATATATATATATATATATATATATATATATATATATATACATATATATATATATATATATATATATATATAGTGTGTGTGTGTGTTCTCAAAATTCGTAGTCATTTACTCTTTCCAAGTATTTGCCATCAGTGAGTAACCGGTGATGTGGTGATTTTCTTATTCGGTTTAAGCATTCTTGCGGATCACATAATCTGGTTACAATTGAAGTAAGTTAAGGTCCCAAATCCGCTTGGATTAAGTAACTCACTATCGTGTACCATGCATCACTGTGCCCAATTCAACTTTCCAAATAAATTTATAGTCTGCCTGCTTTGTAACCAAGTTATGCAAGATAAGTTACGTATAATAGAGCAGGTTATGTAGATGCATTAAATGCCAGTGCCGCATAGTCGAGTCCAGCAGACTCACCCGACAATTATATATATAGTCCTGTCAGCCCTTGATGAACCAAATCACGGTGACAATATGTGCACTGTAGCGAAGCCCGGTCATAAATTGGGGTTCAGCGTATAGGAAAGTTTGGGGTAAAAACAACACCAGAAGACCGGAAATAGTACTTCCAGACACTGGTTATGATTTTTTTACTCCCTTCATTTGGCAAAAAGTTTTTTGATTTCTTGCCAAAGCATGAAACAAAAAAGTGTAAATACGATGAAAAAGACAGTAAAAGGAAACAACAGGTTTTATAAATACATATACCTCCATTTATACAATTCAATACACTGGTAAGAGGCTTTATCGTGACGTGAATCTTAAAATCAGTCATTGTTGGTATACCCACTGAACTTTGAGATACCGTATTTCTATTAGTCTATACTGTTGTTACGGGTGGAACATTCAATTCAGATGTTAATTCCATGATGACAATGGGGTTGTGATATGAAATGATTGTGCGGTTAGTACACAAACTGCTGATTTCATGGTACTACTATAAGTCAAATAATTATCTTAGATCTGCACAATAGATGGGGGGGGGGGTTGATTTTACAACACAAACAATTAATGTGTAATAAATGTATTTGCCAATCTTGGAGTAGGCCAAGGGGGGGGGGGGGGGGTAAAGGGTAATATCGAAACTTGTTTGGAAATTGTTAGCATTCTATTAATTTAACCCCACCAATCTTCATTCCACCAAATCTTGCCCACCCCATCACTTCCACCCTCCCCTCCACAACCTCCATCTCCCTTCGTCTTCGTCTTCGTCTTCGTTACGGTGACACATCCGCAAGAAGGGACAATATCTCACCACACACACGTCAAGAGAGTAATTAGTTAAATCTGACACGAGTACTGATATGAGTCACAGGATTCACAGAACCACTGGAACTACTAATGAGGTCTGAAGGCAGACTATTCCAATCCCTAATTGTATTTGGAAGAAAACTATACTCATAGCAATTGGTACTGGCATACAATTGGCAGAAATGCATATCGTGCATGTTCCGACTCCTACGCAGAGGCTTCCTTAGGCAGTCAATAGGAATCTGAGCCTGACCATGGATGCCCTTAGCAAATAAGATGATTCTACTTTGTCTGCGCCTCTCTGCCAAGGGCACCAGGTTTAGGTCCCGTAAAAGAGAATAGACAGAGCCAGGCTCTCTTGAATAAACAATTCCTCTCCCCAACCTCCACCCCCCCCCCCCCCACCGTACTGATCCCACCATCCACTTACGAAACTTTGAGCAGTGTACTAATCTAATATATCATGGTCTTTGCTTGATGTATATTTCGTAAAGTTTATATTGTCGCATGTATTAATTAGCATGTCTGTATGTATCACAAAGTTAACGCAATGAGGAAGGAATAACATGCAAATGACCTATAATAAATGAAGGTTTTCTATATAGTATACTGTGACCAACGGGGCAACGAGACTTTTAAAAAGAATACTAATAATTATCGTGATTTAAACCATAAAACCGAGATTGGATAAATGGGACATTTGAAGTTTCTGGACTTACCTGATAAACGCATACCAGGGGCATACGTGGCACTGTCGACCTCCACAGTAAACGGTGGGGTGCTGATCTGGGGTTGAGCTTCATGTCCAGTAGGAAACATAGATTGGCAAGCCGATTGAGGTGCCCCCGTTGGATAACTGACAGTTCTTTGCAAAACGACATTTAAGATGAATATAAACGCAAATAGTTTGTAATTTGCCATGGTTCGCTGTCAGTTCGCTCACAGACGGCACGGAATATATAAGGAGTTTGTTATCTTTCCTTTTAACGAGATTTTTGTCAGAATAAAATTGACTCCATTATTCCAATGTACATCCGAAACTGTTAGGGCAAAGATTTGTACGGTTAACGCTCCTCTTTATAGCTTAGGCTAGGCTCTAATGGTACCTACTTTACATCATAGCTACTATTGCAGTGCTGAGAAATAGTACCTATTATGTATGTTCGCTGAGACGTATCATCCTCAATAGCAAACGCAAAAAGCCCGGAATAAAACTCTAGTGTTACGGGGTTTACCTTGAACAAGTAACCAGTCAATGCAGGGGTTATACTTCTGTTAGTAGTCAATACGATTATTCAACGGGCAAAGATCAGAGGCTTTCTCAAGAATAGATTAAAGCTTGAATACACGCCCTTTTGTCATAGAGATGAGGAGAGGCAGACGTAAGGACTGTCGTAGGAGGGGTTTTTTACAGTGAAAAGTCGAGTACTGCAGCTCCCTTAAAACGGAGCAAACTTTCTGATAGGCTGTGTCATCAGAACTAGGTTGGCCTAATACAGAGGCCAGGAAAAATCAGGTCGCGAAATGAATTGACACAGGGTTATTTCATTGAAGTGGCAAATATGTGCGGATTAAGAGCTAAAAGAAAATATCTAACCACACTCGGTATGAAATAAAGCATTTCTTCACGCTTATCCTCGATATTATAAAGGTAAAAGACCTTCGATAAACTGTTTAAGAAAATATTCAGGTCAACTGACAGATTACATAATCATTTTGGTTGTAAAACCGTCGAGGTAAGATATATTGAGGACTGTCTGAAAGAAGTTTGATGATGTTTACTGAGTTACTAAAATGGTGATTGCAACTGCATGCGCGGGTCATAATCAGGTGAAAAAAACACTGTTATACAAATAGCCTACCCTGCTTACCGTGCTGATCATTGAAGAAGGTTTTTTCTTTACGATGATAGGTTTTCCTTATTTTTTTTCATTCTTTGAAAAACAAATGGGCATATATGCATACATTCATACATCCGTCTGTCCGTCTACCTGTCTGTCTAACTATCTACCTATATGTCTATCTGTTTGTCTGTCTGTCTATCTATCTATCTATCTATCTATCTATCTATCTATCTATCTATCTATCTATCTATCTATCTATCTATCTATCTGTCTATCTATATATGCCCATTTGTAGTAAATTATTTAAAAGAATTGTCCATATCAAAATTTATTTTTGATATGTTAAAGATGAACATAATCTAAGCAGCTGTAACATAATATTAAACAGATGTGAAGTCATTGTTGCACACTGATAAATACTGTTTTGTTTTCCTTTAAAATTTACGTCTAATTTTATATTCCACAATTCCATAATGTGAATGTACCATATGTATTGGTATTTTATAAACTTCATATCCCCTTTAGACAAACTAAAGTAACCCTATCCAATCCAAGGTCAAATCAATAGACTGAAAAATAAAGAAAATACAAAACATTATTTGTCAGTGGTGCAACAATGACGTCACACCTGTTTGCTCCAAGTTCACGTTTATGGTGCGAAATGTGACAACTTCAACCGTCAATATCTTACAAACGGTAGATAGGAATTGAATACAAAGTTCACCAGAATGATTCGATTATGTTCCTCTTTAACATACCAAAAAGACATTTTGGCCTGTGCTATTCTTTTAAATACGAGAAGTACAACGTTTGTTATGAATTATAGTTGTCGCAACTTAGTGGGCTGACTGTATAGTTTTCTGGTCGTCACCGCAATCAAATCGTCAGTCATGACGTTAATGAACTCAACTTGAAGAATTTAAGGACGGAAACGTCCTGGTATGTCGAGAATCTTTGACCTCTGTGGTTTGAATACCGGTACATACTAAACCGATTGACTGTTCTTATTAACAAAGGATAGTTGGGGTTTGTCTAGATTACGGTTCACTGATTTCATTTTATAATACTTAGAATGCCTTCTTATTGGTCAATGTAAGAACTTAAATATATGGTATAGACGCAAATAGATTTTTTTAAATCATACTTGTTTTTCGGGAAGTTGAAGGTCTTACACAAATGTAATTATCCCAGCCTTATAGGTATGGGATAGTACGCCAAGTAGTCGTCCACGCGTTAACAACTCAGTGCTTGCTCCGATCTTAAAGTGCTAAATTTCAACAGGAAGTTAACAAAGAAGCCATACCCCCGCCCCCTAACCCCGTCCTTGACTAACACACAGGTATACACCCACACTGCACCCAAACCGCCCGAATATCATATGATATAGTCTATGGCTACAAATTAACCTATGTATTTACTTCGCTTTACTCGCTTACCTGTCCCCTCAGAACATCAACACCCTCGCTTTACCGATACGGCCTAGGCCTATAGAGTGATCTGGTTTATAACCTTTTGACACCCTACGCACTGAATGGCCGGTCACTACCGGTCAATAACCTTCCTTCTCATTCTACCATACACATTATGTGAAGGTCTGTTTGGGTATAAAGACATTTTCTGGGTTTGATAGAACTCAATGTTGCCCCTCAAAAGTTACCCGTATCCAACCACATCCCACCTTAGGTAAGTGTACACCTTAATCCGACACTGTGTCTTTAAGTTATCGAATCAACATCAAATATACATTCATAACAACATAGAAAGAATAATTATATTAACCAATACAGAACAATAAATAAAATAATGAACCTTTCCATTCATACTTTAATACCCGCAATGAACTACGTGTATGAATGTTGGAAGAACAACTACTGCAGTGGTATACATGTAATGGTATAGCCATATATTTCTGGGAATGCAAATAACATGTTATGAGACATTATAGCGTATATATGGCTCGTCAAACCATTATGAAATTCACTTAATTTCGTTGCGAATCGTTCATATATGAACTGCGCAATTAATTATTTTGTTGAAAAATAGCTACAGCATTTACCCCCCCCCCCCAAAAAAAACCCAACAAATATATTAACATTTTGACGTCATCTTATATGTTTTTATAGACGATTGGAATATTACCGTATATTGTACCCTCGATATTGATGGTAATCAAAGCTATTATCACCTACGGTAGTATCTGCCTCCTAATTTGCTCAAATTTTAAACTTTCCCAAATAAAATATTATTAATAATAATGCAATTATAATTCATCTGAACATACCTGGTATATCTCCACTGAAAAGCTGCAAACGCAATCCTTCTTTTTGACCAGACAATTGCTTCGAACAAAAAAGATGTCAAAAAAAAAAAAAACACCCCTCTCCTTGACCCCCTTATTCAAAATCTCCGCTAACGAAAATTATAAAATCCTCCTTACATAAGCTCGATGTTTTAAACTATAGGAGGAGGATTCGGCTCTGTCAGAGGGCGGGTGGGGTGGGAGTGGGGTACTTTAGGAACCCGGTGGCTAAAGGACTTGTGAGTCAAACTCCGGAAGTAAAGTTTCTTCCGGGGGAACAGTCCAGCCATTGGGTAGGGATTTTTCTTGGCTAAGTTCCCCTTCCGGGGAGGGTGGTATTACCAGGACTGGGGCAAACCCCATTAAAGTCAACTTCCTCTCCTCTTATAGTTTTATTATTTTGTTAACGCTTCCATTCTGAAAATAATTTTGCTTTCTCGTCTGGCCAAATCTGTTTATTAAAACAAGAACAATTTGCTAACGTACAGGAGTACGGATTGATCAGGCTCCCCCTCCGCCCTCCCCTTCCTCTCCCCGACACACAGCAGCGGACGGTAATGAAATCATTGTCATAGAGAAACCAATCGGTAAAGATTACATCTGTTGCCTGTTATAATCAATAACCATACACGACAGTCCTAAGTCCGTAGTTAATTGACGAACATTCCTAACATGGCTTTTTAGTTTTGGTACTTAATTACATTTGTATTATCAACGATAGCAACTTCGTTATGACTGGTGGCGCTACAATAGAATTGATTAACGCAAATATCGATCTGCGAATGCAGCAACTATTGATGAAAGCTCAATTACCGTGTGAGGAAGTGTATTACATGCAAATGTTAAGTACACATACCTGTGACAATGAATGAGGCTTCACTTAACCAAGTGTAATGAAGCGTGATCGCTAATACTCCTTTACAACATCACTAATGATGGCGTCGATGAACGGTGTTATGTTTGATCAGTTAGTACGTCAGTCACCTGGTAGACCCCCACCCCCACCCCCACACCCACTCACTCCGCCATCCTCTCCCATTCCAAATCTCCCATGTTTTCCCTCTCCTCCGGCCTTAATCATTTCCCGTCACTCTTCAAAATTTATAAATAAAACCATTCGAGTTTTCAACTGTGTAAGTAAATGTGCACCCCCGTATCCAGCATATACCATACAATTGGGTGTACAATTAGGGCTCCCTTCATGTTAGAACCATTTTTTGCCACAAACAAACAAACAATAAACTTGATGTCTCCCAAACTCTAAATTTCACACTCCGGCAAGATATTTATCTGTTACAAAATGAAAAGGTGTTCGCTGCGGGACCTTGCCCGCCCAACGGACGTGTATTACTCCTGCACCGGTATAGCTGCATCCGTAATATGGCACATATCCACACCTGCCTTGCAAGGGTTATGCGGGACCTGGTTAAGCTGTATTACCTTCGCTTCCTTTAATTTTAACAATTGAAAAGAAAGTAACCTTGTCTTACATTCATTAACACTTAATAAACCAGCAATTTACAAAAGAGAAAGATACACTAGTATACGTAAGTGCATCGGATCAAAACGCAACACGGTTCTTAAAGTTTGAAAGTGAAATCTATGAGATAACCACTTAAGAATAATTGTAAAATTATACATGAATATGTTTTCATTTTCCACTAGTCTAAAGTAAACGAAAAGAGGAAGAAGAAGAAGGAGAAGAGGGACAGAAAACGACTAGACTCCCTGTCAGTGGCGGAGCGTCCATACAGTCAGGGGGCGGATGCCCCCCTGACGGACTCAAATGGACTGCTGGCGCCCTTTTCAGCTCTTTACCACTTTTTACTTATTCGCGATTATTGACTTTTCTATTGCGCTCTCATCTACTTATTGACATTTGTCACATTTTGTTGGTGTAATTTGGCGATGACACCTATTTATTCTTCGTTTTTCTGCAAATTAGCCAGGCCCGGAAAGGGTCATTTCCGGCGATCTAGGGAGTGTCTTTACTCAAATAAATTCTGTACGCTACGCGCCAACCAGTGGTGGCGCTCCGCTTAAATAGTGTCGAAAGCGCCCCTACAGACCATTCTCGCCCCTCCTGACCAATCACCCCTAGCTCCGCCACTGCTCCCTGTAATTATATCGACAAAGATCAGTGAATATGTTTTCAAAATACCCCTAAGATATTCCCCATTGGATTACTTCATATCTATTTTAAAGGTAGGCCTATATGAGTGTTAGTTTAAATGCATTCCCTCCCCCCCCCCCCCTCCTTCTTGGGTTGTTGAAGTTTTCGAATAAAGCGACGAAAGAATCTTTTTCGATCCACCAACAGGGATATTAGTCTCCTTGTATGAATTTGTTATGGCTTCCCATTCTTTAATATATAATTGACAGTGACCGGTTGACTTCCTCCTACGAGCCTAATAATGTTACAACCCATTTATGCCATTATTCTATCTGTAAAGAAGAGCTCGGCAGACATTTACTAGTTGAAGGAACAGACCAGTACAACTACGACAATGTAACCTAACCTTTAATTTGATGCATTGCGGTTTGTATCACTCTTTTATACGTAAATCACTAATTCCTTGGTTTTAGAGTTCAGAGAGTTGGTTTTAGTATTGCTTAAAACAATATATTACGTTGGGATGTGACTTAGTTTTCTATATCGATACTTACCTAAATTGCTCCATAAAAATTCGTATCATTAGAAAAAAATCCATATAAGTGGTTTCCAACAATATGCTGGTACTACTTAGTCGATTAATACAAACCAAGGAAATGGCATACAGTACTATCGATGTACCGTAATACCGTGCTATGTTAACGCAAGATTTTTACCGTAACGCCGTGCTTTGTAAACCCCACGAAGTTATACATATAGTCGTATCATTCCCTTGAATGGTTTCGAACCAGGTCGTTCGCATATAGTTTATTTTCGGGACTACTTAAATGTAGTTTTTTTTTTCTAGAATAACGCGAAGAGTGACAACCGTGTTTGTTCTTTAGAGATTTATTTGTACATTTAATCTCAATCGATCTATTAAGGTCTGGTTAATCCCTGATTTTCGGCACATTTTATGTTTATTAAACCTAATGCTATCTCATCCTTATACGTCGTGTACTGTGGATGAGTTATTGTACTCTGTCAAACATTTTTTTTACGAAAATTTGTAACAAAATCGTTGCCCACCTTGTACCCCTTGAGGCGCTGAACTGACGCTTGGTCCATTGCTCTGCTTTAAATGAGGGGTAGCACATGCAGGGTGACACAACGAGACGAGGATGGACCATTTTTGAGGTGGGGGTGCAGGCGCTCGCATGTGTGAGTAAATGTGAAACGGTAAAATAGTTGAAAGTGCATGGTGTACCCATGGGGAAGTAATGTAGTGACTATATTGTTTGAATACATATTTATTTGTGCCTATATAACCATATTTTCTGATGAGATTTCCAACTCCATGGATTTCCTACTTGGGTAATTTGTTTCATGAATAAACATTAACTGGTCACTTGGTCAGCCCTTCTAATGTTGAAATATTATCCCGCAAATTGACCCCATGACTATCTAAGCAGAGTGCCACCATCGGTTGGCGCTCTGGTTTCTGGTTTTGATACCCCCTAGATCACCGGAAATGGCACTTCTCAGGCTTAAAAATGACCAACCAGATGTACACTTTTGCCTGAGAACCAAGTATTTCCCAATAGTTTTTTTTTTTATCCATAACCTTTTTGAAGATTGTCACCAGTCACAAATCATGTTCTACCTCATCGCATGTCCTGTGGATCATTGCTTGTGTAGGTGATTCTACGTCGCGGCCCATAATACCTGTCAGTCCCACTTTTCAAGGTTTTCCCCATCTACATAAGACATTTCGTTGTTTACATTAGCATCCCGCGGTATACATAGGCGTAGGAGCCTCATTTGATTTGGGGGGGCTGTAACGACTTGCCCGAAAAATACAACCAAAATTTTTCGCGCGCTCCGCGCGCGTTCCACATGTTAATGTGCATATCATATAGGCATTCTTCGGTTATTAGGCCTACATCACATGCCAAAAAACAAACAATCAATTACCGTGTTATATCCCTTCCATATTGGTTATAATTATTGGGGAAGTTGTTACAACAATAATGATAATAATATTGAAAAACACATTGTAAGTTCTTCTTCTTTCAGTAGGTGTCAGAGGCGGAGCTAGGGGTATTGGTCAGGGGGAGAGAATAGTCTGTAGGGGCGCTTTCGACACTATCTAAGCGGTGCGCCACCATAGGTTGGCGCGGAGCGAACAGAAATTTTTTGAGTCCAGATACTCCCTAGACCGCCGGAAACTACCCTTTCCGGGCCTTGCTAATTTGCAGAATAAATAGGTGTCATCGCCATTTGTCAGAAAATTACACCAACAAAATGTGACAAATGTCAATGGGTATTTGAGAGCGCAATAAAACAAGTCAATAATCGCGAATAAGTAAAAAGTGGTAAAAAGCTGAAAAGGGCGCCAGCAGTCCATTTGAGTCCGTCAGGGGCGCATCCGCCCTCTCTGACTGTATGAATGCTCCGCCACTGGTAGGTGCCCGAACAATTCTCAGCATAGTGCCCAAATTTTCACCAAAAAATTTGAAAAACACATTGCAAATTATTTTTCTTTCAGTAGGTGCTCGAAAAATTCCCAGCATATTGCCCGAATTTTTACCAAAAAATTTGAAAAACACATTGCAAATTATTCTTCTTTCAGGAGGTGCTCGAAAAATTCTCAGCATATTGCCCGAATTTTCACCAAAAAATTGAAAAACACATTGCAAATTATTATTCTTTCAGTAGATGCCCGAAAAATTCTCAGCATATTGCCGAATTTTCACCCAAAAAAAATGAAAAATACACTGCAAATTATTATTCTTCCAGTAGGTGCCCGAAAAATTCTCAGCATATTGCCCGAATTTTCACCAAAAAATATGGTTGGGGGGCTGCAGCCCCCGCCTCCTACGCCTATGACGGTATACTGCGCAACTTTGACGGATCGTAAGGCACACGATGGCATACGATGTAATAACCGATGCTGGCTTATATGATATTGACATTAACATGTTGAACGCGCGCGGCGCGCGCGAAAATTTTTGGTTATTTTTTCGGGAAAGTCGTTACAGCCCCAAATCAAATTGGGCTCCTACGCCCATGACTTCACACATAGACAGTTTTGAGGCTGTTAATCTTGGAACACCATTTTCATGCTCATTGATATAAGGTGATATCTGCTGTTTGCTTTACAAATTCGAGCAGGCGCGTAACGAGATGTTTGCCAAGTGAGGGGCGAAGCTTGTTGGCAAACTATCTAAGCGTAGCGCCACCATCTAATAATAAGACTTATAATGCGCACACACCACTCAAAGAATGTTCATGGCGCAAATGAAAAATGATACAAATAATACAGAATAATACAAAACAATGACAGAAGAAAAACTTAATGGTATAAGATCATATAAAAGCTTTTGTCATTAAGTGGGATTTTATGCTCTTCTTAAAGTTAGAGAGAGCAGATGTTTTTCTGATTTTTAAGGGAAGTTGGTTCCATAAGGGAGGGGCAGAAACAATAAATGACCTATCCCCCCAAGAATGTTTGGACTTAATTTCAGATGTGTTGGCGCGAAGCGTACAAGAAATTTTTTGGCCGAAAATGACTCCCAGATCGCTGGAAATGGCACTACCCAGGACCATTTTTTGGCGCGAAGCGTACAAGCAAATTTTGGGCGAAAATACCTCCCAGATCGCTGGAAATGACACTTCCCCGGCCTTGTAAGTTGCATCTAAGCAGTTTTTATTTTGAAATTACTAACGATATCATAAAAATAAATATGCTCAAGGGGGGGGGGGGGTGGGGGCAGTCGCCCCTTCCCGAAATGCGTCATGTTAAAGCACAACACGGTCGAGTTCGAGACCAGCCACAGTTGGTTTCATAGCAGGTTTCATATACACACACACGCGTTATGATAGACCATATATCATATATATATGTACATATACATTATTGAGAGAGGACAAAATGGAAACGTCAAAAATGGAGTTGACGATGTTAGGGGTAGGGTGAGGCGCACGCCCCTTCCGAAATCCTTGATCGGTCACTGGCTACCCTGTGTATATAATAGTGATCAGCGCTGTAATGATGTCACTGTTTCTCCTTCTCTTCCAGGTGTCTTGGCGTTTTTCTTTTACTCCCTCCTTTTCTCCTTTTTCTCTCTTTCTTCTTTTCCCTTCCTTCCTCTCCTCCTCCTCTTTTTTTCCCCTCTTTTTTCCCTTTTCTCTTCTCTTTTGTTTCTCTCCTCATTTTCTTACCCGGGGGGCGCGTGCCCCAATGCCCCCCCCCCTGGATACCCGCCTGTAATGTAAATATCAACAAGGTTACGAATATGTCATATCAATAAATAGTTCTGCTGTTGTATAAAAGTCGCACAACTATTTTCTCACAAAATTCTAACCATCTGATACAAAGTAATGCATCAACATTCCCACCCCCCAACCCCCCCCCCCTAAAAAAAGGGAAAGGAAAATAATTACACAAATGACAATTAACCTCCTTAAAAATTCATTGATTTCATTCAACATAACATACTATTTGTCTTGCAATTTAGTATCTTTAGTTATTATTTAAGCAACTCAAAATATTAAAAATAGTTTATTCAAAAAGATGGAAAACTTAAATTAATTGATTTCAGTCAACATTACATACTATTTGTCTTGCAATTTAATATCTTTAGTTATTAATTAAGCAACTCAAAACATTAAAAATAGTTTATTCAAAAAGATGAAAAATTAAATTAATTGATTTCAGTCAACATTACATACTATTTGTCTCGCAATTTGGTATCTTTAGTTATTATTTAAGCAACTCAAAACATTAAAAATAGTTTATTCAAAAAGATGGAAAACTTAAATTAATTGATTTCAGTCAACATTACATACTATTTGTCTCGCAATTTAGTATCTTTACTTATTAATTAAGCAACTCAAAATATTAAAAATAGTTTATTCAAAAAGATGGAAAACTTATATTAATTGATTTCAGTCAACATAACATACTATTTGTCTTGCAATATAACCTCTTAAGTTATTAATTATGCTACTCAAGTATATCAAAAATAGTTTATTCAAAAAAGATGAAAAAAAACACCCCCTTCACAATGACATAGCTACGAAAACAAACCAAATTTAATGTAAAAATTAAGCAATCACCCCTAAATTCAGAACCACATGGGTGGCCTTTTTTTTCAGGGCGAGTGATTTTACGTTTTATACGTTTTATGCGTTCTATCATGTTTATCTATATTCCTTCAAGGAAGTGAACCCAGAACCATTTTACTTCTTGTGTATTTAAAAGCGTTTCTCTACAACAACCTCAATGTCTTTCATCATATTCACTATAGCCTGGGGATTTCCTTCTGCAAAATCTTTCTCTTCCTGCCCGATTGGTTTGCTGAACTTGTAATGCTGGCACAACCACGCAAAGATGAGAAAGAGCTCAGCCTTGGCAACCGATTCACCGATGCAGACACGGCGTCCGGTTGAAAAGGGCAAGAAACCTTCTGGGTGGAGACGAACCTTTCCGCTCTCATCCAGGAAATGTTCTGTCATTGCAAAGAGAGAAACAACACATCAATATTTTGCTATACAACAGTGCATCATAAGTGAGTAAAAGTAAGTTGGCCTGACGTTTCGATCCTAGCAGGATCTTCTTCAGAGGCTAAATGACAAGTAACAGTAAACATAAGGTTGAAAATATGCAAAGTCTTCTCCTGACTTCGGTAGACTTATCCAGTTGGTAAACTGATGCTGCAGAAATGGTGTCAAATTCATTTACAAATTTTTGGCATTTATACAATTATAGGTTTTTTTTTTTTTTTTTCAAAGATGGGTTAACACTCTCAATGACCAAGCACAATTTTTTTTTTTTTACTGCCCTGGTGCAACTTAGACTGTGCAGCTCCTATGTAAATGTATACCCTTTATCGAGACTTTACGAACAGTAACTTCTATCAGTGATGTCACAATTTTCTTTAGCATGAACTAGCAGGCTTAGTGATTCTTTGCCTTATAGGTTTATACTGTACATGGAATCACCTCATTGATAGAGCAACTGATTGAGGGCATTGAATTCTGCTAGGATTAACCATTGACTTAAAGCAAGTTAGGAGTCTCAACTTGAAAACAAAATTATCCACCAACAAGGTGGCAAGGAATCAAAAAATGTAACTTGCTCAGAATCTGTGACACCATACTGAACAATTAAAGGCAAAGACAGAGTGCCTAGCTGGTGGCAACATACCATAACATTAAAGGGAAAGGTCGCATGCCTGAAGACACCATCTGTTAATCTAATGTCACCATAGTCACTATTCAAGGAAGTTTGAATCTAACCTTACCTGGTGTGAATTTTTTAGGTTCATCCCAGAGTTTTTCATCAAAGTGCATGGAGTAGATGTTCACCAAAATCCAAGTATCTTTAGGGATGGTATAACCACCTGGAAATTAATGTAAAAAGAAAGTTATATATACACCTTTGAAGCAGGAATGTGAATTAAAATGGCTTATCAAGCATGTCGATACTCTAAACGATACTCTTCTAAAAACATATCTGCCTTTAATTTTATAAAATAGTATAAGGCTTATTTGAGCATACACCTCACTGTTGTCTTTCTTAATTAGTGAAAGTACAAACAGCAGTTGATTCGTGGATCTTTTTTCAAATCTAATTTCTGTTGTCATAGGTGGCCAAACCACTATTCAGCTGCAGTGTCATATAGCATATAGCTAGGTAAGTGCTTACCAAACTCTACGTCGGTTGACGTAGAATGTGGCACGGCTAAAGGAGCTATGGTACTGTACCGCATAACCTCGTACAGGGTTGCTGTGGTGTACACTAGCTCCTCACGGTCATTCAGTGAGGGCAGCCTATCTCTCCCCACGACACGATCCACTTCTTCGGCTACTTTGGCTTGTACTTCTGGATATTGCACCATCAGTCCAACACACCAATGCATGGTAAAAATGGACGTATCCGTACCGGCTGAAATGTCAAGGTAATGAATTCGTTGAGAACATTTACAAGACTCAAAATATAAAATCTATCTGATAAGTCTAAATGAAACTCTTGGCTACTTCACTGCATAAGAATGTTTAATGTACATTAAAAAGTGTCTGTCAACATCAAAATGATGAACGACAATTGAAAGATTTTTTTTCTTTTGGTGTTACTTAAAGATTATGTGTGCATAATTATATCTCCCAGCCCCCCACCCCCCCCCAAGAAAAAAAAAAGCATAGTAAAAAAATGGACGTATCTGTTCCAGCTGAAAAAGTGCACAAATAATGAACAAATAAACTTCAAAAGCAAATACGTACCATTAAATACTAACATTACCAATAGATTATTAAATTTGCCAATTCTTAAGTTGAGTTTGGACTGTATATGGAATTTCCAAAACTACTATTCCAAATGACAATTTAATGCTAAAATGTGCAGTTAAGTATGACAGGTAATAATAATTGTCATAATATTTGCCTGGAAGGCAGTTATTTTATATTGCAACACAGCTACATATATGCCTGGGGGTGCTGAATATGTCATATTGGGGGGGGGGGGGCAATATCCAGTTTTACAAGTTCATTGTTGAAGTGCTGTCATTTGCATGAATATTTTACCACCATCATGCCTAGTCCACGTGTTAGCAGCGGAAAGAAAGTGAGACTGGCTGAAGCCCTAATTCTATCTAGGGTTTTTATGGTGCATCCAAACTGACTTTGAAGTCGGGTGATTTGAAAGAAGTATGACAGTCTGGGAAGGTCAATCTGGCTTGCGATGCTCAACATCAGGTGGCAAGACCATGTTTCAAACGAAAGGCTGCATGGGATGATTGCAGTCGGTAGTGTTTCTCATCCAACAACATCATTCTTAGGAAAACCATGTGGCTTGGACATGCGGCAAGACAGGGTGGCTTAGCATGTGCTGCGATTGGTGGTCTTCCTGCCGGTACTCGTCGGGGCCCTAGTAGACCTCGTCTTCGATGGGTCGACAATATTATTTCTTGGTCAGGACTGTCATCTGCCGAACTCGTCGATGTTAAAATCAAACCAATGAAAATTGTACATCACCATTATAACTTACGTAGTAGAGGGCTTCGACGATAGGTTCTATCCTATGAAGAAACATGATGATGCAGAACCTTACAACCTTTACAAATATGTTACCTTCGATTGGAAACAGCTAACTTTGGTTTAGGGAATGACTCCTTACCACTGAATACATCTGACACTGTCTGTCTGATGTGGGTTTCTGTTATCAAGTTCATATCTTCTTTGCCTTCGTCTTTGATTTCTTGTCGAGATTGGAAGAGCATCTCTGTGAAATCCTTAGGTTCGCCTGTGTAAATGAGAGAATTAAATGGGATGAATGCAAATGAATTAATATTAGTTTGGTTCGCCTGTGTAAATCAGAGAATTTATGGGACGCTGCAAGTTAATTAATGTTTTATACTAGTTGTTTTGCCCGTGTAAATCAGAGAATCAAGGGGATTGTGACAAATTAATTAATATTAGTTAGCACAAATGGAGAGTGCCAATTGAAAATAGGTCACGGATCTAATGATCTATGAGACGGCATTGAGGTCAGTGTAGTAATGAGTGGCTCGTCCTAACTGTTATGCTGTGATTCTCCTGACACTTCCCTTATGCCCTCCCCCCCCAAACCCCACCCCACCTCTTTTGTTGCCAGTGAGATATGCACCCACTACCAGCCCCTCCTACTTGCAGCCATATACATCATAGAGCTACCTACCCCCATCATACTTCTCATGGTGTTCCTCCAATTCTTGGCTGATGAAGCCCAAGAACTCTTCAAACAAAGCTTCCAGTTTTCTCTGACCAGGAGTAGGAACATATTTGAAGATTGGTATGTAGTCAGCAAGAAGACCACTTCCAGCAATTTCGTTCGCTTCTTTAGTCAGGTACATTATCCTGGTTAGCTCTGGACTATCAAATTCATACCTAGAAACCAGAAACAATTAAGACACGGAACATCATCCAGAAAGCCAGTTAGTGTTGTCATTCATTGACATATATGATTTTGCTCAGAAAATGAAGTTAATCCTCTCTGAACATTTTTATTTAACATATAATTTACAGTGGTTAGTTTAGAGGTCAAATATGAAATATTAAAGTATATTAAAGATATCAATCTTGAATATTGAATATTAAAATACTTCAGATGATAATAATTAGGGTTCTAAAACTCCATTTTTGGGTAAAAAGTGCAGCTCTGTAAATGAAGGAATTTCTTAAAAGTGTGATTCTAAAACTTGGAATTGTTTTTTGTATTATTGCACAGAGAGGTCAATTCAAGATGTAGAGGATGATCTTTGCTGGCAAGTATATTTTTGGCGAGTCTAACAGAATCATTTCGGGCTGCAACATTAACCTTACTTACAAGAATATCAGTCTAAGCAAAATACATTTGCGCAATATTTTAGGAAAATCTTAATCCTCTTCTTGTTTCTAGCATGTATGAAGTGGTACCACTCTGGAACAGCAAAAATAATATGCGGTAATATGGAAGCATTAAACACCTTCTTACGTGTGTCAATGGGAAAGTGGGGGTGGGGGGGGGGGGAATATATGCTTATGGTGAAACAATATAATATACTTTAGATATATTACATAAATAACACACATGATTTACCATTTAATATATGTTGTTTTATGTCATAATGCTGAACTAACCTATCCTGTTTACAAGGTAGACATTCTTTATAACTCTGCACTATGCATGTATAGCATTTGCTACAACACTATTATAAAAGAATCATTCTGTTTAACCAACATAGGTGCTGATCCAGGGGGGTGGATCAGCCCAATGCAACAAAGTTTAACCCAATACAACAAAGTTTAAAGTAGTTATTAGCACAACTGTGTGTTTAGCCCTAATTATACTCCTAATTTTTATATCCTAAATATATACCTCAGAATGCATCACTTAACATGTTAAGTTTTCAGTTCCTCGGACCCACGCACCTCCCACATCAGACCCACGCACCTCCCACATTGGAGTCAGCTTCAATGAAATCAGGACCACATACCATCCACTTTAAAATCATCCATTCACTCCTGCAACATCTGTCTCACTGATATAAAGAATTTTTGTGGTGTGATACAAACAGAGGGATGTAACACTATAGTATCACATTACATCCAATATCGTACATTCTCAACTTACTGTTTGCCAAAGCACAAACTCGTCAGGATATTATATATGGAGGACGCAAGGATTGGTCGTGGGTCAAACGGTTCCGACAGTTTGGAGTCCAAGTTCGCTGTGAGGCCAGGAACGATGGAATAAACCAGCTTCTCAAATCTCTTGTTGTCACCAGTAGCCAACTTCCTGAAACATTGGAAAGGGCATTGAAAGTGAACATAAAAGAGTAAGTAAAATCAATTTGACTTTTCTTTACTATGAGGTACAGTAGTAATCATAGTGTGACATTGGTATTGGATAGGCCAATCCGGGTAAGTTTTAAATCTCTCTTACTGAACCTTCCAGGATCCTTATTAGTTCATACAATTCTTATACACCACCCAGTGGATTGTCTGCTTCCACCCATGTGTTACCACTGTTCATCTTGTGATCATCGTGTGCGCCTTTAACTGTTTCCCTTTGTTGGATTAGCAGTTTCTTTTTTTGTGCATCAAGAAGATATTCTGTAAGAAGTTGTACTTGATTCATTCATTTAAGGACAAGGAACAGGGCTAGGGAAATTTCCCCTTATTCCGGATTCCCCACCTGTGAATAATATGTATCAGAAACTACCTAGTAATTATATAGTCACTCTCTTTCTGATGTCTCTGTGTCAGTTTGTGATGTTACAACATTGTTGGCTGATAATTGTGAAACATATGTCACCAGCTATTTTAAGCCTCGAGTAGCATTAATGTTCATACAGTACATGGACAGATATGGTAACTGCTCTTTACTCAAATTGGCACCCAGCAAACAAAGTTTCTATGCAAAGTGTGTGGGTTTCTGACAATTGAAACCGGCCATTCTCTATTGCAACCCATATTAAGTATCATGTCCCTGCATGATGGCAGTAAATGTACAACTAAAATATTAACAAAACAACCACAAGTGCACAATTTACTCAGTTACAGTGTAAAGCCTGCTGCGTTAGAGCTGTATGTTGTAGAAAGATCACCTTCCAACTTCAATACAGCTGCTTGGAATAAGTACCCTTGTGGGTATAATTCAGAGGGCAAACTAAAACGAAATGACAGCGAATGACCCAATGACAATTGACTTTGTACAGGGTTAATTATCATTCGCGAATGACAGCGACTGACAACGAATGACAACAAAGGACGGTGGTGAGAAGAGATAAGAGGGATAAGGGAGAAGAGGCCCCCACCTTTATGATTTGTCGGGGAAAAGAACCTCCGCCCTGGGGAGGTAAATGAAAACAACAATTTTTTTACAGCAACAAATTTTTTCAATTCCCCTAAGTTCACGGGGTAAAATCCCACCGGGCAAGTCAAACATCTTGCTGAAGAGTTTCCGAAAACACCAGTCACAGTCGCAAAATGTCGACTCGGATTTTTGCGATTTTAACCCCAATTTTCCGAGATTTTTGCGTGGCTTTAATATACCCACAAAGTCTGAACTGTGATATCCGGTTGAAGTCATTCACATTCACTGTCATTCGTTTTAGTCAACGCAATTTTTTAGTGTGTACAACATATTGCAATTCGTTATGTGTAACGCAATTGTCATTCGTTTTAGTAACACCCTAATTCAGGCATCCATAGATAGGCATGCAGCCAGCTCTGAAGGTTTGAGAAGATAATTTTGACGAGTTTGCTCAAAGGTTAGGTTCTCATATAATGTTGACACTTCCCTATGAAAAGGTTGCTTTGTTAATAGATAATTACTTATTATATCTGTTGAGAGATCTCTTGCAATTACAAAATAGGTTTTGAATAAATTTACCTGAAAGCAGAAAAGGCCAGCTTTCTGTGTAGCTTCCAAGATGGAGAATATTGGCCAAAGGCAATATCCCGGCCACCTTCTGAGAATAAGTCACCTAAACAGGAAAGGAAGTTACCGAAAAAGTATGAACGCTTTATTCTTTATTTGTATTTGTTCTTGTACCTGCAGTCCAAGAAGTCTCATTTGAGATAGCATAATGTTTTCACAATTTGATCTCTGTTAACCAAAAGTGACCATTTACCTTTTTAGATACAATGAATCTACTGAAAATACCGTGTGTCAGATCAGTGGCAGAGCTAGGGGTATTGGTCAAGGGGGGCAAGAATGGTCTGTAGGGGCGCTTTCAACACTATCTAAGCGGGCGCCACCACAGGTTGGCGCGGAGCGTACAGACATTTTTTGAGTAAAGATACTCCCTAGATCGCCGGAAATGACCCTTTCCGGGCCTTGCTTATTTGCAGATAAACGAAGAATAAATAGGTATCATCGCCATTTGTGATAACTTGGAAGTTTATATGGGTGTTGAAAGTACATGCGCTTCATCACAATCCCTGTGGTATCTTTGTGGGTGCTCATGTTTTCGTAGCCCTGACACAATGCCTGTTGTGCCTATTAGGTATTTTGGACCTGTAAATGCCAACAATACCACATCTTGTCAATTATACACCAACAAAATGTGACAAATGTCAATAGGTAGATGAGAGCGCAATAAAAATGTCAATAATCGCGAATAAGTAAAAAGTGGTAAAAAGCTGAAAAGGGCGCCAGCAGTCCATTTGAGTCCGTCAAGGGGGGCATCCGCCCCCTCCCCCCCTGACTGTATGGATGCTCCGCCACTGTGTCAGATCAGTACAGGACACCTAACTTGAAAGATTGTGTTTGCATTTCAGGGTTTCTACATTCTTTTTCTTCTGCTGACCTCAAACAACCTTAGGTCAACAGTGGTGTAGCTAGTAATGAATATGACTTATCCAAATATCCCAAAGTAAGAGGTCCATCCATGCTAGCCTAGGTTATAAATGTTATCAAAAGCAAAATGTGTTTATACTTTATGAACTAAAAAATAGACTTACCAGTGTAACTGGTTGGTCTGTTAGCAAACTCCACACCCTTCTTCAGGAGAGCTTCCTTTATTGTAGCAGCACCATTCAGGACTACAGTCCACCTCTGACCAACTCTTATGGAAAATATATCTCCATACTCCTTAGCATACTCCGTGAAGACAACAGAGGCAGGCTTTTCATTACGTGCAAGATCTGTGATGAAACCGAACCAACTGAGATGTTAAACAACTACAGAAGAAGGAACATATAAAATAGGCCTGGAACAGAATCACAAATAAACAAGGATGCCATTTTGTTGTGCAGAAAACTCAGAGGAAATTTGTTTGAACAGCTTCTGTCAGAAATTTGTTACATCCCCCTCTTCTTGAAGCATTAATGTATTCACGCACGTACAGTATATCAACTAATAATTTATCTGCCCTTACCTATGATATTGCCAACAAGTGGCCATCCTTTTGGTCCAGGTGGAAAGTCCTTTGTTGGTTTCTGTTGACTCCATATCCAAATTCCAACCAGTGCTGTTGTTATGGTTACAAGAGCTAAAGATGTGGAATTAGCGACCACTGCACTGTCAAAAGTCATAATGACAAGGGAAGTTGAGCTGGGTTACTGTACTAAAAAAAGAAATGAAAATGCAACTAGTGTCATCAAAAACAAGGATGCATTCATATTTAATGCCACCTATAATTACCATCGCACACACACAACAGCTTGTTCACTGCAGCATGCATGCTTGATCTGTATTTCCAGTATCCACATATGAAATCTGCCAGGGCATATTTTGGCTTTAAAATGAACAAAAAAGTAGAGCAAAGTTCTGTTACCCAGTAGTACTTTAATTAGCACAGAGACTATTGTACTATTAATATATCATAAATATCAGGTTTGCTTCTGACAAAGTTACAGCATGATTCTTTTCCATGGTAACATCACTACATGTATATAATTGATTATAGGTTCATATACAAATGTTAATCATAACAATTAACATATATACTAGACATCAATCTACCATTTAAGCAAACAATTTTTACATGAACCTGTACAGAATTAACTCTACCATACATCCAGATTTCTCCAGACGTTTCTTCTTCTCATTCAATTTCTACCAATTTCACCAGAGAAAGGCAATTAACTGCCAACAATAATTACAGCTAGCTCCTAAACTGGTCTGTTCTTACTCAGCATATGTATTATGCCTATGGTAATTTCTTTGTTGGGTTGAAGTTTGATTCAACCAATTTCATATCATGTCCATTTCCTTTCAAGAAGAGTATTGTATTCCCCCACATCAGTGGCGGAGCAAGGGGTATTGGTCAGGAGGGGCGAGAATGGTCTGTAGGGGCGCTTTCCACAGACAGCGGACAGAAATTTTTTTGCGTAGAGATACTCTCTAGATCGCCGGAAATGACCCTTTCCGGGCCTGGCTAATTTGCAGATAAACGACTAAATAAGTGTCATCGCCAAATTACACCAACAAAATGTGACAAATGTCAATATGTTGATGAGAGCGCAATAAAAAAGTCAATAATCGCAAATAAGTTAAAACTGGTAAAGAGCTGAAAAGGGCGCCAGCAGTCCATTTGAGTCTGTCAGGGGGGCATTCGCCCCCCCCCCTGACTGTATGGACGCTCCGCCACTGCCCCACATATGAAAGACGGTCGTCTCAATTTATCCTCCTCCCCCTAGTTGGCTCTTTTATTCAGATAAAAAAAATATGGTACCATTAGTATAGGCTAAATCTTGCATAATCTACTTTCCTATCAAACTTTCATACGAATGAATATTTGGCTATATACTGTAGTGTATAGGCCTAGTGTAGGACATATAAACCAAGGCTCATGCCAGGTCAACATTGGCTAGTAATAATATTATAGCCTGGCCATGGCTTACAGACCAAGCCTTTAATTATTGTCAAGTTATAGGCAAACACAAAATTTAGCTCAACTCCCTATAACTGAGCTGTAACTGTAGCTAGTTCACCTTCTGCAATACTGCCTAGCAAGAATCAGCATAGGATTAAGTTAGAAAGGCATATTAATTGAAGTTAATTACGTACGTTACCCCAACAAATTTACACAAAGCCAAGGATTATAGGGTACTACTAGTTGCCTGCACCACTGCAAAAAAAAAAAAAACAGTTGGTGAAACCTGCTGCGTCCCAAATGATTATTACTGTACGCTTGGTGCTGGTGGTCTTTGATTCTGATTTTTGCGATTAACATAGAAATAACATTAGCTCACTGATACTGCAAGGGAAGTGTGTGTGTGAATAGGTTCAATGCTTCTGACTTATATATGGAAATGATTACGTTGGTTGCCAGTGTGTTGCGTCTTGTGATACTTTGTCATATTTGTTTTACACCTATTTAAGGTCAAGCGAACTTTGTGGTGATTGCATTACAGCAAAGATAATTAATATCTGATTACAGAAACTCATGTGGTAGTCAATACTAGTCATAAGTTGAACTGCGTACGGTAAAAAGATCCATATTGGAAAGTGGTTATCAACATTTTGCATCGGTTGTGGGCCTCCGTTTCATGTTATAGTTTACAACATAACAGCTTTTCTAACTTAAACCATATTTAGATATTTAAAGAGATAATTCATACAGTTTCTCGGTCAGTATCGCAATCTTGCATATGAGTGTGCGACGAAGATTACGCAATAACGAGGGGCCATTACGCTACATTTCATGGAAAATTACTTGACCTCCTGCATGGTAGCTAGTTCAACTTCCACGTTTTTATAAACACGTAGAATTTGTCACGGGTTTGTAAGGGGAAGGGCATATATATATATATATATATACATATATATATATATATATATATATATATATATATATATATATATATATATATATATATATATATATCAGGCGCGTATCCAGGGGGGGGTTGGGGGCGCGCGCCCCCCGGGTGAGAAAAAGAGGAGAGAAAAAAAAAAGAGAAGGAAAAAAGAGGGGAAGAAAGAGGAGGAGGAGAGGAAGGAAAAGAAAAAGAAGAAGGAGAGAAAAAGGAGGGAGTAGAAGATAAACGCCAAGACACCGGGAAAAGAAAGAGGAACAGTGACATCATTACAGCGCTGAACCTTATTATATACACATGGCCGGGTAGCCAGTGACGGATCGAGGATTTCGGAAGGGGCGTGCGCCTCACCCTACCCCTTACACCGACAACTCCATTATTGACGTTTCCATTTTCCCTCTCTCACTAATGTATCTATATATATATACTTTATATGGTCTATCATAACGCGTGTGTGTGTATGGACGCCTTAAACAATTGTGCTATGAAACCAACTGTGGCTGGTCTCGAACTCGACAGAGTCGTCGGGAACATGACGCATTTCGGGAATGGGGCGACCGCCGCCCGAGCATATTTTTTATGATATCGCTAGTAAATTCGAAATAGAAAATACTTAGATGCAACTTACAAGGCATGGGAAGTGTCATTTCCAGCGATCTGGGAGGCATTTTCGGCCAAAATTTTCTTGTACGCTTCGCGCCAACTCGTGGTGGCGATACGCTTAGATAGTTTGCCTACAGGCTTCGCCCCTCCCTTGGCAAATTATTCGCTACGCGCCTGTTCGAATTTGTAAAGCAAAAAGCAGATATCACATCATATCAGTGAGCATGTAAATGACGTTCCACGATGACACAGCTGTCACAGATGACTCAAAACTGTCTATGTGTGTAGTCAAAGGCGAAGGAGCCCAATTTGATTTGGATGAATTTTTTTGTACCATTATGGGTATGTTTTGAAGTGAGTTTAATCACGAGAAATGTGAATTTTGAAATTCTGAACAAAGAATAGGCTTAAAACCTTCAAAAGTGGGGCTGTGGGGTATTGTGGGCCGCGACGTAGAATCACATACACAAAGCAATGATCCACAGGAGATGCGATGAGGTCGAACATGATGTGTGACTTGTGACAATCTTCAAAGAGGTTATGGATGGGAAAACAAACTATTGGGAAATACTTGGTTCTCAAGCAAAAGTGTACATCTGGTTGGTCATTTTCAAGCCCGAGAAGTGTCATTTCCGGTGATCTGGGGGTATCAAAACCAGAAATTTTCTTGTACGCTGCGCACCAACCGATGGTGGCGCTCCGCTTAGATAGTAATTGGCGCCCCCCGGGTTATAAAATCCTGGATACGCCCCTATATATATATATATGTATATATAAATATATATATATATATATATGCTTGCAGGAGGATCTAAAATACATACATACATACACACAAAGCCGTGTATGTCTATTTGCGGTTCTGGAACCTATATTTGTAGAGCGCCATCTATTTTGTTGGCATATATGATGTGGACATTATTACAAAATGGTATAGTTTAGATATGAATTTGAATATTGGCATATTTATTTTGAGACTGTTTAAGTATATTTTTCCTGACATACTGATCGGCTTAATATTCTTAACATTGTGCAAATAAAGGCGTTCTGTACTGTACTATATACAAGCGTCATTTGTGTCAAACGGAAAACGGATTGTGTTCATTTGGTTTCCTTTGGTCATAGAGTTTACATGGTTCTTAATTATTTTAATGTGCATATCAGCATTAGACGTGTCAATATTGTCAGAGCCCCGAGACACCCAGAACACGTACCCGAGAAAAATCTCAAAAGTGCCCACTTTCATGAATTAGAGGTACTCCAAGTTTCGTTTGGGAAAATGCACCTTCTTTTCTTTGGTAATGACAAAATAACCTTCCGTTATTTAAATAGAGAAATGTTTTACGGTTTTCATTCTTCCTCATATCAAAGTCACGTGTCCCACTACCCTCAAATGTTGTGCCCCACCCCTTTCCCCAGGTTGAATTTTCATTTACCATCTCTGATGGCAGAATGCAGGCAGTTTATGTCACATCATCAGTTGCTGCTATATCAAAGGAGTTAAAAAGAATTAATTTGCATTTAACATCAATTACTTTGATTCACCCTATATTGAGACCTATAGTTTGCTAAGTTGCCATTGGAAACGTTGTAAACTCTTTCTACGAAATATACAACAATGACAATGACAAATGCATATTCATATATTTAGTGATCTCTCGATCTGCCGCTGCCACATGCCGATTTTCATTCAAGCGAGGAACTGCGATTAAATTTAAAGGTAATATACTTCCCTGACGAATAAGATGGTGCCTATTGAAAAAAAGGACCAAAATCACATGCATGTGCTCTCAAATGGTATTGGTGGGCAGTTTTCTGAGAGAACGCTAGTGTTATCTCTGTCGTATATTAGACACCAAGAGGCTAATGCTGTCATCAAGATTTCTGTAAGCATAACATCATGTAGCGAATGTCTTCGTCCTTGGTATCAACCCGTCTGATTCTAATACAGCAGTTTTTGCTGTTGTAGTAAATTGCTGCATGAGGTACCTTTCTTGTAAAATGCTGCGGCGACGTAACTTCAAGACGGTCGCTTAAGAGAGTGATGAAGAGGGGGGGGGGGGGGGTGGGTGGGTAGACAGTAATGGACAATGGGGGTGGGCGGGGACGGGGCGGACGACATCTTCTTGCCAAACTTGAACGATTTAAGATTGAAATACAATCCCCCTCTTGTCCCTCTTTTTCTGCTGTTAGAAATAAGAAGCACACGGCGTTCCCAGCATTGGAAAATCTCAAGTACCTAATTGGTGTTCCATATAGGTAAACTTTTCGCTCTATTTCTTTCTGATTATGTATCTCTTATTTGTTATTTCGTTTGTGTGGTTATTCTTAATATTCTTGTGTGTGTGTGTTTGTATTGGGGGGGGGGGGGATTTCCCAACACAGTTGCGAATTCAGGATTTCTGGGAGGGGTATGTATCGGTGAAAACTGAAATAGCGGGGTATAAAAAGATATCGGGGGTTGGTAATAAGCTTCTCTCCGGATTCCACACCTCCTCACGACGCAGACAGCAGTTTGTATTATTTGACACTTGTGTTTTCGGTGACTAGTTTTAACATTAATATAACTGAAAAAGAACAGACACAACCACTTTTTCCTGAGAAACTTGTTGAGGATTTCACAATACCGGTCAACATTGAAACGTAGAAATAACAAGTGAGGAAAAGGTATACGACAAACCCCTTTAACATAAACAATACCGATGACAAACTGTATTCACTTGAATAATAACTCTTCCCCCGTGGCATGAACTGTTGCTTTTAGGGGGGTGGGGGGGGGGGGTTATAGCTAGTCGGGCAGTGTGCTACATGTGTAAATTTGTTTTAACTTGCGTATCATGGAAAAGAGAGATGTATTAGAGTGTGAGAAGGACCTTTAGAATATCGGCACAAGTTAGTCTATACCTCCGGGATACTAAATTGTCGTTGAATAATCGGGATAATCCCGATTCCGAACCCTTCCTGACGTATATCCTACACTTAATGCATATATATGATAACAACGTATAGGGAGAGACTGGAGCCTAGTATAAAACGTAACATGGAAGATAGACCATTTACCCAAATCAGTTGGACTGTATATGTCTAGGATAACATATATTACATGTATGAAGTTTTCTTTACAACGAATAAGATTTAAATAACTAAAAACCATATAAAATATTGTGTGAATATGCATGAATCACTTCTGAAGTTCTCAGTGATGCCATAGCTTATTATGATTACATGTGTGTTAAACTACATTTTCTCCAGTCGTTTTGACAAATATACAGTTACACTGCTATTTCGCACCAACTTCAAGAATACCTGAAGTTAAGACTATTTAACACAAACACACACAAAATGTGTCATTTTTCTTCCCCCAAATCTTCATTTAGCCTGAGAACAGTTATTAAATACATTGCTATGGAATGTTCAACAACATATCTTGATAGTATAACTTCACTTAAAACTACCGAGAAATGTGTGTATGTGCCAAGTATTTTCAGGACATGCATCGATATGCCCATAGGCTACGAGTTCAGCTCTTGCATTATCATAATATTCATATATATATATATATATATATATATATATATATATATATATATATATATATTCATATATATATATATATATATATATATATATATATATATCTAGAGTAAGGCAAAAATATGTCACCAAAATATCGATACAGGTGGCAGGTGCCTACAGTGGAATTACGACCATCCTTACCGGTTTCGAACCTCTGGACGTACAATCATCGTCCATAGTGCATTAGGGTGTCCGCATATAAAGCGGGAGGCTCGGGTTCGAATACCGGTTGGAGGCTGGAAGTTTTTTCACCGTTCTGGATTTTCCAGCTCATTACAATTTCAATGATATATAGATATATATATATATATAAATATATATATATATATATATATATATATATATAGAGATATATATATATAGATATAGATATAGACATGTGTGTGTATAGGTTAATTCCAGTATACGCTGAATACTGACCACTATACGGGTCACTTCTTGACAAGCCTAGATTTTTAAACCCACGTTTCTCTGTGCATCCTCAAACCTCGCAATAATCCATTCATATAATTCTATATCTAGTGCCATCATACGTTTCATTTTCTCAATGGTGTCATCGGAGGGCATAACTTTTGTATAGCGGTCACCCCTCGTGACCTTCCCAATGTCCAATAGGTTATTGTAAACTCGGCTTCCTTCTTTAAATATGGACGGGAGGCGTCTCTCTAAGACTTGTATAAAGATCTCCATGTCTTCTCTTGTGCCGATGACGAAGTAATTTGTTTCTATGTTATGCTTTGCCCTTTCCAACGTCCATCTTGTCTTTTTACGACAACGTCGATCGTAACCACAGAAATGGCGAATCAAACGCGTCGTGGCGCCTTCGGACACGCATTCAGAACGTTTTAATTTCACGCAATCGTCGTATGTTTCTCGTTTGTTTATATTCAGCGTTTCCCGCCATTTTCGTATTTGTTCGGAATCTCTTCTAGTACTATTCACGCGAGCGTAATTATACATCGAGACAGCTCTTTGAATAGGGTCCCGTACGACACTGATCATTAACAGAGATTTGTTACGAAGAGAAGCAGACACGTTAACGTGATACGCATGCGTATGGACAAGAGCTGGTGGTTGCGCATCCTCTATCGCTTTGTGCACGTACTGTTCTATTGCACTATAATCGCCCGTAGATAATATCTTGTTATCAACAAGCGGTACGACAACACTATCACGAATAATAGGAAGTGCGTAAAATAACTCTAAAAGGTTCACTATTCCACTGGATGGAGGACTCGATACGAATAAAGTGACGTTGGCATGCTCGATGCGCTCATAGTTTCTCTCAAGGTGGTCGTTGTTAATATAGCTTTTATTCAGACTTCTGTGTATTTTCCTAACCGGGCTGTTCCGTACAGGTCTTCTCGGTAGTAGGGTATCCCCCGCCGCATTGGCTCTATTTCCATTGGCGAGTAGCAAATAGTTGGCCGAAGACTCTTCACACATTTTTTGACTTAGTTTAATTTCTTTCCAAACTGCAAGGGTAGCCAGAATAAATAAAAACAGCGACCCAATCGCTTTAAAAGTCTTCACGCCGATAAACGCCATTACCATTGTTTCTGTTTATCTTTGACCTTTTTTGCGCCCATGCACAGATCTAATTCCTAGCAGCAGATAAATGAATATTTAGTTATTACACATCACGTGCGAAAGTAAGGCTCCATCTCACGAGAATCCCAAGCTCACAAGAAAGATGTTCCACATTCTTCCCAGTATACTGACTAATCATAAAAAAATTCACTATCTCTCAGCGACGAGAGCAGCTAAAACGAGATTGCGTATAGGCCGCTTGGTTCCGTCTGAGAATCGACTTTGTTCGCCAGTGTAGGCCTAACTAACATACTGTGTAGGATAGGGAAACATTAAAACCACGTCGCGAAATGTTAGGAGAGCCATGTATATGATACAGGATATCATGAAATATAAACAGGATGAGTAGCTATAATAGATTTAGGAAAACTAACACTAACATATAGTCCAAGGGAGTAAACGTTGAGTAACATATTAGTTATTTCCGTATTGAAGAAATTCCCACGCAGAGTACTGTAATAATACGTAACAATCTGTTCAAACCTTCCTTCCCAAATGTTTCACAACTACTCTGAATGCTAACACAAAAACTGCCCGATATTGACGAGCCTATCATTAACTACAGTACAGCAAATAAAGATATTAGACGGATACCTGAATGCGAATGGGAATTCGACTGGATTTAAACTGACTTAGGTTTGCGTGTTGCCGCTATGCAAACAGATTACGTCTTCTTTAGTAATATACCTCAAAGTAGATGATAACGTTGGGGAATTCCCATACAACCGTAGCAGTTACACTGTTTATTCCTACTCTTTTTCAAGCGACATTTATACGCGTGATTTTACACGGTTTTAATCGCGATCACAACCTTCACTCTCTTCTCCCTTTGTGTAGTTCACTTCCGTTGTAAATAACCAACGATATCGATAAAGAATTCGAAGCCTCTCTGATCATGAAATTTCCAAGTTGAATTTCTGTAGCCTATCCCTCAAAACTGTCCATTCCATTGATTCCTACTCCGCAAGCGATACGAGATAGTGAATTACGCTAAAGATTCCAGGGCCTTTATAACCTTAATACTGTTAATTCACGTAAACCAGATAGGACTCCATAACGTATAGGCTATACATACTGGTATTTGTAACTTTCTGAGGCACACAACGCCATCAAAAAAATAGGCCTTTATAATGTTGACCTATATATATTTAAGTTCAGCTCGCCCTATTGTTTGCTGATCAGATCGGATGGTGTGTCCTCTTCGGAGCAAAACTTGAGACAACCAACAAAGCATTTCTTTCTCTTACGAATTTGTATATGTAGATATGATTCACTGTTGTCCACTGCATATCCCAAAACAGACCGTTTTATTCTGCACACAGCGAACGAATTGTCTCCAATGTCGACGTACTGTATAATATGGAATGACACAACCTCAAAATAATATATCCATTGACTAATTCACACAGTAGAGCAACTGTCCTGATTAATAACGTTTTTAACTAGATTCAACGATCTTTTATATATTGTCCAATCAATGGCAATGGCTTCCAAAACGGCTGGCCGCTTTTGGCACGTGGACATTTTTTTCCGGCTATAGTTCAACTTAGTAGGTGGCGTCAACTACTTCGGCAACAGAGAAACGTGTTTAAATTACTGTACGTTTACAAGGTCAGGTTCGTGCGGAACATAATGGCTAATCTGTCTCGCCGCTTGAAGTCCCAACAACTTCCCGACAGGACATTTATAACCATAGGCCTATGTATGTTTTCTGTCTATAATATTTAGACCCTATATCGGCCCTAACACTGAATTTCTGTAATAATTAATTTAACCGCACCAAAAGATTTCATCATTTTTTAGGTGAATGCTTTCGACAGACTTTATAGTGGATATGATGAGGTTTAATAATGATCTTTGGGGTCGTTAATAATATACCTGAAACACTGAAGAGGGTTAATTCGCCGCATAATTACCCTGCAGGATAAAACGTGCATGTTAGAACGATTATTATCATAGTAGTGAATATGCATGATTACAATTCATCATGTATGGGTTTAAATCGGTTTGAGGATTGTGAAACATGCACTGGCAAAAGTAGAAATTCCATGGGCCGGGCGTGCATCGTGGGCCCCGAAGGACGTAATCATAGAAATGAGTGAATCACCCGGGAACATATACGGGCTACTATTGTACTCTAGAGCAACGATCCGAGAACTATGCGTCACCGGACCAAAAAGTGGGTCAAAGTTTTTTTTCTCGGTGGGTTACTGGAATTTTCCCATGCAGACGCCGAGAAATTTATCTACGGTTTTCGGAGCTTATCGCATAGCTTTCATGCAATTCTGAGCATAGATTCCGAGGGATAGAGTCTGAGTGGGTCAGCTCCTGGATCATCGATCCTGGGTGGGTCGTGGTTCAGTTCTCACGGCAGCTCGTGGTCATCGATCCTGGGTGGGTCGTGGTTCAGTTCTCACGGCAGCTCAGGGTCATCGATCCTGGGTGGGCCGTGGTTCAGTTCTCACGGCAGCTCAGGGTCATCGATCCTGGGTGGATCGTGGTTCAGTTCTCACAGAAGCTCCTGGGTCATGGGACGAAAGGTTTGCCCTGCACCGCTGCTCTGAGAAGGGTCTGTATTGACAGTATAGTATATTTCACTGCTATTAGTGATGTGGCGAAGGGGGATCGTTACTATTGGTAATGGACGGGGTAGTAACGATAGGGTGGATGGAGGGGCACACACAACCTTCCGTTCTTCCGTACATATACAATGAAACCCCCTCCGCTCCCTCAGTTAACAGATCAATTTCACTTTGTCCATGTGGGGTCTAGTTTTGGTCATGTATCGATGTAGTTCCCTCAGCTTTTCTCGTACATCACTAAAAGGAGAGAATGACTAGACAAGTTTTGGACAAGGCAAACCAATCACATTGTTTTCTTGTTGAAATTCAAGTTCTGTTTAATATTGTTTGATATCTTGAATTTGTAATGGCTTCTTGAAATCATTATATATAAAAAAAACCACACGCACGCGCGCGTTCATTCCACACACACACACACACACACACACCCAAACGAACTAAAAGGCAAGCCGATTGGTCGTTTGTTTTCATCAGGGTCAAACGTCAGAATTGTTTTTATTGTATTACGTTTTTATTGTATTTACAGACAACAATAACGTCCACCTGTGAGACCTGGTAAAAGTAGTTCAGTCCGTCATTCATTTCCTATTGCTTAGTTTGGACCTCCTGTTTTATAAGTTAATTTAAACAGAATATGTAAATTTGGTTCAAGATTAAGAAAGAAAAGAAACAATGAATAGGACAACAATTGAAAGAATACAGATATAAAGAGCCCTGCATAGTATTCAAACTATATCACTTGGTGATCCCAAGTTTAACATTGATAATCTTGGCGAGCCTTCAGAGGAGGATGTTGTGGCCTGGCGATGGTGGTAACGGGGAAATGGTATCCCCTCCTCTTCGTGACCACCCCACCCCACTCCTACTCCCTTGTGAAATTTTGTTTACGATTTATAGGATGCTTATTTGTAAACTGGATATATATCTTTGCAACTTTTGAAGTAATCAATGTTCAAGACTTTTCAACTTCCACCCCCACCCCCCCCCCCCACAATATCGGTAATTTCGTTTTCTCTATCGAACTATTTGGAAACTCCCCAAAAATTTTGCGACTTCACATAGGATCAAGACCCACAGTTTGAAGACCAGGGGTCTAGGGTAAAGTTCAAGAACACCATCATAGATTTTCTGAGAGAGTATACCTTTTGAAAAGATGACTGGGGGTGGTATATTTGGAGGTGCTCCTGTTTCCCTTCACATAATTCAATCTTTCAGGGCTGAGGGGAGTGGGGGAGGGAGGAGGGGCGGGAGGAGGGGCTTTAATCTTAACAAAGATAAGCGGGCTTAAAAGAGAAAAGGAATTTACAAGATAAAAGTACTTAATATATGAAACTACTTATTTCCCTGAAATATGCTAGACATTTAACGAATAAGTCACTCGTGTTCACACTTCGAAAATCATTTTACTATCACCTTAAAATTTAATAAAAGAACCTCTTTAATGAAAAGTTTAATGGTTGAAATTCAACACATCTCCATGTCTCCGCAT
Source organism: Apostichopus japonicus (assembly GCF_037975245.1). NCBI lineage: Eukaryota > Metazoa > Echinodermata > Holothuroidea > Aspidochirotida > Stichopodidae > Apostichopus > Apostichopus japonicus. The sequence continues at coordinate 23,104,135 of NC_092579.1, forward strand.
AATGCAGAATATCACATATTCCAGGGCAGTACTTCTGAAAAATTACGAGTAAGTATTATCAGCTTTTAAAGCCTTTTGGGGGCAAAAACGATATATAGGAAAACACGCCACTTGTATCACCATGAAGATGGACATAAGAATGAAGCTATTTTTGTTATCATTTAATTTTCTATATATTATTCTTTATGACTGTATACCTTTAAATCAATGATTATTTCTGCATAAATTGATCTCTCAAATTTTCACAGTCATTATGACGTCATATTTCCTTTCTTTCTATACAAATTTAAATTTTTAAGTAGAAAACGAAAAAGATGATGAGCCACGCCGAAAGTATATATCTTCACTCTTTCCTCGTATCACCGTTATCTGTATATATATAGCTTTGCGGTTACGATTAGCTCTTCAAGTTCACAACATTCGTATGAAGTGATAATTCTGCGAATTTATACAGAATGCATGATTTCATATTAATGAAGCTATTATCATACAACCTTTGCCTTTAATTGTTACAAACACAAAGTAGACTGCACTCGTCTAATTGGTTGAACTTATTTTAATAGGTTTCCGGTATTGTTTTCCTATATCTTTTGTTGGTATATGTGTCTCTCGTAGGGCAAGGCCGATATACTTCCATAAACTTTCCCCTTTGACCGTAATAATAATAATTCCGAGGTATGAGGATCATATATAGTTGCATCGTTTTACTATACAGAACGCATGAAAAACCCTCCCCCTCCCTTCAGCTCTCCCCTCACTTCTCCCCACCCCACTCCCACCCCTACATCTTCAAATATGCTATAACGTCGAATAACGGTCTCTCATTGCGTAATTTCAACAAGCTTTTTACAACCACTGCTAAAGCGGTTCCCCTATATAACTGAGACATGTTGTCATAACTGAACACTCCGGCTTAATTTGGAAATAGGATTGCCATGAAAATTTTTTTTTTCAGTGAAACTAGCGATTCATAGCAGACTAACTTGTTAGGTGATAATATCTCTTGCATTTGAAGGCTCGAATACTACTATCTGTGCAAATGTTTTAGCTATGACGGAAATCTTTGCCAATTTTTTTTTTAAAGGAAGAACACAAAACAAAAAGTAAAACCTATCACAAATTACTACGTTTGTTTAAAAGTCAAGTTTGTATCCTTACATTTCAAGTGTCGGGTGGAATCGAGATCCTACAAGCTATTAGGTGGCGTTGTCCTGCGGTCATTGAAGCCGATCCCCATGTAGGGGTATCTGGAGATCTTCCCCCTCCCCAGAATAAACAAAAATTATATGTGAAATCGTGCGTTCTAAAGCACAGGCTATAAGCTAGGGTAATACACGCGTGCACGGTTGTGCAATAGTTACCGGGTATACTTGTAATTTGCGTGCCGCGTGGGAATGAAATATGAGGTTTTGTTCTATACGGATAAAAAAAAATACACATTATTGTGTTTTTACTTTAGAGAGATACAGCTGACAAATTACTGTGGCAATTAGGTCATTAAAAATACGAACATATAGGCCTACCAAGCTCCTTCTCCCAGACTACGACGCAAGGGTTTATACTCGGATCCAGCATTTCGAAACTAAACCAGGTTAAAGTCTCGGAATATCAGACATTGAATGGCTAATAATTGATCAGACCGTGCAACTAGAACAGGACGACATCTCATGTCTCCGTGTGGTTCTCTATATAGGTATAGGTCAATACACGGGACCTATACTCTGGCTGTTATTTCTTACGCCCCGGCCTACTTTCAATCTCTCTTCGTTTCAACAGAGATTTTACAAAGTACAAAGATTGTGATCACTCATTCTCAGATTGATTGATTTACCAACTGAGAAAATGTCTACGAACCCAGTCACACACTTTATTCATCCGAGTTATTGAAACCATTAGGGCGGTAAGTGAACTATATTAGCAGGTTTAACGTTCAAACTGCACGATCCAACAACTGTCGACGACTCATGCTGCAGTAAGTTATTATATCAGGCGAGTGATGTAGCCCGGATTCGAGTTGTAAAACCCCGGATGACATACATGCCTGGATCGTGTTGCTGTTCTATATTATACAGCAGAAAGATGTTTAATCATCAAAGGGACATTTCTTAAATGCTTTGGAAACATCTGGGGAGAGGGGAGGGGTAGACGGAAGAGGAAGGTGGAGAGGAAAAGGGGGCGGGTTACAGCCACTCCAGAAAATAGGCTTTATAAATTTGCAACTTTCGGAAAACTCGGTTCGTTCCATCCCATCGGCCTCGAGTCCAAACCGATTACTGAATGGTCGCCCTTGGAATACTTGGTGATATCTAACTGTTTCATTACCCTTCAAATCAAGCATACTTTTCAACTGCAATATATTTCGTTGAGGCAAAAAGAGCGATTGTGGAGCGTGGGTTCATCAAACAGATAACTTTGTAAATGGATTAATCGATGAGCTCAATGTTTCACCTTAGTAAGTGAACCTATGTCATGCTGTGGACATAGGCTCTGGAAATTATCTTAGAAGTGTGTAGAGTGTACAGTAACCTAGATGTTTAGTGCAGTATAACAATATGATACGTTATACTTCCGCCCCCCCATATTTTTCACTGGGGGGGCTGGCGCCCCCCAGCCCCCCGGTTCCTACGCCCTTGTAAAATACTGTGTATTGTGTCATGACACTAAAACTGGATTTGTCAAATGTGTATATACCTTCTGGTGGCCTGTTGTTAAGCCTTGTGAGAAGCCCTTAGACTTGATACAAGAACTATTAACCTCCAACTTTAACGTTTCATTATTTAACCCTTCTGGCTTTCATTGAGTTAAAAAACAATAGAGATAATATACCACAGAAATCTGGAAAGTTTCAGACTGTCGAATAAAACCGACGGTATTATAAATGTTTCGTCGTAAACCGGATTTGTTTGGAACGCCACATAAGATATTTAACGTCAAAGTACTTATGAGAGGCTGTTAGTCTGTCTCGGTTTATATAATGATCAATTCCGGTTAATCATATAAACATATTCATTGTTATCCCAACGCAAAGTTTTCCCAGCATTTTGATAAACATGTAATTGGCATTTAACAGACGAGACTGTGGAAATAAAAATAAATAATAAGAAGGGACTCCTAATAGTTTCTCAACAGCCAATCAGGACTCAACCTACAGCAAACATATCGTGACGTCACGTTGACTGTGACTTAAGAAAGAAACATAACGGCAAGATTCCGAAATATATATTTCGATAAAAGCCATACCTTTAAAAAACATGAGGACCCGGGAGAAGGGGGTGCAGATGACGAAGGTTGGTGATGAAAGTTGTCGGATTGACGTGGTATTTCTAAAACAAAGGTATAAAATGTGGGCAACGATAAATGTGATAATACATGAGCAGGGACATACACAACAGAAGAACTGCATGGAATTCACCTCACAGTAGGAAAGAATGATAAAAACCACTCCTATCGCAAGTAGAATCTTTGCAAATTGTTTGGTTAGTGAATGTAGGGTGATATTCTAACGTATTTACCACCCGTGGACAGGATGAAAGGGAGAGGAGGAGGGGAGGGGGCGTGGTTAGGCTAACGTAACATGGTACACCTGCACCTATGGCAGTAAAGCCTATATGAACACGTCATAGACTTTGGTTGTTCAAAACGGACGAATTTGTCGTTTTTCGAGGAAATGTGGACAGAAAAATGTTGTTAATGATAATATGAATCTTCCACTTTCTCGGGCGAGAAAGAAAAAAAAAAATGACTATACACTGAATTTCAAAATGACAAAGTGACAAACTTTGGAATGAGAGAGAGGGTGCGTCAGAGGTCTTGACAGGCGGTAGAGCGTCTATAATCTAATAGCAAAAAATTGCCTTTGGCTTTTATTATGTTTTTGTTCTAATTAAGGCAGAGAAAAGTTACCTGCCAAAACCCTTTATCTAATACGGAAATCGGGAGTTTGGTTAATGGTCATGGCTATTGTATTATGTCTTATTTCATCTCCTCTCAATTGTTACTACAAAAAGAAAGAAAAATCTTCGGATATCCAACGATTGTAATCTCTGAGGACTATTAGTGATCAAATATTTCCGAATGACTACAACCAAGTTTACCATATATTATTAGTTCACACTTATTTTATTAGTGACATTAACAGCACATGAAATATGGATCACATGTCATTATTTTCATATTAGCAGTAATAATAAGTACAATGACAGAATGACGTACATCCTTCTCAAATGTCACATCACGGTTAAATAAAGATGGTTACTTTTTTCATCCGAAATCCGATATTTTGAAAAAAAATTTATACTAATACTAATACTAATTTGAATCGACAAACTACCACAATGAAAGAATAAATAAACTGAGACAAAAAATTCGTAACTTTGTGTCATTAAAAAGTTGAAAAAAGTTAAAAACAAAATATTCAATTTGTTGCATGGACACAAGATCGTTTTGTAGTCCTATGATATTACAATGTTCGTAACTCACATTTCAGGAGCAAACAAAATGGGGGTGTGAGGAATGACACATGAAGTGGCCATATATATATATATATATATATATATATATATATATATATATATATATATATATATATATATATATATATATATATATATATATATATATATATATATATATATATATATATATATATATATATATATATATATATATATATATATATATGTATATGTATATATATATATATATATATATATATATACGTTACGACATTGACGAAATCCGTTCAAGTTGCAGATTATTTTTTTTCACGCCTGAGAAATTTAAGCGATTTAAAGAAGTCAATAGAAGGAGAAAGTTTGTCATATAAAAATGAAGGACCAGATCCTTGCCTCCTTCGCAGGATTCAAATTGGTATACCTTAAAAGTAAACCTTCGACTGAATTCGACTGAACACAATATATGCTGCCATTGGTTCGGAATGTAACGAAATTTTACAAGTTTGTGTGGGCGAATATCATGGACTAGGCCTATGAAACAAAGTCACACTGAAATAGATAATTATAAGATCTGGTTATAAACAACACGTTATATTAGCTGCTAAAAGCTACTGAATTTATAGCTAAGACTGAATTAAGGCCTACATAGAACTAGCAAAAAAACAATAAAAAACGAAAAAAGATAAACATATAAATCAAATAAAATAGAATAAATAAGAGTAAAATACTACGAAACATATTGAGAGACGGAATGAATCATTAAATAAACAATGAGCCTTAGAAATAGTCACCAATACAACAATTCAAAATAAAGAGGCATTGTCACATTATGACGTCATCGTCATCATCGTGTCCGACTGACGTCATCTGTTTACAACTTTATCACTTGTTGTCCACGTGATCAGAATCTCCTATACCAGTGATCGCAGAGGATTGTAAGGAGGCCCTGTCACTCAGGACTTGGCTGTCCGCACCCTCGAGATCCTGTTTGGGTCTCCGTCCCCTTGATTTCGCACCCTGCTCGCCCTTTGACCCCTGGCTGACCCTGGACCGTGTGCCTCCGGGCTTTTGTCTAGGAGTCTTTCTCTGACCCCTGGGTGGATCACGTGGCGTTTGACCCGAGCGATCCTCAGACTTGGTCCTCTCTCTATCAGCTGCATCGAGTTTGGACCGGGCTATGACGTCAGTTCCTGGGCCACTGTCTCGTGTGGACCTTCCAGCTGGTGGTGGTGGTGGGGCCCCTTGGATACCCACTGATGATTCGACTGTACCCATTCGATCTTGAAGATTTGAAATGTTTGCCTTGACCTGTGAATAAAAGGGTGAAAAGTCAAAAGAAGTGCCCAAACGATTTTCGGTTGACGCGTGTATAGCAAACATAGGCCTACATACTTCAGTACGTTAGGGGAGAATACGAACACTATTAAGACAAATATGTATTGATTATGCTGTGGTCATATTAGATATCCCAATAAGCAAACCCTAACCCAAAAGGAAATAATATCTATGGCTTATGAGCAATATAACATAAAGCATCTGATCATTGTGATCGTCCTATTAATTAATACGCAACAAATACAGCAGTCCAATCAATAATCGATCAATTTTTGTATACTCACCGATAAATTGAAGAGAAATCTCTTAGTTTGTCAAAAAGAGCAAGCCCATCACTGCAAAGGAAGTATTCACACGTGCTTGTTGCCACACAGAAAAGAAGAGTGCAAAAGAAGACTGGAAAAAATGTAAGTAAGGCTGGAAATTTACAAGCCTTACTGGAAAGAGTACCGTCTTTAAAAGTACATCGTGGTGTTAAAATATAATAATAGTAATAATAATAATGAGCATTTATTTTTACGACGCTTAAATGACCACAAATGTGGGAGAAGCCCGCAAGGGCTTATATGGATTACAACATTTTAACTCAAAATTGGAATCTTTTCAAATTTAGAAAGTCATTCCAGATGGGAAAACCGTAGATTTCTCTTGGATGAAAAACCCATGCACCTTACTATGACCCGGCCGGGTATCAAACCCGGAGACACCCGATTGCTAAGCCTCATTGCTTCAAATGCCACCGCATTTATCCACTCGACCACAGCACGTAAACCGACACGAAAGCAAAGAAATATATAATCCAACACATGTCAGGGTTTAATATTCACACAAGCAATGAACAATGACGGTCGACTCTCTTGACGTTAACACTGTAAGGGGACTGGGGTTGAGAGAGAGGATCGCAAGTTGGTTTTGGTGTTCGTGCCGAGGCTCTACCTAGGATGAATATTCCTAAAACGTGTCATGACGGTCATCATCTATGTACCTCAATATTCGCCCTCCCCCCTCCCCCTCACCACCCCCTCAGAAGGATAGTTATATGAAAATGTGAATACGCGGAAGACCATAGCCAACCCTGACTAAATGTCGCTCTATTCCTGGTTTTGTACACGCTACCATTATAGGCCTATACTATACATGTGTTACGTATGTTGGTTGACTCATATAATCGAGTTGAAAGGTTGGGTAGAGGTATAGGATAACGTGCGGGAAACGATTTCAAAGAAAATCATATCTTACATATGTTACGGAAACGAAAGTAAGTTTTTGGTTGCTAGAATCCATGATTTAGTGCCTCGTGGTCGGAAGTGTCCAAGCATCATAATGATAAGGTGGTTCTAAACTCTGGGAGCCAGTTTCTGAACAGCGGGCGTAAAACTAATAACCGCACACTTTGTGACGAAGCAGTTACTGAGACGTATGGTGTACCAGTTAGCAGTTCAAACGTGATACAAAAAAAATCATTTGAAAATCATTGAATTTTATCACATTATGATGAGTTGCATAAAATGAAAACGCTGTTTGGAAGCGTAGACTATACAGTCGATAAATTGGTTTCTGCTTACAATCGGTTCTTCATTATAGGGTTTATGTTTATTTATTTTTTCTGAAACCGGAGGAAACAATTAATTAACCTTGGCTAAATAGGCTAATAGGTTATAAGTCTTTCTCGTATACTTATAACAGATAAATAAATACAGTTTTTATTACCATCTAATTGGTAAGGCGTCAATTAGCTATTTAGCACGGCATAATTATACCATCTTAATGGGAATGGCCTACTTTTACTAGCGATTATGGTATCTTTGAGACGCCATATATCATACGTTCAAGGAACTATAGGTTTGTTTGCAATCTTACGGCTTGCAGGTGTTATATGGTAATGTAATTATTAATAACCATGCCCCCCAAAACCAGGTGGCTTCAAATTGTTGTCGAGGGGGGCTGGAAATTCGACGACACCTGCAGATCCCACTATTGGTCATCTTAACAATATTTAATCACGACATATGAAAGATTATTAAACCCGGAATATTGATCTGAGATCAAAGAAAGAAGAACACTTATACGACAAAAAAAAAATATTTCTACCAAACTATGTATATATAAATATATTTCATAAATATATATTTGATAAATCAAAGACAAATGATACTTATTTCGTGTTCAAATTATCCACAAAAAAACATTGACAAGACAATGCATTCAACAAGCAGTTTCTTTCAATATCAATATTTTTAAGCAACAGCGCGGCATTTCGTGTGATTTTGTAGAACTCTATCAGATAAGACTGACCGTATAGATTTGCAGATATCGAAATCTGTTTCGGATTAACTTTTTCTTCTTCAATATTTTTTAGAACCATGTTACAAAGCATCAGCAGCAAGGCAGACAACATCTGGTCTAGGAAACACTTGGGTTTTAAGAGATTAGCTCACAGGCTAAATTTAGTTTTGACCTGTAAGAGAGGAACATAATCTCAGCATCCTGTCGGTGAAATGTGTATTTAGTTTCTATATATCGCTTTCGAAATAAAAACAAATTTGCAGCTGATACGTTTTCAAGGGTATCAAAAGTGAACTTGAAGCAAACAGGCATATAATATCTAAGTTAGGCTATGTATGACGTCACTCACGAATTTTCATCTTCTTCTCTGTCTTTTTCTACTTAAACCTTTCATCTAGGTGTCTATATATATATATATATATATATATATATATATATATATATATATATATATATATATATATATATATATGTATATGTATATATATATATATATATATATATATCATGCAAGACCCAATGTTTGAGTACTATAATTACAACCGCTCTGGACTGCGTTTATTCCCACCACGTACACTTAGGGGCCGCTACATATACTCATTTGTGCATAACTTTATCCATATATTTAATTCACAAGTGAGAAGATAAGTTTCTTATTTGTAGGACTTGCTGTATATTTGTTTGAATTATTGTATGTGTATCGCAGTCTATTGATACTTATACTATTGATTTTTTCTTTTCTTTTCTTTTTTTCGTTTACGACCTGTGTAAGCCGAATTTCCGATTGTGGACAATAAATTCAAATTCAATATATATGAAAGCAAAGTTCACCAGAATGATAACATGAATATATTCCTCTTTTATCGGTCCAAAATATCAGTCTGGATCAGTCCGTTTTTGATTGTATCAAATACAATTCATTTCCCTGAATATGTATCAACTATATTCGAGTATGAAAAGCTAGAATTTATGACTTAATAATTGCAGTTTGCATCATTAAATGGTGTAATGTATTTCTTTTAATACCGTAGTGAAGAAAAGAAAAGGGGGAAAAACCGCGACTGTATAATTGACGGATTAACCGATTTCATATCATTGCCATGATTTGAAAAGGCGTCACGGGACTGGCCTTGTTGAGAATATCGGTCATTGACACATTGAAACCTTGCCCAACCTAAATAGGTGTTCAGGAAGGAATAAGACAGGGTCAAATACTTCGGTTATACACTAGGAGCCAGGATTGGTATTAGTGGTATATCATCGTCAGGGTGCTTCATCCGGTAAGTTACTAATTCAGTTATATGACGGTGCAATGAACTCAAAGTCTTCAGTTATGTCACAAAGGGGTAAGGGTGGGAAAGAGGGGAGGGAAAGAGGAGGGGAGAGAGTATATCTACTAGGGTACAGCAGGGGGTACTAAAATCGGCAAGTCAGTAGATATTTTGGATTAGTCCGAAAGCTAATGAATTTTAATAAGTGATGGCGGTACAAACACCCATTTTTATTTCTCCCCCTTCCCCCCCCCCCACTCCACCCTCTGTGGATATTCAAAGTGTCGCTGCCGGTAGTGACGTCATACGTTATGTACACAATTGTGTACATACAGTATACAAATCAGGTAAAGAATGTCTTCGGAAGTAAGCGTCCTTCGCATCTTATAGCTTGCGTATGTAAATATATGTTAATGAGATCATAAATATTCAACGAAACAGAATTTTAAAAAGTATACGCGGATCAGCCTCAAGCGAGTTGTTCTAACCATTTAGGTTAAAACAGACCTCCATGTTCTAACAGAGCACAAATAATATTACGTTCTTTACATAGATATAGGACAGTCACTCACTACACGGAATGAAAGCCTGCATCGCACCGAAGTCTGTAAACTGACACAATACATAAAGCACAATGATCAACACAATAACGTCTTTTCCTTTCGAAAAAAAAAGGTTTCTTTTTTGTTGTCTTATTGTATTATTTGACTTAAATCAAGGTCATTTTCTTTATATATTGCACCTACACCAACTAATGACATAAATATATGCTACGTGGAAACGAAATACTCAGATAAATTTGCAAATGATTTCACTGAAATTGTTCGTTTTTAAGTAACTTTAACTTAAAAACTTTATCATTTAAACGATAGGAATTAAATTACTGACCAGAACTATCAGATATCTGAATTTTACATATATATTTTTTATATACATCGTACAAAACAATAATCGTTGCTGCAAAGTATATTGGAAAAAAATCATGACGTTGTGGACACTTGAGATAGGGTTAATTTGTTACGTATATATAGGCTGTCGATGACAATGTGATTCTAAATTTGACTGAATACAAAGGCGTTGCATACAAATAATAAAGTCTTTCTTACAAACTAATAATAAAAAAAGAACGATACCGTCAAAAATTCATGACGTAATCGATATTTATTAAGTTAACTATACACCCATTTAGCTATTAAGAAGATTGAGATGTATGGTACACTTTAATTTGGCAGAAAACAAGTTTGTCACTTTAGGAAGAAATGTATTTGTTGATAAAGCTATTTGCGAAAGGAATATTGACGAACTACAGCGGACTAATGAGCAGACGGCTCAATTTTTGTCAATACTTTACCTTCATAGTCTACATTTAAAACACTCGCATAGTGTCAGTATGAGCAGTATACTGAATATCATGTTTCTATCAGATAAAGCTTAGGAACTGTTCGTACAGTCAGTACGAGTGCTTTGAGACACAATATGGGAAACATTATAGTGTGGTGCTACCATTAGAATCAGATAAAACTTATGAACTGTTCGTACTGTCAGTACGAGTGCATTGAGGCACAATATGGGCAAACAGTATAGAGTGGTACCAGCATTAGAAACTTGTTCCATCTGATTGGAGCAGACACCTTAAATATTATCATAGTTAGACTTAATTCATTGTAAGGATATACCGTATCCGAAAGAAAATGCATTTCCATGAACAATACGACACACTTCTTACGCATATATCCGTTCACAGCATATGACTATTTCCTATGGATATTTCCTAGCCGAAAAGTGTGGATACTTTAGGTGGAGCAGATCACGAAACGATGGATATGTCTATAAGCATTAGTTAGGCTACTACTTGAACCCTACCGAACAACTACTGCTATCTTTAGTACTGGAATATATCAGAAAACCTTTATTGGAGAACGACAACTGATAAAGTTATACTGAAACGACAATACAAACTATGCATGAAGCATCGAGACATACTGTTGTGCATAATAACATCTTCTTCTGAATTGTAACATTGCCGTTTGCATATATCAACCGGTACGAGTAGCCAAAATCCTCAATTATGGAGAATGTGAACTTTCAAGCAGAAATATGGTCAAGTTTTGCAATGATTCCGTATTAATGGTTGGTTTTTGTTTAATTTTTTGGTATTTCTTCCCGTGTATAACTTTACTTAGTACATCAATTTGATAGGTTTTGCATCTTTTCTTTGGAATATTTGTAAAAAGAATAAAACGAAACATCGAGACATAATGGTGTGCATAATAACATCTTCTTCTGAATTGTAACATTGCCGTTTGCATATATCAACCGGTACGAGTAGCCAAAATCCTCAATTATGGAGAATGTGAACTTTATAATTAAGCAGAAATATGGTCAACTTTTGCAATGATTCCGTATTAATGGTTGGTTTTTGTTTAATTTTTGGGTATTTCTTCCCGTGTATAACTTTACTTAGTACATCAATTTGGTACGTTTTGCATCTTTTCTTTGGAATATTTGTAAAAAGAATAAAAACTCTATTAGACTCTTCGTCAGCCTATTGAAAATCCAGCCTTGTACAAAATCAGGTACAACGGTATAAAGATACAAATTTGCATAACATGGCTATTACTCATTAAATTCCCGTTATCTCGTCGAATGCCTTATCCATTCAAGAAACACCCTTCCTTTGTCAACAAGCAGTTAAATAAGGAAATATGTTAGGTAACTATACTATCGGATTAATCTAGCTGTGTTTGCCTTGAAGCGGGCCGGACGGAAACTCAAACAAACTACCGGTTTATACAGTATCCGACACTAATGCTTTACTCGCGCACATTCCTTTTTAGATTAGCTTTTGGATATTTTCAACTTTTAAAAAAAAAAAAAATGTTAAAAAAGTACGTTTTAATTTGGTTTCAAATAACTTCAGCCTCTTGAAGCCACCGTTTCTGACAGTGTTTGCATATACTATAAACCATCACATAAGTATAAAATAACTCGAGAAGTATAATATATAGACTATACTATCGTGCCAGAAAGAGTTAATCACCCTGTAGGTAAAATACATTTACAGTACGCCAGCTCGACGGTAAACCTCTTCAAATAATACTTTTTGGTTTTCGATCTAGAAACAATTAAACAGAGAAATAGATTTCCTATTCTCCTGCAGAATTATTCAGTTATGGCCCTCTATTCACTTTTGGTCAGCTTAGTATTCAGTAGTAATTATTGCCCATAACTATTTCGATACCGGCACAAACCACGTGGTCGGGGTCTATAGATAGCCTATACTCCGATCTATTAAACCTTTGAACCACCCGGGTTATTTTTTTAATGATTAAACAACAGCTTCCTTAGTTTTCTAAGGGCGGATGCGTTATAAAGTTTTATAGAAACGATCCCAAGAAAGAACAAACGCAAGATTGTTTGACTTTTGGGTGTGAGAGGGCTTTGCGACCCAATACTAGGAAAATAAATGTACATCGTATGTATCTATACTAATAATTTAACGGGCGCGTATACGGTAATTACTTCAGGCAAGTTAATGTGATTTATCATATAGTCAGTAGTCTTTGCCAGACCTCTAATTGTATAAACTGAGAGACAGAAACGAACGTCAGCATTGTAAACATATGATCGCAATTACTCCCCTCCCCCCTTCAACCATCCCCACCCTCAAAAGAAACACCGGTACGACTGATAGGGTCGTAGCCAGAAATTTGAAAGGGGAGGGAGGGGGGATTTTAAAAGGGGCATCTCTCATCATGGGAGCGTTATTACACTTAACTGAGCGCCAAGATTTACAAAAGAAAATTTTTGCCCAAAATGCCTGCCACGTTTCAGGAAATAAACAATGATTAGAGTATTTAATCACGTAGCTGATGAACTTTCAGGGGAAAGATTGAGAAGGGTCAGCTTAGCTTCCTTCAACCTGAAAAGAGGGCTTTGATGATATTTTCTGCTTTTAGTTCAATTGTCTTTTTTTTCGGGGTTTACTTAAAAAAAGGCCATTTCCTATGGGCTTCGTCACTATTGACTTTCTTCTGGAAAAGTTAAAAATCAAATCATTGTTGGTAATTAATAAATTTTCATGACACGTTTACACATTATACTCTTATAAATATGATGTCGTTTTCTTCGTGAATATACAAGAGAGTTCAGCCCCATAACATACGAATGTCAAATTTACAACCTTTCATGGTCAACTGAAATTCTAATGAAAATAAAGGTGCATTGAATTTATATGACAATCTGGCCAAAACCGATAGAATTAGTCATAAAATTGGTTTGCAAATGCAAGCAAAAAGTACTTTTAGTAGTTTTTCTGATGGAAAAAAAATGCTATTTTAAAGAACGTGGAATGTGCATTTCTTGCAAGGGCGGCGGAACCGGGGGGGCACAGGGGGCACGTGCCCCCCCCACTTTTCCTCAGGTTAAAAATGTGCCCTTTTTCTACATAAAAATTGAGGTGTCTCAAGTTAGCAAGAGGCCAGGGATTCCAGGGAACCAGAATGAACACTCGGGAAGGGCCGTTTCCGGCCATCTGAGGGGTTTGTAAAACCAAAAATTTTCTTGTACGCTCCGCGCCAACCGATGGTGGCGCTCCGCTCAGATAGTCGTGCGCACAACTTTGCAAATCCTGGCTACGCCCCTGACTTTTAATGAATTTCTGTGGGTCAAACTCAAAGCTATTTCGAATGGAAAATTTTTTGTTAAGATATTAACAAGAAATAAACTCTAATTAGGAAGATTCCTACATTAGCAACTAGCATGATTTCACCTCATTTTGTCTCAAAGAAGACTTGTTCCTTGTTTCCCAATTTGCACATTGGATATTGCAGTGCTAGTATGCATATTTTCCTTGAGGATGGGGGGGGGGGGGGGCGTTGAAGGAGTGATGTGTATACGCAAATAAGATAATACAATAAGAGTTATAAAGGGTACTAAATAGAAGGCTTCATCAGTCGAATCGAATTTTTGCAAAGTGCCCTTTGATGTCGGTGCCCCCCCAGATTAAAAGTGCTTCTGCCGCCCTTGATTTCTTGAGAAATGAAGTTACTAGCAAATGCCATTTCTTTTGTGGAATATTATATAAAGAAAAAATTGTGATGAAAAAGCACAATTTTGTTACAAAACATTTAAACACTTGAATTTGTGGTACAAGAATGCACAGAGGCATGTTTGGGTGATTTTGTGGTGTGCCCCTTCAAATCAAAGTAAGATGTTCCAACGCCCTTCAAAGATTGTGTTCCATCACCATTCCCTCTCCCCCAACCCTCTGAACCACACAGATCTCTTGGTAAAGATGGAGGTATCCAGTTACACGTAAATATTGCATGGTTTGGTCCCGAAATCAAGACAATAAGCTATAACCCTAAAACACAAGATATCAATTAAAATGGAGCAGAAATCTTGAATAAAAAGTGATGCTTTCAATAATTTGCCCTACTTACCTAGAAATACAGACTTAACTAGATTAACTCAGTAGGACACCTTAAATCTCTTAAGCTTTACATATCAACCAAGAGTTTCCTACGAAAAAAGTCACAACAGTTTACATATTGGAAGATACATTACAGATATTGCGAACCGGTTATTAATCATTACAAAACAATGAAGAATGGTTTTTTTGTAAACATTTCTTGGGAAAGGAATCAACTATTTCACAGAAACCTTGACAAGTTATCTGGAAACATCCTTGAATTTTTTTTTGGAAGGTGAAATAGAGCAGAAATAGGAAACTTTTCACAGGAAACAATTCGAAAAGTTATTTCAAGACAAAGGTTCACTGATCTCTCGTAAAAGATTTTGTGGAACAAGTGTGTGTAGACCAGGTGCTTGATCCCACCGCAGGGGGCGACTACCTCCTAAATGTCTAACTACTAGAATTAGTTTAAAGAACTAACCAGGTCAATAGCCTCATTTCATATCTATAAATATATATATATATATATTATATATATATATATACATATATATATATTTGAGTTTTTCGGGTGGTTGGGGGGAGGGAGGGAGTGGGAGTTATGCAAACTGGTGTAGTTTTTACAGAAACTCTCTGTATTTAAGTGTAATGAAGATACCAGTGACTCCCGATGCTATATTACTTTAGTCATCTCAGGTTTAAGTTCATGTTGTCTTTCCCAGTTCTATTGTTTTTTCCCCATTTAACATTACAAGATTGTACAGACACTGACGTTTTCATTTTCTTTACTGAATGATTCCGACTGTATCTATACTATTACAACTGGCACGTAGAAGGTTTGGTTTAACCACTCTTTCAAAAGCCTGTATTTCTAATTTTTTATGAAAACTGACATTGCCAAAAAAAAAAGATTTTTTACATCATTTCATCACCGTAAATTCTAACTTATAAATCACAGGGATTGCTCTTATACATTCAAATACGATGAAAAGTCACAAATGCTTCAAAATGGTTCTTTGGAATGTGAGCTTAAATTTGGCAAATTATAATTGTTAACACTTATGAAATTTCAGCCTCTTATTGTCATTAATAAATGTTCTCCGACCACAAACTCTACCACCTATCTACGTGCTCTATATGTATAACATCTTCTCCGAACCGACGAAGGGTTTTTCTTTGGTTTTAACTCGATCCTGGTTCCGGTGGTTTGGCTTTCTTCGCTGCTTTCATTTTGGCTTTTCGTAAGGCAACCGGATCGTCCTTCTCCTTTTTCTTCTTTGGAGGGTCATCAGGAGGCGGCCCGTCCTCCCCATTCTTCCTATCGTCACTCCCTGCTGCCTTGCTTGAACTCCCTCCTTCCTTACTCTTGTCCGCCGATTGTTCCCCCCTGTCGTCGACATCGTCCGTCTTTCCGTCTTCCTTCCGGACGCTTCCGTCTGCATCCGATGGTCTTCTGGGGGCAGCGGCAGATTTCTTCTTTTCCTCCTCGTCTTTGGAGCCGCTCCTGCTACCGGTGGGCGATACTATTCGAGTGTCCTCATGTCCTCCATTGTTACTGTTATTTACATTTCCTGCCTCTTTCTGGACTTCGCTCCCTCGGCGGGAATCTCTACTCTCCTTGCTTCCGCTTTCCTCCTTACTGCCACTTTTATGTCGTTCCCTCGACGACGGTGGCTTCCCTCCCTTCCCTGTTTTATCTTCGTCCTTTCTGTCTCTCTCTCCATCTCTGGTCTTCTCCCTGGATGGTGGTTTGGTTTTCTCTCTGGCCTCATCTTCTCTCTCCCCTTGGGATGACGGGCCTGACGGGGGTTTGTTCGCAGTCTCTGCTCCAACCTTCTCTTTCTCCCTGGACGCGGGTCTCGATTTCTTGCCCTCCTCATCTCTGGCTTTCTCCGTCTCGTCTCGACTGGCCCTTCTCCTGCCAGAACCTTTCCGATCCCTCTCTTGCGATGACATCGTATCTCTGCTCGCTTTTCGATCCGATCTCTTGAAGACGTCGCCGAGCGAGGCCGCGTGGCTGACGAGCGGACTCATGTTGGTCTTCAAATCTTCGAATATATTCTGCAGGTCTTGAATCTCGTTCCGCCGCTGAAAAATGTTAGGATTATAGAAAACGTGCATATTGCAGTGAGAGCTGAAATCAAACGTGCGACACGACAAACCCAACAGTGCATTCGCCAGAGACGGACATGGTCATGGTTGTTATGACAGTTGCCAACAAACACTCCAAAGTAAAGAGCTTTGCTCTCAAAAGCTGCCTCAAATTTGCACCTTAAAATTTTTGGTTTCTCTGTTTGTTAGTCTGTCATTTTGACAGCAAGATTGAGGAATATATTATTAAGCATTATACAGACTTTTTTCAAATCTAGACCTCCTTCCTGTACAAAGTTCCTTTTTCTTTTGGTAAAACAATTTTTTTTTCAACTTCTTTTGGAAAACTAAACGGCTCTAGTGTTTTCTGCACATGATGAATCAGTCAAAACTATTCAATCTTGGCTTTCCCCCAAAGAGACAACTTCTTAACACTATTTTGATCTAACCAAACTCACAAATATTCAAAGGCAATAAAGAAACAGGTGGCAATTCTTTTGAATGTTATGAAAATATTGCTAAAATTGTTTCAACTCAATTTAAAATTCATACATCACCCCCCTTCCCCCCCCCCCCAATTCCATAAGTAATAATTTGCATCAATTCTAATATCTCAACGGAGGAAATTGTGATCGAAAGAAAGTCAGAGAGAGGGTGCGAAAGAATGAGAAACTCAAAAGTGGTGGTAATTTAATATTTTTTTTTTTAAATCTACTCACTGCTTTGGTTTCACCGTCAATCTTCCTCGATAAGTGAACCCTGACCGTCTGGATGCTATTTTCAACTTTAGTTATTTCTTCACTCATCTGTAATCCAATGAAAAAAATTATATAAATATTAATATTTTATCTTATATTGCTTATATTACAGAGACGGCTGAATTATTTCAGTTAAATGTAATAATAATAGTAAGTAATATTTATATAGCACACAATCAAGCAAAGCTGCTCAAAGCGCTTTACAAATGTATGACCTAAAAACAAATAGTAACAAAGTCCTAAATATTAAATATACAGAACCAATAAGGCATAAAATGTAAAAGCCTAAAAGCAACAATATAAACGATAATACAAAAAGCCGGAAATGCAATAAATATATACAACAAAATAAAGTGTCAGTCAGTGAAGTGTAAGAAAGTTATAAGAAAGCATTGCTACACTGTCTAATATCAAGTAATCTGAATAGTCCCAACCTGGGTAAATTTAGGTCAAGAGCCCTGATGCAAGAGGAATGTCGTATGATGCTAAACCATCCTGGTGTTAAATTTGTATTCAGTTACTGCATGCCATTTTTGAAGTCGATGCCATTTTTTTGTATTTTTGCAAACTTGAAGCAAAACAGTTGTGTTTAATATCATAGCACATTGAAACTTTCCCAGGGTATTTAGAGGGAAAACATAGTCAGGAGGGTGGAAGGGGTATGGGTGTGGGGTGGGGGTGGAGGCAGGAGAAGGTATAATAAAAGAAACTCTTTTCTGGATAGGATGGAATACAAAAGAGCTTCCATACTGTTAACTGCAACATACGACAGACATTTTCCAATTTCTACTTTCTCGTACATTACCACTAAAAACGTCTGTTCAGGGGACCTCATTGTTTTAATCTGTGCTCTTTTAATTGGAAGCTTGAAGTAATATGTGATCACATATTCCTAGACTAGCTGACAATGCATATTTTCGTCCCGAAGTCAAATCATACAATTTATCGAGAGTAGAGATATCACAACCTCTAATATTACCAGACGATACCGTAGCAAATTTTTGTAACCTTTACCTGGGACAGATTATCATAAACATCGCTAAAATACTCATCAAGGATGTGTGGCACTCCCGACAGCTGGGGCAATAAAGAACTTGGGCTATGTCTAGGTCAGACCTAAACTAGTTATCAATGATACCGTCTATGGTCGATCGATCTGTTAATGTGCTTGAACTGTCCCTTGAAAGAGACCAACATTTGGTTTGTCAATGTAAAATGACACAAGGATACAGGACTTCTGGGATTCATTTTTTTTTTTTTTTTGCCACCACAAGCAGCAAAGAAGGAGAAAATTAAATTAACAGAAAATGTGAGTGCAAAATAGCTGAACTTGCAAAACATGTATTGCAACATTTTGAAACTAGGTTGCATATTTCATAATTTAAAAAAAAAAAAAACCAAAAAAAACCCCATGTACGATACAATATTTAGTCTAGAGTAACGAGCATGACATCTTGTAATAAACCAAAGGTATTGTCGTCCTGGAGGGTTTCAGAGAATGGTGATCATAAACAAATTCTTCAAAACAAAGAACAATTTGTGATGAATAAGTTAGTCCCTTGAAAAATTGGTGAGTTTTCAATTTTTGTAACCTTAAATGTCTGTAGTCATGCCCATCAAGAAATACATGGATCGAAAAAAAGAAATTTGGCACTTTTCTTTCATCGGATTATCGATGAATACAGTACTATTTGTTACTAGAGTGTGGTGTGCAAAACTGTGCTCGGTGTGCTGTACTCAGCACTATGGAAGCTCAGAGAAATAGAAAATAATATAGAAAACAAAAAAAGCCAGCAAATTATAATAAAATTGAACATATGTACATCAACAAGAATTCAAAATTTGGTGATTATTTCCAATAGTTAATTCAAAGCTTCCAGCCCCATGCTGCAAGAAACTAATACTTTTGAAATGGATCGCACCTTTTCTTCTTTGAGAAACAAAATTAGCACACGCAAGAACAGCTGTCAAATGAGCATATCAAGACAATACAATTCATTAGGCATAATTAACAAAATTTTCCCATTCAATTAATGAGGAGAATTGTCCATAGAACTTAGTTCCTATTAGGCTGCATGTATGCCATGTAAATTAATTTGATAAAAAAAATTTTTATTTGATTAAATAAACAAGTCGGGAAACAGAAATATGAGGTGGAATAGATTATCTAAATAATATTAATTTTGCTAGGAGATATAATGTAAGCTGTCAGAGTTTGACCATTTGTAAGGTTGTTTTTGAGCAATGTTTGCTGTAGGTTTGGTGAACTTGCTTGAAATCTGTGACCAGATGCAAAAATGGTTTTCACACTCATTGAGAAGAAAAAAATAATAAAACTGTGAGCAAGTTAAGTCAGAACATTGTTCTGTTTGTAAATGTTACAAATAATAAGCTCTCTCTGAACCATGTCAGAAAAAAAAAAAAAAAGTTCTAATATCGGGACCCAACCAATAACCACTGATTAAAACAAGAACTCACCTCTTCAAACTTCTTCTGGTTCTGTAACAGGAGAGAAATGAAACATAAGTGAAATTTCTGACAAACACACATACATATGGATCTACTTTGATATTATGACAGAACCTCAATATCCTCACGAATAAAAAAGGAAATTTTTTTTTTTTTTGCCGTAATGTACAAATTCTTTCATTTTCTTTGAA
Organism: Apostichopus japonicus; assembly: GCF_037975245.1. Lineage (NCBI taxonomy): Eukaryota > Metazoa > Echinodermata > Holothuroidea > Aspidochirotida > Stichopodidae > Apostichopus > Apostichopus japonicus. Next base: position 23,124,406 of record NC_092579.1, read on the forward strand.
ATTAAATATACCATAACCACTTATGTCACTAAACAAAACAAAACAGCTGTGGAGAAAGGGAGAGGGGTGGGGAGAGGGGTTGGGAGAAGGAGAGGGGGAAATGAATGGTGGTGATAAAAACCCTGCAGTAGATACATTACTGTATAAAAAAAAAATTCCCATGGAACTTGAAAGTACAAAAACCAAGTACAATTTAAAAAGTAATGCCAATCTAATGTTGGCAATCAAGTTTTCAAGCAATTTTAGATGTTAGAGCAGGATTTAGAAACCATCGACCTACCGACTGAGCTATCCAAACCCTTACTTTGTGCTGATCCCCATTGTAGGTCTTTTTCATGTCACTTACTGATTGAAAAACAGCTCTGAAGTAAAATAAAGAGACAACCACCACCACCCCTCTCACATAATTAACCAAGCCCTTTACAAAAAAGGTCTTATCACAAACACCCTCGTCAAGGCTAGCACAACCCTGCCGGCATGTCCTAGAGTCACCCTTCAACTGTCTAGCTACTATTACCACTGTCAAAAAATTCCAATCATGGTTTTATGTCAAGGAGAAAGTATTAAAAGTCTAAAATGTCTCGCAGCCGGTTAAAAGCCTCTCGAAAGTACCTCAAGTACTTCCGGCATCAAAGGCACACCCTGGTGTTTATTTGCAGGTACAAATCCTGCAGTCATAATAAACAACATGACCATCACCAGACACAGGATGAAAATCTCAAGCAGCTCATCATGTGAACCATGAGAGAAAAAAAGAGTCTGGGAATGTTTGCTTTAATCTTTCAAAACCTATGAGAATATGGAAGACGAAGAAAACCAAGAAGATGAAGAAGACGTCTCAAAGGTGAAGATTTAAATTGCTTCCGACCTTTTCAAGTTGTCGATTTTTGCTGGAGGATATGAATGCCTGCAATGTATATACATATACAAATACACAATAGATTATACCACTGCAGCTAGTAAACTCTGATAAACACAGATTTATAGTGCACTGAATGACTTCCTTAGTTCAATCGTTTTTCTAGCTCAGCTGGTCAAATGTTTAGACTATTAAATGCGAGTCTTGACTAAAACACTGTCTCTACTTTCAGAAATTTCAATTTGAACTTTGTTCATATATATATATATATATATATATATTTATATTCTTTATCATTTTCCCTCCCTCTTTCATGTGTGTGTGGGCGTGCGTTTGTTTTGTATTCTGACCGAGGACTTGAACAAAAGAATTCCAGGTCATCGTTTGTGATTTCTAAAGAATCACCACGTCCTCGGAAGAATTCTATTTCATGGGGTATTGTTAAGGTTAGGGTACGTGGATTTGAACAATGGAAAGTACAATGGGGTCCTCGGTCTGAATGTAATACAAACATGCGTGCACATGCAAGTGTGTATGTGTGTTTGGGAGGGTAGAGAGGTGCATTGACAATGCTAATCCATGACTAATGTAACCAAAATTTCACAATTGATCTTTTTCTCTTGAACATAAATGTGACGATAAGTGGTTGTCCATTTAATACTGCCTTTGAAAGGGGTAGGGGCAAAGATCACAAGCAACCTGTCATTTTTGGTTAAGTACCTGCAACTGGTTAATATGCAGGTCTGAAGTGATCGTATCACACACCATTTAAGCCCATACACTAAAATAAAAATATCTGGTGTACTGCATAGCACAAAACCCTCATGCTGTGTGTTTTACTCTTTGGGTACACAACTGTGCAGTACTTTCAATGTTTGTGATAAAGAAGAAGAAGAAAAAATTACTTTCATTACCCTACCCAGTTTCCTATTTTCCAAGCAAATACGCTCGACGGATCGTATTGTTACCTCCTTATCATTGTTTCTGGTTTCCTCTCTCCAGTTTTTCCCAAGGTGTTTAACTTGGTGGGACCCTGCTGGGCATGTTATCTAATGGAAGTGGTTGTTTTACAAGATCAATTGCTTCCAGTGGTGTAGGCCACTGTTATTCTAAGAATGCCATGCCCATGAGATAAAGGATGTATATCTTTGCCATAATGGGGACAACTCCAAAATTTTGGAGAACAGATGATGTTCTAGGACAGAGCAGCTTGACGAGAGAGGCAAAAACTCACATTACTAATGTTTATTTTAGTTGCAACCACCTCTTGTGCTTTTTTCCAGGGGGGGGGGAGGGAGAGAGGTGGTTATGGCATATTAAAAAAACCTTGTTTTGAGTTTAAAGGAGACTAGAAAAATGATTTCAGTGTAAGGCAGTGTTGCAACCTAGTCAGGTCACAAGTCAATTGATATCAAGTTAACCTGAAATTAAATGATTTTTTCATCTAGTCTAGTGACATGTCATTTCATGGGATCAGGATATCTCAAACTCAGGTGATTACATGATGTGGTGGAACTACCACCACTCTTACACTTATGAGTGTAAAAGAAAACAAAATGATGCTTATTTTCAATATTGTATTTTGAAAAGATGATGATGGTGTTACATAAATTGTATAACTGATTTTGAAGGAGACTAGAAGAATGATGAATTCAGTTTTTTTTTTTGGCACTTTATGCTTCTGTTTTATATATCTGTTTATTTATTACTGTCATGTATTACTGCTATAAATCAATGCTTCACATTAATATTTCATATTACTGTTGTTACTTACTGTCTTGTACTACTGATTCATATTATTGTTTTGTACTACTGCTTCATATTACTGTTTTGTATTATTGTTTTGTACTACTGCTTCATATTACTGTTTTGTATTATTGTTTTGTACTACTGCTTCATATTACTGTTTCATATTACTGTTTTGTATTACTGCTTCATATTACTGTTTTGTATAATTGTTTTGTATTACTATTTCATATTACTGTTGCAAATGACTGTCTTGTACTACTGCTTCATATAACTGTTTTGTATAATTGTCTTGTATTACTGTTTCATATTACTGTTTTGTGTTATTGTTTTGTATTACTGTTTCATATTACTGTTTTGTAATACTGTTTTGCATTGCTGCAAACAGAACACTGTACTTCAAATACTGCAGTACACTGTACTTTACTGACAAAAGGAGGTTGGACTATCAATCATGACAAATTGAGTTTTGAAATTTATTTAATACCACAAAAAGAACACTGGATGATCTTACAGACAGTGGTGGTCTTCCTCAAAAAATTCTTCATTTACGAAACATCACCTACTGTACCAATATTGCATTCAGTGTGTGTGTGTAGTTTGATGATGAACAGGCAAAGTACAAGCTTCTTTAAAATTAACGTCAAATATCTTGTCCTGGGATGGATTTAGATCAGTCAACGCCAAATTACGAAGTCTATCTCCCGCAAAATCAACATTCACAGGACAAGGTCGACAGGTCATGGGATAATAAATACAAACCAACTGACCAGCAAAGAAGGTGTTAACTACTTCCTGGACAAATAAAAACATGTAACACTTCAGACTAAATTACTCTAAAACACCTTTAACAACTTCCCACAAGCTGTTTGGCTTGTTTGTGGAAGGATGGGATCTCAGATGTTATCCAACTTGTTACCACCTAACAAAATTGAGACTTTTCTTTGCAAAACATTCAAAACAGCAAATGGTGCAACATTACGACTCAAACCTCAGTACAGCAAGCAAAAAAATACACAAGAAGTGGCTTGGATAGATTTTTCAAAAGATAATTCTTTTCACCTAGGTTAACATAGAACTTAAATTAGATGTAAACATAAAGTTACCTCTAAAACGTCCTTGCGATCCTCATATTAATAGTTTAACTGATAGATCAAGAACATTTTGCGCCCAAAGTCAGGAATTTGACATATCTAAAACCACAATGATCTTTCCAGGTCTGGGGGTGATTTTCACCATTTCCAGGACTTTACCCATGAACACTTTCTTGACCATGTTATTAAAGTATATCTTAAAAGTTTAAACTGATCTTTTAATATACCCACGCCTCTAAAGTAAAGCCTGGACTAGACCTAAAATTTAGTCTAACTGATTCAAACATAAATTCCATGACTTTTAATGACATTCTGTTCAAAACACCACATGTTTTTCAACAACTTGACCTCATAGAGAGAGGACATCCTGTTTGAAACTTGGTAATTAGATTAACCGATTCCATTACATAGTATATCTCAGATATTTCTGTGATTTCTACTCATCAGCATATAAACAATGTAAATAGTTTCTCAATTTCATTCAAGACTTTCATGGCTGCAAATATCATGATTCCATGATATATCCATGACTTCTGATGAGATTCTAGCCAGATAGGCAGTTTACATTCATCACTACTCATGGAATTCTGTTTATACACAGAAAAGCGGATTACCTGATTCCATGATTTATGCATGATTTCTCATGGAAGTTTGTTTGTAGCCAGATAAACAGCTTAACAGATTCCATGATATATTCATGGCTTCTCATTGAATTCTACTTGAAGTAGTTTAATTGATTTCTCATTATATCCATGATTTCTCATGGAATTCTGTTTGAGGCCAGATAAAAAGTGTATCTAATTCCTCGATTGATTCCATGACATATCCATGACCTTTCATTGAATTCAGCTTGAAACCAGATAAGAAGTTTAACTGATTTCATGTTACATCCATGATTTCTCAAGAAATTCTGTTTGAGACCAGATAAGCAGTTAAACTGATTCCATGTTATATCCATGACCTATCATGGTTAATTTAAAAGTATGATCATAAGTTGAACTAATTCCATGATTTAACTATAAGTTTCCATTTCTAAGAGAATCCAAATTCTAGGGTTCATAATTTTCCAAGTTTTCACAATTTATCCATTACTTTAACAAATGGCCATATCTGATAAGCATGATTATTTTCCATGCTCCCCTGTCAATATCTTCAACTTACCTTCAAGACTGCCTCCTCAATGTCATCCACCCTTGCTTTAGTGGCATCATCGACTTTGCCTCCTTTAACCTGGGATAATTTCTCCTTCTGTGATATTGGGATGGAGGGTACCACTGAGGCCTCTTGTGCAGCCTTCTGTTTCACCGTTTCAAGCTCATCTTGCAGCTGAGCATATTTGCCTTGGAATTCTTGCCTGATCATCTGAACATCTCTCACCCTAAAGGTAAAAATGAAATGAATGAATGATATTAATAGATGGATGCATGGATAAATCAATCAATCAATCAAAATATGTATATAGTATCCATGCTTTTTTTTACTTTCTATGCACTGTTTGAATGTTACATGTTTGTAATAAACTTCTCTCCCTTCCCCTATTTCGCTCTTTGCCTACCTGGTCTGTTCGTCTCCCAAATCTTGGATCACAGCTAATCCTCTAATCCCTCCCCCTTGTCTCCCTCTTTCCTACCTCTCCTTTTCCTCTAATTCTACCGACCTTCTCATATCCTCCATTTTACTTTTATTAGATCTGATCATCACTCAAATCTCTTATTCCAGCTGTCCCCTTCTCCCTTACCCCTAAATACCCCCCCCTCCTTTCCTACCTGTCTTTTCCCTCTGATTCTACTAGTCCTTTCATATCCTCCTGTATACTTCCATCATTATTCCTGTTCATCACTCATATCTCTTAATCCAGCTAATCCCCTTCTCCCTTACCCCATTATATCCCCCCTTTCCTACCTGTGTTTGCCCTCTGATTCTACTAGCCCTTTTATATCCTCCTGTATACTTTATTCATGTTCATCACTCATATCTCTTAACCCAGCTAATCCCTTTCTCAATTACCCCATTATATCCCCCCTTTCCCTACCTGTCTTTTCCCTCTAATTCTACTAGTCCTTTCATATCCTCCAGTATACTTTCATCTCCCATATCTTACAGCTAATCCTCTAATCCCTCCCTCTTATCTCCCTCTTTCCTACCTCTCTTTTCCCTCTGATTCTACTAGTCCTATCATATCATCCTGTATACTATTTTTGGATCTGTTCATCACTCAAATCTCTTAATTCGACTAATCCCCTTCTCACTTACCCCCATTATATGCCCCCTTTTCCCTACCTGTCTTTTCCCTCTGATTCTACTAAGTCCTTTCATATCCTCCTGTATACTTTCATTGGTCCTGTTCATCACCCAAATCTCTTAATCCAGCTAATCCCCTCATCCTTTACCCCAATGCATCCTCCTTTACCCCACTACATCCCCTTTTCCCTACCTGTCTTTTCCCTCTGATTCTACTAGTCCTTTCATATCCTCCTGTATACTTTCATTGGTCCTGTTCATCTCCCTAATCTCTGGTCCCAGCTCATCCATCCTCTCCCTGATAGCTTTCAATTTCTTCTCGGCACTGTCCCTCCAATCGTTCACCTCCTCGAGCTGCTCTTTCTGTTCTTCAATTGCCTTTTTGGATTCCTAAATTGCAGTCACCAAAGAGAAAACAATGAAAGTAGATATTAATGGAAACCTTCAACAATTTCGGTTATTTACCACGAAAGAGTAAACAGAACAAAATGACCAAATTTAAACGCATCAACCTAGAACGGTGTTAAAGAGGTCCCTCAAACCCTACACAACAGTGTGTGGACTTTTGTAGTCTTCATTTGTTGTTGTTTTTTCAAAACAAGCAAGTCTATTAGTAAAGGCCAAAGAAATTGTACTTGGGACCAACCTTGCTCTGCCTAACTTCCTTAATTACATCAGACCTAAACTGACAATTTTAAAAATCATACACAGTCTTCACCCACTATTGGGCTTGCATCGACCGACTGTTTTTCGCATAGTGACACGTCTAAAAGGGCAACAATCTTTTTTATTCTCTTTTCTTTTGCAAATCAGTCATACAAGATCTCCTTCACTTGACTATGCATAATAAGGAACCGTGCCTTAGAATTCGGGTCACTGGGGCTACCCTCTCCCGATTGACGGATATAGGCCGGTACTCGTGATGATAAAAGAGGAATCTCGACGTTTAGCCGTGCAATTCAGGAAGTGACAACCATCCTAGGCCAAATTCCACGCCATACAGAACTGATAATAATGCATGGAACAGATGGACTACCCCAGTAATGCTGCACCAGCTAGACGACCTTTGACCTGTTCAGGTAGAGCAGACCATCATCTCAGGTACACTGCAGTCCCACATGTAGTGTCAGTAAACCTAAAAGTACAGTTGTAGATGATATTCATCAATATTTTCTTAGTTCTTGTTTTCAAAGTGTAGGTACACTTCTAGTTAAAATAAAGTGCAAGACAATATATACATATTTATATATGTATGTATATATATATATCTGTATTTATAAATATGTGGACATATATATTTATATGTAAATATATATATATATAAATTTGAGATCCGGCTGTAGGAATAACAAATGATTTCGAGTTGGTTAGAATCATGTTTGATCTCTAGAGTAAGGCAAATATGTCACCAAAAACAGAACTAGTAATGTTCGATACAGGTGACAAACGCCTACAGTGGAATTACGACCTTCCTTACTGGTTTCGAACCTCTGGACATACAATCAATGTCCATCGCCTAATTGGTTAGGGTGTCTGTATATAAAGCGGGAGGCCCAGGTTCGAATCCCGGTGGAGGCTGGAAGTTTTTTCACTGTTCGTGATTTTCCAACTCATTACGATTTTCATTTATATATATATATATATATATATATATATATATATATATATATATATATATATATATATATATATATATATATAGTTGGGGGGTGGGGGGTTGTTATACATTGATCCATTATTGTTCAAGTATGGAATGTAGCTTCAAGAAGTGCTCAGCTTTCTTCCCGTTACGTACTGTGATGACTATTAAAAAACATGTGATGTATGCAGCAGCACTGACCAGTGTACAACAGAAGCATCTTCCAAATTCAAAACCAAACAATGTCAAATTAGCTAAAATGAAATGGGGTATGGAAGGGGGGGGGAAGTAAAGAAGTAACTATGTCCTTTAAACACATACTGTACCTCGTTCTCTTTATCAACCAAAGCTGCATTCAAGGCCTGTACAAGAGAGAAAAATCATCAGAAAGTGTGAAATTTCTAATATACAATCAGGAGAAACATCCCAACCAAGTCATTTTTATTTCAGCTTCTAATACATAATGACACATACTATGTGGGACAAATGTTTATCATGTTTTGATTTTGTTTTTGTGCCGACAGGAAAAACAATACACCTCAAGTGATTTACTTTAAAAAAAAAGATCCATGAAACCTGAACCAACTTTTGTCTCAGAAACTATTCACAAGTCTTTTTGGCCAACAAATTGTTCAGAATCACAACACACTCTACAAATAGTGAGGTCAGTGATGATGAAAGTTCAACATTTAACCTACATGCCAAAAACAGAAAGGTTGGACAGCACACGTCTGTTGGATGTTAAGTATTCCCATCGAATCCACAACGACAAACAGAATGTCAAAAATACAGACTGTGGAGTCGTTACATCAACTCACAGTCGAAACCTGGATTATCTGGAAAACTGTATTACATCTTGGTCCAGGATTATCTGGATTGGAAGATCCAACTTTTTCTGGACTTAAGTTGTGTTATAAATTGTGATAGGCAAACATTGTTACAATTTGACTTTCAAAAATGGCAACTACTGTAGGGTGTCTTTTAGTACAACTACATATATGTATATAAGCACAGTAGATAAATTTAGAGGGCATACATAATTTACCGTGTACTGCTGTACTGAAGCTGCCTGTCATTTTGATAATACGATATAAGTACAGTTGATACTGCACTCTAAGATCACACAAACTTCAGATCAGAATACCTTTTTCCCTACCCCCCTCCATTAATCCTCTCTTTGTCCCTCCACTATTTATCTCCTACCTCTCTTCTCCCCCTGTTGGTTTCTTTCTTTCTACTCTCCATCCCTTGTCTACTTATAACCCCCTTTCATCTATCTCATTGTGTTCACCGTGCTCATTAACCTGTCTGTATTTCTGTGCGTGACTTTGTCCCTTCTGTTACTGTTACTTGTCATTCAGCCTCTGCCGAAGATCCTGTTAGGATCGAAACGTCAGGCCAACTTACTTTTACACATTCTCTTAATACACAGGCTCTCTAGTGGACAAGCAGTTTGCTAACAGATTTATTTTATTAAGAATAACTTTCGAAGCACTTTACAGGCGGACTGCTTTAAAAGACTCTTACATAGTCCATTTTTTAGCAAAACTACAGCACAGTGTACAAAACTTTTTTCTCCAAATTTTCAAAAACTGGACAACCTCCAGTAAGTCCAAATAATCCAGTATCTACTGTTTATTCATGTTTCCCATAAAGAGACGGAAAAAAGAGAAAAAAATGTGCGAAAACATGAGATATTATGTGTAGTTTGATCGAATGTTATTTTTTCACCTCTTGAATTTTCTCGTCTACAGATTCCTCCTGGGCCGTAATCCTGACCTGCAAGCCGACCAATCTAGCATCTAAATCTGCTAGACCTCTAACACCACCTTGACTGTTTTCTACAATTAATGCCCGGATCCTCTCTTGGTACTAAAAAAGAAATCAGATGAGAAATGAAATTTTTACATCATCACTTCTCCCATCAGAAACAGAAATGTTGATGACGACGGGGGGCGGGGGAGGAGAGGAGGCTTCATTGTGGCAGGGGAAAGGGAAAGGGACGGTTGTGTGGCATGATGATACAATTACTAATATTATACTGCATTCATAAAACAGCAATTTGCAACAGATGGAAAGAGATATCGTAACTGTTACACATGAACTTCTGTTAGTTGTCTAACAATTTGCCAAAGTACGAAAGAAATTGAACTGACACAACTTTGCAAATACGCTAAAAGTTTCTTGTTGTTATTATTTACGACTAAGAAGAGCAACAGATAGTGTGAGCAAAAGCCATCTGTCTTAAAAATAACCATTCTGCTTCTGAAAGTCATAAACAACAGATGTTCAAGATATTTGGTCAATGCATAGTAACTTTACAATGTTAGAATTTGTGTTTAAGTTTACATCATGACAGTCGACATCTATCGTCACCTACTACGTAATACTTTAAATACATACGAAAGAAATCATGACAAAGTCCTAGTGAACCTATTGACCAAACACATACTTTTCCTTTAAATGTCTTAAAATCTAATTTTCGAACCCTCTTGGTATTTTGCATTGTGTCTTGCTACTTTTGCAGCAATGCTCTGAAATTGTGGTTTTTCGTCGTGGCAACAACGACACCTGATTTGGCTTGTCAATTCTTGAGATGAGTGACACACACCCTTCAAAGTTTCAAACTTTATGCTATTCATACAAATATTACTTCTGGTTAATGCATTAATATAATATAACGTGTTAGTTACATATATTAGTTACTACACATATATGTTAATACACATCTCTAGTTACATGTATTTAGTTAATATATTTACACATACATAGTTAATATACATATATATGTTAGTATACATCTCTATTTACATACAAATATAAATAATATATAATATATGTATATATAATGTATATGTATATATAATATATGTATACATCTTTAGTTAACACATTTATATATATATATGTTACTATACACCTTCAGTAAACATATTGTTAATATATCTACACATATATATTTAATACATACATATATATAAATATATATATATATATATCTCTCTCTATATATATATATATATATATATATATAGATAATATATATATAAATATATAGATATATGTTAGTACACATCTCTACTTAATACATAATTAATATATTTACACAAACGAAAACATAAAAATATTAAAACAAAAACAAAGAAGGAAACCGTTCAAACCCATAAAACTTGTGAACACAAGTATTAATAGAGTATTAACAATATTTTGTTTCCATAAACAACAGGGAAAATTGTTTCAAGGAAGTCTCTGACAGAAATGCAGAGGACATGTTATCGCTAAGCACGACAGATTACCGAGCCTAAGTAACCATAGCAACAACAAAAGCCACTGGCACTCGCTGACGACAAACATGGATATACAGTTCAAGGCAAACCTCAGATGGGTTGTTATCTATCTGCTGTTCGGCCTCGTCCAGTAACTCCTGCTCGTATTCCACCAGCTTCGTCGGATCGATATCCTTCAAGGAATCCAGCCAGCGCTGAATTTCGTAGCCGTCCGCCTTACCCAGATGAGGCAGGTTCGGCAGGGAGGATCGACCGTCATCGTGGTCCACCTTGATCTGAGACTGTTCTTCGTTCTGCTCCGGGATGCTCGCGAGGGCCTTGCTCTCGGGTGCGGACGACGACCTAAGCTTAACCGTGGAGGTCAGTCTTGGAAGAGTACCGACGGAATTTGGCTTTTTACCCATCGTGAACAGAACCAGGCACAAGAGCAGGAGATACTCCTTTTGTAACGTCGCATGCTGAGGTCACCATAGCAACCAAAGATAAATCAGCCGATGTTATCGCATAGCAGAACGGTACAGAGTCAAGAAACACACCTTTTTTTCTCTCTCTTAATTTTCTGTGCTCACACGTAATAAACTTTAGAAGATGGTTCATAAATATATACCATAGATGACCTAAGGCATCCTCACAACTACTTGTCAGTGAATTGGAATGAACATATTTTTTTTGGGGGGGAGGGGGCGATCAAAGACTAGTGAATAAAGTAAGGGATTTTATAAAAATATCTTTCTGCCTTTTGAAAGATATTTAATGCTGAATAGTATAACCAAAGTTTCATAAACGTTTTGAGATATTGATGCAAGTCTCTGATAACCTAGCTAGTACCTACGCTAAAATGTGTCTACATTACATCCAGAGATCAATCTGTATTAGTAATGAATAATATTCCATGTACCTCATTAGTTATGGTGTAACTTTTAATTTGAGATCAATCTTTGCCACACGTCTTTGTTAATGACACCTGATGAAGAAACACTGTTGGTAATGTTCAATGTTCCCTGTACCTCATTAATGAGGATAACCTATAATACTTCATTACTACTAACCACACTACTAGCCATAAGTCATTAATAAGTTACTGTTAATTATGTAACATGACTAATAATCACTGGTTGTTTCACATCATCATTGATCATGTTACTAGTTTGATGATCAAACTGTAGTCACCTACACCTCATTGTTATTATAAATACTTCCCATACCTTTGTGCTATGAATAATGTTAGATATATCTTATTATTATGATCAATGTTATAGACACAACTCATTATTGTGAACAATGGTAGCCATGCCTCATTACTATTATCAATGTTAGCCATACCTCATTATTATTTTCAATGTTAGCCATACCTAATTACTATTATCAATGTTAGTCATACCTCATTACTATTATCAATGTTTGCCAATCCTCCTTGTCATTATCAATGTTAGGCATACCACATTATGATTTAAAATCAATGGCCATACCTAATTAATATCATCAATGTTAGCCATCATTCATTATTATTATTATCAATGTCAGCCTTCCTCATTATCATCATTAATGTTAGTCATACCTCAGAATTATTATCAATTTTATCCATACCTCAGTATTATTATCAATGTTAGCCATACCTCAGTATTATTATTAATGTTAGCCATACCTCAGTATTTTTATGATCTGTTAGCCATACCTCAGTATTATTATTAATGTTAGGCATACCTCAGTATTTTTAAGATTAATGTTAGTCACACGTCAGTATTGTTATAATTTATGTTACCCACACCTCATTATTTTATGATCCATGTTAGTCATAACTCAATATGATTATCAATGTAAGCCACACCTCAGTTTTATTAATGTTAGACATACCTCAGTATTTTTATGATCAATGTTAGACATACCTCAGTATTTTTATGATCAATGTTAGACATACCTCAGTATTTTTATGAACAATGTTAGTCATACCTCAGTATTATTATCAATTTGATCCATACCTCAGTATTATTATTAATGTTATCCATACCTCAGTGTTATTATCAATGTTTCCTCAGTATTTTTTATGATCCATGTTAGCCATACCTCAGTGTTTGCTGATGACACCTGCTCATTAATTCCACCGATGGCTTGCTGGAGGGTAGAGATTGCCACACCTAGTTTCTCCTGGACGTCTTCAATCTTATCCTCAATCTGTTTGTCTTGACTTTGCCTGTGATGTCATAAGCAGTATGAAAATAATTTTAAAAATATGCTGGTTTGGAGAAAAAAATCTGACCAAGATTATTCCAGTAACAGAAAATAGTAAATTTAGTGCACTTTTGTATTAAGAGGTATTCTAAACATAAAATTGACTGATGCAACATAGCATATACAAACAAAAAGTAGCTGGATACTTTTGCAGCATACTTTCTCTCAACATTCTCAACTGCATTAACACAGGTATGTCTAAATGAACACATTTAAAACACTTAAAATCAAATCCATTGAAACTGTCTTGTAGTTTCGTACATTTATGTCAATTCAAGAGCTTTTACTCGCTTGCGTAATCAATGGCGCCTTACTGAGTATCGTGGTTAGGCCTTAGGAACCAATTTTCAAAGCGAGCGTATTCAGTCCTACAGGAAGCGGTTAACTTAAAACTTGTATATTAGATAGTTTTGAGGTTACTGAATAATAATCCCTGCCTTCGTTATACCTTTAAATAACGAAATTAATAAGCACTCTTTGAGTACAGCAGTTACAAAATGCAGCATCTTCTTTGTCCACTTCAAATAGATTGCAAACATCATGCTTGCTTGCTCCTTTGCCTTCTGTTAAATGGACCCTTGGTCAGTTAGAAAGGGGGAGAGGGGAGGGTGGGTGGGAAAGAAAAGTAAGTAAAACTGTTCACCTAGACTTAATTTCAGCTTTCATGACCTGTTCCAGTTGTTTCTTGGTGTCCACCTGTTGTTTCTCTAATTTATCGACAACATCACCGACTTTGCTGAGACTGCCTACATTCTTGTGTCTGTCGAGCTGTGAGAAAAAAGGAACCAAAACGAGAGTTACATCATAACATAGATGTTGGGAGTCCAGCCTGTACAATTTGGAAGACTTTTTAACAAAAACTCAAATTAAAATGCCAGCCCCAATGGAAAGCAGGTCTTTTGGCATTCACCCACCCCCTTCCTTTCCCCACCCTTGTCAAAAGAAACAAAAGCAGTTGTCTATAAAAAACAACACATAGGAACTTGCATTTTGAGATCATTATAGATGGGTAATTCATTTTATGATACTAAACAGCCATATTTGTAAGTGAGCAAAAAGAATAGCTTGCAGCTTTTACACTTCATTTTTGAGTGGCTATTCTGTAAACAGAATCAGCTCACACTGGATTTGTTTTATTATTATTTGGAAGACCCCTTTCAGAAAGAAAACCCATTAAATTTCTTCTTATGATGAACATATTCTATACTTTAACATTTAGCTCACATTGCTACAATCCCCCCCCCAAAAAAAAAAACTAATATGTTAGAACTGCTTGCAACTAATACCCTTTGATATCTATAGCCCTGGTTCTTTTGCAAAGTGAGGGTCTTGACAATTTTAAGGGTTGCCAATTTTTCTTTGGAAATTTGTCCAAAAATTTGAAAGCAAAGGATTGCCAATTTTTGTGGAAAAGGTGAAGAAATTGTGAAGTTGCTTCAAACCTTGGCTTCCCCAGGCCACAGTATCTGTCACTGAGAGGTCACAAATATTTTGAAGGTCAAAAATTGGGGTCACAAAGCAAAAATGTTTGAATACCAGGAATGCATAGGACTGGTTTTTATTGATCACAATTCAGCAACAAGCCTCCCCCACACCCTGCAAACAGTGATAAAACATGATGACACACATGAAAGAAATGGTTCATAAGAATCCTCTATTAAACATTTATGATATTTATCATCAGGCCCTCTTCTCACCTTCTGGCCCTCTCGGACATGTAGAACTTCTTCCTCCGTCAGTTTCTGTAGAGCACCCCATCTTTTCTCGTTTTCCTCCCTCATGGCCTGCTCGTGGGCGATTCTCGCTGCTTGCTCGGCATGTAGATACTAAAATAGCAAAATTGCATTAATTATCATATTTCGATAATCTAGGACAGTCCTTGGTAAACACGAATGGCCATCAGCTATGACAAGCTGAGCACATATCCTGTATTTGTGTTTCTCTGTTAACTGTTGCTATGGTTACCCATCTACAGGATTTGTCCTTGACAATTTCCATGTCTGCATTAAAGGTAGGTTTCATTTAAAGTGAATAAAAAAAATTAACAGCCTTATTAATACAAACCTGAATATTTTAACTACCCTGATTATTTAATTGAGTCTTTTATCATGCTAATAAGTTATTATTTACCTTCGAAAAGACAAACCAATCTGACATTTCCTATGATATGTCAATGAATATTCTGTTGTCTAAATAATACTGAAATGAATAAAACTATAATGAATCTCCATTCACCTTGATATGAAAGGTGATCTTACCTCACCTCAGGGCGGTAGGAGCTGGGGAGCACTGGGGGCACCTGCCTCCCCCCCCCCACTTTTTTTCCAAAATAGCAAATCTGCACTACTGGCAAATAAAATGTGCCCCATTGATGAAGAACTGTCTTTTGGATATCTTAAGCCTTTGTTAATTTTAATATTTTAGTTTAATTATTTAAATTTAGTCTGTACATGCTATTTTTAAAATGGCATCCCATATCTTTACGTAGCACAGTGACATGATCATAAACAATCTCACTGAATAGTATTGACAGCATACTAACACATAATATATTTAAGTGATATGGCCGGTGTGTATCGGTTTATAGCATAATGAGTGGTGTTTGTGGAATGAGAAAGTGCCCCTCTGATGTTGTGCCCCCCCCCCCACTTTTTGGAAGCTTCCTACCAACCTGCCTCACCTATAATACAAAGACAAACCCTCCTCACCTGAAATATAACCCTGAATCTTTAAAACCTCTGATATGAAAGGTAATCTCTTTCAGCTTATGATACAAGAATTTTTACCTTCCCATGTGAATTTTTTCTCTTTTATGAAATCACCCTCGTACGTTGAGCATCGTGTATTTATGTGGGCGAAGAAAACGATAAAAAAAAAAATAAAAAAAGCTGTTGATGATCTCGAACTGACCTTTTCGATGTTTGCAAATTTTTGTTGAGCTTCTTCCCTCAGCCTGATTTCTTTGGACAGAATCTTTCTGCTGACCTCCTCTGCAATCTCTGCGATCTTGCCTTGCATCTTCAGCCGTTCGTTGTCTGCAGCGTGCTCTCGTTCTCGTTGGATGACATCCAGAGCATGCATGGATTCGTCCCGTTTCCGAGATTGTTCGTGCACCTGGCTCTGGATTTCGTTGATTCTGAACACCGGATGGTGAGATGGAGAGAAACGTTACTACTCCCTTTGTGAATTCGGCGAGCCGTTCCATTTGGCTCGAAAAAATTAAAGATTTTATGTGAAAATATTTTTACATATTTTTATCATGGTTTCACCTGGATAGGGTGACCAAAATAGTGTTTTGTGTGTAAAAGCAAGGGTGCCCTTCATGTGTGGAGACAGGTTGACTTATGGAATTCTCAGGGTTAAAAACAATGCAATCGGACAACTGCTCCCCCCCCCCACCCCAGTTGTGCGTATTGACAATAGTGTACACTGTCAAGTTTCTCAGGACCAGATATGGTAAATCAATCATTAGCTAGAAAGTATTATGTTTGAAATATTATGAAAATGAAGGACATTCTGTTTGCCTTCTGTATGGGTACTTTGTGTACAGTGTTTAATTGTATGCAGGCAGTTGAAAAGCATTGGAAAGATACATCAGGTCCACTTACACCATTATTATCCTGTCCTATAAACACTCAGCCAAGAATAACCCATTACCAATGTTCCTTCTTCTCAATAATTTGAAAGAAATGCTTACGTTTGATTCTGTGATCAAAGCTTACAAGGTTTGGCCTAATAAGAACCAATTTCAATAAGTTTTTTAATTTTTAATACTAATCTTCTTTGTTTTTCACAAATATTTTCATACGGTTTTATACCTCAACTGTGTGGTTTGTTCTTGTTGCCTCCTCTCGGTTTCTTCGGTGGTTACCCGGTTTCTCAGGTCCATTAAAACGTCTCGAACTTCTCCTAACCTGAGAAATGTATAATGTGCAAATCACAAATATCAAAATTTTTTATAATGAAACTTTATAAATGAAATTTTTATAATGAAACTGCAAAATCAAAGTGGTCAGGACTAGCACATTGTGATGAAATTAATTTGTAAAGCAATATTAAATTGCTGTGACAAAACATTTATATTGCAAAAGACCTTGGGTTTCAACAGACTTCTCTCTTCCCCTGTATTATTAAACTCTTTTTTCCTCTCAAGATCAATATTTTTAGTCTGAGGAGTGAAACGAATGGCTTAATTAAGTCGGCTCTCACCCTGGCCGAGATCGGCTCACAAAGGCTTCCAGTGGCGCGATCAATAAATATTGCTTTTCGGTATTATGAAACCATAATAACAAACTAACATGAGGAAACTAATGGCAAGGTAGCTTTACTTTCTGTGTCGCAAACTAGAAAAATTATAAACATGCTTGAAAGTTGTATCTACCAACTTGTAACTGACACTCCCTTTATATCTTATTTTGTTCGATTCCAATCGGTTTCATGAGTATTAAATATCTGACATGTCCAAATTTTGTTGCAAACCAGTAATAAATGTAAAAATGCTGTTTTTCAGTCGTTGACAAATGTAAAGAGAAATTTATACGGAAGTATACACACAATGAATAATTTAATCAAACTTATGCACAATTTATTATATTAATAGCAGTCAGATTTCAAGGTATTAGTGTCAAAAGAGTAGCAACAATAATGAATGAATAATTGAGCTTGCTATGAAGAGCACACAACACAAAGCTGCCAGACAAAAGGAAATCATGAAACTTGGAAAATATCTTTTCTTAAAACTGTTAGGCTCACTCGATTATTTATTCGCAACTCAAGTATGTAAATTCCGTTCACTAGGAACTAAGCTTTTCATGGATCGACTATCATTAACCCCTTTTCAAATTTTTGGATTTTCTTTTGATAAAGAGTCCAATAAATTGGTGGCAGTTCTTTCCCTTTATCTTGTCGAACATATACTTTAGTAAACAAACCAGGAGGTATTGAACGGGGGAAAATGCAATTTTTCACTGCATTTTCAGCATTCCAGTCTGAAGAAGACCTTTATAAAGCTGTAATGAATGTTTTAATTGTAATTAAACATCAATCATAAATAATATTCATTAACAAATGAAATCCACATCAAACATCTTAGCCAAAAAAAACAAAAAAACATCATAGATGTTTTGGTCCCCTCCCCACCCTCCTCCAAAAAAGAAATGAAAAAAAAAGTAGACAACATAAAATGGAAATATTAAGCGAAATGAAAGCAGCAATTTTACCTAGCGTCTAACTGTGATCTGAGAAGCGATGTAGACTGTTCGGAAGTATGTTGGCTTTCGTGGCTCTTTCGTTGGTTTTCCAGCTGAGGATCGGTGATGCGAGATGACGCAAAACGAAATGAAAGAAACGAGCACATTGAAGACTAAAAAAAGACATGGAAAGACTAAAAAAAAAAAAAAAATCCCCCAAAAAGATGAGAAAACTAGTAAAGCTGCTCATGATGGATGACATCATATCTGTAATATTATATTAATAAATATGAACAGATAGTGAAAACTAACTAAAAGAGAAAAGGGGCAGGTAGGGGTTTGCACGTGGGCACCTCACAAGATATATATATTTAAACAGGTTTAAACAGACGTTAGCCTTCGATAAATCTTGAAAGACCAAGGCAAAGAGGGGGGGACAACATATTGAAGAATTTGATGCAGAGAGGTAGAGTTCTATACTAGACGCCATAGAGGAGAACGTGTATAATGAAACCAGCTGGAAAAAACGGAGTAAACCATTTCACTCATTTGATTTTTTTTTATCTTGTCTCACCTCTTGTCGACCTGAACCCTGTGTTCTTTCAGGGCTGTTTCATGATATGGTTCAGGTATCTGTGCCAACAGTTTGTTAGTCTGACATTGTAAGCATAAATTATTAAATTAATAAATTATCCAAATGATAACCAAAGAATGCAATCTCTGAATGATCGCTAACAAAACATCTTTCAGACTGGGCAAAGGCCTTATAAACCTAGAACAAATAAACAACGCATCATATTTATTAACTCATATCAGAGATCTGAGAGATTCTTTCAGGCAATGAATAACTCCACTCACCTCTCTCTTTTTTTCTTAAATTAAGGAAACTTTTGTTTCCATTTGTAAGAAATCAAAACTTAAACTGAAGTCAGGAACTACAAGTTTTTTGGAGTTTAACGATGCAAAATGGGTCCCAGGGAAATACAATTTGGGTCCTTGTCTCTTCATGGTTTTCATGGTAGAAGTTAAACAAAACATGTGCCCACCTGTGCTTTTTTTACTATTAGCTAGTGTAAAAAGCTTTGATATATTTGCAGCAGCAACTTATTTTTTGTCAATGAGAATAAATAAAGCAATGAATGAAGAATGAAATAAATAAGTCAACGCATAGCGATCCTGCGATGTATGAATGAGTCTCCAGTCTGACATACACAAGAACCTTGATATTTTTTTCTTTTTTTCTTGATAAACCATCAACTTAGGCATCTCCATCACCCAGTTTAAAGGAGACACCAATCCAACCATCATTATTAATCTCTGTCATAGAGATAACTCTCAAGAACAACTCACCCCCAACCCCCCCCCCCCCACCTTCCCTCCTCACCTCATCCTCCAGTCAAGAGAACAAACCTAACAATCACTATTGATCTCTGTGATAGAGATTAACTCTCACAAACACCTTCTCCAAACAGCTAATAAAGATCTAAAATTCCATTCTGGAGGTATCATAGATTTTATGTTTCTTCACACAACGGCTGGAGACTTGATAAAGTCTAAATATGACATCATTGAGCCACATATATACACACAAAGCTGGAGACTTGAGCAAGTCTAAATGTGACATTAATGAGCCACATATATACACAAGGCTGGAGACTTGAGCAAGTCTAAATATGACATCACTGAGCCACATGTGCATGGATTTGTTGTACCTATCAACTTTATTAAATTGAATGTTTTGGTTCCAAACATGGCCACTTAAAAAGTGATGACTAATTGATGACAGACAAAGGCAACTGTTTCAAAAGACAACAAAAAGGTTGAAGAATTATTACCTTCTGTTGATTTGAAAATGAGATGATGATCCGAGAGCAGCAAAAGGCAAAAAGAAAAGAGAAAAAGTTTAATGATATCATGTGAAGTAGATGTCGTCATGGAAATAGATTTAGGGTGTCACATTTTACATTAATATTTGAAAATTAAGGTTTTGTTTTATCCTAAACTAATAACTTTGATCCACATCTTTTTGCACTTGTGTAGGAATATTGTCAATTTGCATAGCAACTTTGATTTGCACTATTTAATAAATTAATACTCACATCTTACCAAAACAACCATTTTCACAGTGTGGAATCGCATGCTTGTATGGACAAAACATGGTTTTCCGATAATCCTTCACATACAGAGTTTTACACATGTATGTAATGATGAGCTAAAGTATGGGATAAAATGCTAGCTATTAACCACATCACACCACAATCAGTTTGTTTCACAAAACAATAGTTTGTACGTTTACAATGATCACAATTTGTCCATTCCCCCCCCCCCTTTCTTTTGGTTATTAACATATTTTAAAATTTAGAATATTGCAAATGAAAGCCAGGAGAAGACAAGGTATACACCCGATACGCGCAATTTAATGTAATAGAGACTCGCTGATACAGTTGATATTATGACCTTTCAAGTCCTTCTTAACACAGTAAGGATGGACATAGGCCATATTCCTATTCCTGGAGATGTTCACGGTGTGGGAGTATATTTCAGTTTGGATGACTTACGACCTGCCTCTGTTCTTCCTCCAGACGCTTAGTCCTCTCTTTGATGTCGTGGAGGGTTCCGTTAGATTCGATGGAATGGGCATCTTGTTTACTCTTCACTTGACGGAGTTCATCCACCAGGGTGGTGGTGGCTCTCTCTAGCTGCTCTCGCAACCTGTTGGCCTCGTCCAGGTCGTTCCGGAGTTCGGCAATCCTGGTCAAGCCAAAATGGAGAAGAGACTGTATTAGAGCTTTGAATGGTTAAGGAACGGGTGGGGGTGGGGGTGGGGTGGGCGGGATGGGGGTAAATGTTAGAAGATGGATGAGTTGCTAAGTTACAATTATCTAGGCAGTTTGCAAAGTGCACTTGCAGTGCACAAATGGAATCTAGGTTAATAGCGACGTCGTTTTTCAGTTGGGTTTTATGAACTACACCTAGAGATAAATTATTAGCTAAATTAGATAAATTAAAGCAGTTAAAAAAAAAAGAGAAGAGAAAAGGAAAACAGAACAGAATCTAAGATCAACTCTTATCTTCAACCTTTCACCTACTACCATCTCCATGATTTAATGTGCGATAAAAAACTGATATATGAGATCCAAGACCTGCCTTTCCCCTACTGATATTCTACCACTGAGAAACATCACATAAAAACTAAATTTTGCAGCCACGATGAAAATAATTGTAAACTTATATGTTAAAGTAATTTCTTCATAAAAGTGAAAATTAAATGAATCCTTGTGGGCCGCCAATGATATTCTCATGCCAAACATCTAGGCACACTGGTTACTCCTTCAGGAGCTGTTAACCATTAAACTGTATTCTCACATGTAACCATGACAGAATCATACATACTTAGTCATTTGTTGATCTCGTTTGGCCACTAACTCCTGCTGGCTTCCCAAGACTGCTTGTTCGACCTGTTTGGTGTGATTCACGAGCGCGCCCACTGCCGTCCTCTCATCAGCTACTTTTTCTTCGGCTCTCTTCAGCCTGGCCCCCAGCTGCCCCACCAGGTCATTGCTTCCACGTATATTTTCTGTCAGCTGCTGACGAGCCTGCCTTTCAGCCTGGAGGGCTTCTTCTGTCCTTCTCTGTGCTGCTTTCAATTCACCTACAGGAAGGGTAAGGAAACATCGTAACAGATATATCCAAAAATTACCTGGTGTGGATAATTATGAACATGAACTTACCTGTCCTCACACACAACTGCACTCTCGCTCTCCACCGTGTCTAGAGCATCTGGTAATTTTTTAGGACCGCCCTCTACTAGTGACCAGACCAATCCGGTCTACCGACCTCCTTATCATGAAATACTGAGAGTACAGTTGTTGTGGGGAGACATGTAAGTGAGTAAGTACACTAAAAACCTGATATCCCCATATATATATCTCATGGAAGTATGTAAAAATACCTTGTGAGACTAATATCAACACATCCATTAAATGCAATGAAAATTTCAACATAAATTTGTGTGAAAACTGTGTGGTTCTGGTGATATGTTGGGGGAAAAATAACTGGTATGGTACAAATTCAGTAAAGTATTGAATTGCACACAGTTCCTTTAAAGTCATCATGAAGGTGGCCTTCCTTAAACTTAAGTATGCTACAAATTACCAGAATTTGCCCCCGAAAAATGCTTTCCTGCGAATTCTAAAGCTCAAAATTAATCTAATATGATGAGAAAACCTGTTCACCTTGAGGATTGTTTCAGTGATATAAGATGCTCTGAAAGAGATGAACGTTTTCCGTCCTTTTCACACATTGGGAGCATAACAAAAGATTTGTACAATGTCCACTGTTAAATAGCTGAACACTGCCTTTTTTATTTCATGCACTTTTTCACCTTTTGTTAGTTTTTAGAAAGCTCTCTTTGTTTGCAACCTTTTTCATTTTGTCCATTAACCTCATAGTTTAAGACACAAAGTTGTGGAAAATGTCTGAAATGTTTCTTAGCAAAAGTTTGTTACTCTGAAAGCTATCGTTTCGAAACAAGGCTTTACAGACCTGATCAATACGGTTGCTGTAGAGTTTTGAAGATTCAAAAATAAAAAAGTAGAAAATTGTGTCTAAGAAATGTGATTAAAATTTGACAATAAGCATTATTGATCATTCAAAGACTGCATCATTACAAAATTTACTTAAGATGATAATACCATGCAATTATGATATAAGGTTGTCTAGTGATTTTGTGTCAAAAAAAATAAAGATGTAGTACATTTTGATCTTCAGTTTGATTTAAAAGTAGAAAGAACCCCCCCAAAAAAAACTGACCTTGAAGTCTGACTACTTCCTCAAGTAACGCTCGGTTTGATTGCTCCACCAAGGAAAGCCTGCCCTCAACTTGCCTGACCCTGCCATCGCCCAGGTCCCCCACCATCGGCGGCTGGTCGATTTGGGACAATTGGGTCCTGCGTCCCCCGTAGGGAATCATCTGGTTTTCAGCTGTCGGCTGAGGGGAATTCTCAGCAGGTATAGCTGGTAGTGGTGCTCCAAATTTGGAGAGGTAAGCATTCCTACTGTTAGCAGAATAATCAGCTCGGCTTGGATCTCTGGATGGGGGGGGGGGGGGGGTGGTTGGAGAAGAAGAAATGGAGAGAATGCATTAATTTCTTGCTAGTGTATACTGTACATAGATACATTTAAACCTTTATGACCCTATCAAATCCAGTTTTCCTGTAAAAAATTACTTCTAAATACTGGGACATCAGGGCTAATTAGTTCAGTGCCAAAGCATTACTGGTCACTATAGGGAACCCATAGATTGATATAAACATATATATTGATACTGACTTCGGGATTTCAAAATTCTAGTTTATAGAATTTTCTCTGATGTCAATCTTCTTTGTTGACAAACTTCTACACAATGACCACAAAAGTCAAGACCTAAGTAAAATATCATGGATAAACATGTTTTGTTGAGTACTGCTATAAACTGTGTAAACTTGCAAAGTATTTACACCATTAACCTACAAAGGTCCAAACCTCCATACAAAAGCTGCTTAACTAACTTTATTCATACTACTTCCTTTGGGTTTTTTTTTCCATACAGTCAACCGCTTTAATACTAGGCAACTCTTCAAGGTGAGCTGGCATTGCCATTAGCATGAGGTTGCAGTCCATTTACTGTATCACCACCTAAATGTATGTACTGTATCCTTAGCAAAATCTGGTGCTTCACAATTCACACTCAAATGATCAGTTGAGATCTATTTTGTTAAAAAAAAAGGTTTTTATAAAAGCAAAAATGTGGAATGAGATGATGAGTCTACTTTTAGTTTGAACTTCTTAAAAAGAAAAGCAATCTACTGAAAAGAGCTATCAAAGGAGCAAATTTGGTAGAATTTTATACATGTGCCCAGTTGTGTGATAACCTTAGGCTACTATCTATAGGTAATCCCAGTAGCAAATGCCATAAGGTAATTAAGAGCCTAATGGTTGTTGTCATGACAACAGCTGCTGCACTTCTCAAATAAACTGGAGATAAAAAATTTCATTACACTTGGAATGAAGAGCTGGCTTTATAGCAGCTTTTTGAGTTGATTGTGATATCAATCAAATTTGTTGAAGATCTGAAATTATTCTTTTGACAGACTGATCCATCATGTCTTTTCATAATCATTTATAAATATATTATGTACAAAACACAGTCACTTAAATTTGGTTTTGGTTGTATGTTAGTATGTGAGATGATGGCTATGTGAGATGATTTTATTGTCGTCTTTGTAAAAGAGGAACATCACATTATTCAAATGATATATGTGGGCTTTGTAATTAGAGGTTAACTTATGTGCTAAAGTGCTAAAATAAGGAATTTTGATGAGCGTAACACTCTACACCATAGTTTGCACACTTGTATTTAATGAGTTTTTCCTAGATTTATAAAAACTTAAAATGTGTATATCTTGGAAACTAAAAGAACTTTTCAAAGAATTTTGACAGATCGTTGAATGAACTTATCACACACAACAACTGTCCTGAATATGGGGCAAACTGGCTAAGTGTCTGTAGTACTTAAAAGATAACCAGGTCGGTGCTAAATATGCCACAAAACAGAAAATGTATGATGAGTTCATGCATGAAAGCCTTCCTAAATTAAAGGTCATAACTGCAGACACTTTACATAAGAAATTAACAGCAGACATTATTGTCATTAGTGGGTGCTTTTGATTGCAATATTGATTAATAGCATTTCCCTTGTATTGAGGAAACATTTCCTGTATTCGATATGAATCATAGTGAATCTGTTCAATACTTGAAGGAACCAGGTCGGTAGTGAAACATGGTTTCCTATATAGTGAACCCAAGATGCAGTGATGTAAATTTAGAGAGGGGGCGGGGGGTGGAAGGGATTTCCTACTGCACTTTTTTAGAGACCATGTATGTTTGTTTGTGTATGAAATAATGTGTGCATATGAAAATACTGTTTAAATCTTCAAGTTTGAGTTTGTGGGTACAACAATGCTATAAACCTTCCCTACTTTAGCAGGTCTATAGTGGTTTGCATACACCGAAGATGTGATATAAACCAGCAAGATTCTTCTAAGAAGTTTACAAATTGTGATGCATCTATAACTTTAAACTAGTAAAGATGTTCCTGGGAACTGTCACTTTGTAAATCTATGATACCCAGAGTGCCACTAAGACCTGAAACCAACTTTTACTTTGTTCTTCTTTTCACATTAAAATTCAAGGTATAATGTTGGCAGCATTGGACACTGCCATCATTTGGTCACGTTATGAGGGTCAATATTTTATAGTCAGCATAAATTTGCAAATCTATCCATCTCCAAATATCGAAATTAAATATTGTACCTCAAGAAGATACACATATATGTGCCTCCACGATGTCATATTAAGACTTTATCCAGTCTTCAAATGGACTTACATTTTTGATACACATATGTGTATCATATATGTTTCACATTAAATCTTGATCCAGTCTTCGAATGGACTAAGATTTTTGATACATGTGTCATACATGTGCCTCCAGGATGACATATTAAGACTTGATCCATTCTTCAAAATGGAGTAAGGTTTTTGATAGCTGTATGGGAAAGTTGTTCATGACAATTTTTCTCTATCAGACTGTCACACAGACCTATAATGATTGGATGAATTTTGCTCCTATAAAACTTGGATGAAAACAGTTTCTATGGATACAAGTAGATGCTGCCCCCCCCCCCTCTCCCCCTCCACCTCACTTTTAATGGTCTAATGTTTTTGACAAGTAAATCAAGCTTTGATAACTGCAGCCACACAAATTTAAGTCTATAAACCAACACCGCTTGTCATTTTACTAAATGATAATTTGCCCAAATGAAACACATACATGTAAAAAATATCAGACTTCCCCTACTTGTAGAAGTCTCTTCCCTGCTGATTTCTGGGTACTAAAACATCAAACGAAAAAAACTGGCGCAATCCTAAATTTACACAATAAAAGACAACTGAAACCGCTAGCACAGGAATGATTCTTTGATCTCATCCTGTCCCTTAGGTCTCACCTAGGAAACAATATTTATCAACTTTTTTAATAATCTGTTTATGATATCCAAGCCACTTTTTTCTCTCACTTATTTTCTTATGAATTCTCAGGTGTCAGCAATCATAAATTGTTGAGCATAGTGAAGTAGAATCGACCCCATATAATACAACAACATTTTTAGATAACAGTAATAGGAAAACATAAAAAATTAAAAAAAAAGAAGAAAGAATAGTTTTACCTTCTTTGTGCATAGAAATAGCTCATTTCCAAAAGCAACAAATACTCAAATTCACAAAGTACATGTTTCAATAATAATCAAAAGGCCTGTTCCATCTGTTTGAATCCGTCAGAAATATATTTCCCAAATTACATATAACTAACCAAAAAAGTTGTTCCAAGCCTATCATTGCTTCATTACACCACTCAACTTCACAATTTGCATCAAGTTACACCTTAGACCATAAATTGCATAGAGATCTCAAGTACACAATTTTGTTGCTAGGCAACATCCCAACAGCTAATTTAGAAATAACTTGATTTTTTTTTTCATTTTGGTTCTATCAAGAATACTCCTCTTTAGAAAATATGTTAAAATTCTCCAGCATAAGAAGAAGTAGCTGTTGACATTGTTGCGCGATATTGTGTTCTCGCTGGAGACGTATTCTTCAGAAAATATCAAAATCAATATATTGATTTATGTAGAACTTGCGCCCAAGTTTGAAATGAATAGTGTCGTGAACTATTAATACAATGAATGATCTTCTCTTTGTGTTCCCCGCATTTTTTTATCTATCTATCTATCTATCTATTCATTCTTTCTTTTTTCTTGAGAAAATCACTTTCACATGCTGTACTGAGGATTGAAAATTTGTTAATTAAATTCTGAGGTGGTGAATAGAAAGGAAAAAACGTGGTGTGAAAAGCTGAATTGAAGGAAAGTTAAATATTTAAAGGGATAATTAACCATAAATAATGGTATGCCGTGAAAATTACACAATTTCTTTTGTACACATATATGTGTTCAACTGCAGCATACTTGTGTCTTTAAAGGTGAACTGCATAGGAAGAAACCCTCCAACCCCCCTCCCATCTCCCCTCCCCTAAAATACAAAACAAAACCAAGAGAACAGAGTGTGTACTGGGTAGGACAAGTGTTACCTATGATCCACAATAAGAGGGCCATAGTACATATAGACCAGAACTTGAAATAACAATGAGAGGGTCAAGTGAACTCTTTTAGGACAAAAATTGCCTTGGATTGTTATCAAAAAGGCAGCCTTGGCTGGCCATCCCACAGCTAAGATTGTCTGAGACAATTGAAGTTTTAGCACAATGGGTCACCTTTACAAATCTGCCAGGAAATATCCTGTAATATTGTTGTCCAATAGTGTCAAGATGATTTGAGGTCTTTCAAGGT
The DNA here is from genome assembly GCF_037975245.1 of Apostichopus japonicus. NCBI lineage: Eukaryota > Metazoa > Echinodermata > Holothuroidea > Aspidochirotida > Stichopodidae > Apostichopus > Apostichopus japonicus. Next base: position 23,152,133 of record NC_092579.1, read on the forward strand.
AGATGTTGCTATGCATTTGTATTTGTTTAAAATTCATTTAAACAAATGAAGAAGCTTATTCTTATCTATGAAATCATTTTTGCAAGAATACTGTTAGCATAATAAGCACTGATTTGGAACGGAAATTTGGGGCGTGGGGGAAGGAAGGGAGTGAGTGATGGAGGGTAGAATGATACACATTCACTGACTGCTTTGAGAAAAGGAAATTGTGTAATTCGTTTCCCCCTCCCCCACTCTAAGAACATGAGGCATACTGTAACATGACTCAGTCGTGCAGCTTACTTTGACATCCATCTTTTTATACTGCATCTGTCCTAGATACAAATCACAATTTCTTAAGACGAAACAATGCATGTTAATGTTCATACACTACAGTAACAGACAAAATTATGGAAAGGTGTGGTGAAGTGGTTAGAGTCCCTACCCCACAACCCACACCAAGAACCAAATTCTCTTAAACCTCTTCCACGATGTTGAGCAGAATCTTTTAGGATTTTGAACAGTATTTCTGAAGTCACTGTAAGCAGGTGTTTGCCCAGAATCATCACATGGATCGAGGGTTACAACTACAGGTAAGCTTCCCTGTTGGCTCCTGAACGGCTGAGATTCACTAAAAGCTAAATTTAAACTAACAGCATACTGACCTTTGATCTCCTGGATCGTCCTGTCCACCATTCAGCAACTGCCACATCTTTTGATCTTGCCCAGGTACATATCACCAACATTGATTGTCAAGTCTATTCTAGGGGAGCAAACAAAATAAGAAATGCAATAATTTATCAAGCAGAGCTGGGGTGCAAAATTTGCAAATATAATATCCAAACAAAGTATCTTCTCTTGGATTTAAAATTCGTTTGTAATTTTCTTGCATTGGTACCACAAGAACTTGTTGAAAATCTTGAGAAATTCATTTCACTTTATGACCTTTTTCTATTTTCGTCAGAACAGATGCACCTAACCCTTCAATGCATGTAAAGACTAGTGGTGGGAGGTCTTATTACATTTGACAGTTTTTTTTTTATATAGGCTAATAACCATTGCAACATCAAGAAGTAGATGAGCAAGTAACTTTATTATTTGGCTTTAAAGAGGGTAATTTAAGTAAGCAATATTTTGGAAAAAGTAAAGTTTACACTAAGTAATTATAATAATATGTCGGCTGCAAATTCTTTCTCAAGTTAAAGGCAGTCTGATTTTTTTCTAAAGCATCGTAAATATTGTCGGTCAACAGTTACATTCAAATGATGTAGTATATACACACCAATGTTGTTGTATAGCAAGTCATTGTTCTTGATGCATGTTAGAATTTAACGTAGCCCTAAATGCATTTCGACCCTAACTTAGACTAACTAGGTATAGACTTGACTACTGTAAGTTATCAGTCCTAACGTTAGGCTATTGCTAAGCAGTAAACATATTGCTAGCACGGAAAATTTAAAGAGATTGTATTTCATAAGCGTGATTTCAAAAATACAATACCACTTTAAATATTTCTGAGCCAAATAACGGCGATTTTCGAAATAATTTACCAGCTATAAATTCCCTTATATTGCTCGTTCAGTGACAGGTTTATTAGCACCAATCAAGCGTAGCTAGTCCAAACATCGCCATATTGTATCCTGTATCGAAGCAGCAAATTTACAAACACAATAAACAAATTAAAGGGGTATTTCAGAGATTACGAAATAAAACAATCAGGCGAACTAACTAAAAGAAAGACTTCAGTGATATAAAAAAAATAATAAATACGTAGAATCTGTAAGTTAAATACATCTGATTGGGTTAAGTAAGAGGACAGGCGGATTTGTTAAATACGATCATTAAATATCATGTACCAATCCTTTAACCCACATTCCTTTGCACGCCGTTTGAAGATTCACACCGTAAAATAGTACCCCGTTATACATAATAGGAACACATGAGTATTGTTTCCAACGCCGGTTGCATCTATACTGAACCCGAGACCGAAAGTCTCGCACGGTGATGGTTATCCCCTCGCTCATCAAAATAACTTGACTCATATGATCTTTCTAAGTGCATGCAACAATGAATAACTCCTTGTGCAAACGTGGTACTATTCTGTGGCGGAGCTATAGGGGTATTGGTCAAGGGGGGCGAGAATGGTCTGTAGGGGTGCTTTCGACACTATCTAAGCGGAGCGCCACCACAGGTTGGCGCGGAGCGTACAGAATTTTTTTGAGTAAAGATACTCCCTAGATCGCCGGAAATGATCTTTCCTGGCCTTGCTAATTTGCAGATAAAAGATGAATAAATAGGTCTCATCGCCAACAAAATGTGACAAATGTCAATAGGTATAGATGAGAGCGCAATAAAAAAGTCAATAATCGCGAATAAGTAAAAAGTGGTAAAAAGCTGAAAAGGGCGCCAGCAGTCCATTGAGTCCGTCAGGGGGGGGGGGGGGGGCATCCGCCCCTGACTGTATGGACGCTCCACCACTGGTACTATTTACTACATAAGGAGCTGAAAGTAGTACGTATTTTGATATATATGTAAACTATATTCATGATTACTATTTTGCATGACAAGAACAAAGTTTGCATTGATCTTACCTTTCACTCACTTTTATGGCAGTCCTGCTGAACGGGAAATTAATTTATGGAGAACTAAACATGCACCATATCTTAATTTGTTTAAAAAAATGGTTTTGATCTGCTTGTGTAAAGTAATGTTTCCTAATTAAAAAAAAATAATTAAAAAAAAAATGTTTTGAGAGTGGATGTAAGATATGTCATTAAGCTTGATCGCGAATGTTCATTATTTGAGCCCCTAACATATATTAGGGGCAAATTGCAAGACCAATGACTTAAATAGCTGATGAGCAAACACTCTGGTGACCAAACACTATGCAGACAGTGGCGGCATTAGCCAAGGCAATCTAGGAGCAAGGCAATAGGGGATGGGGAGTGTGGGGGGGGGGGTATAACACGGTTTCCTCTCAATTCCGGTCTCCTGACAATTTTCCACATTAATGCATTGCATTGTAAGCTGTTCTAATACAAACGATTAGCATAGTTCTATATATATTTTGGATAATTAGCAGATCTGATGGGGGGGGGGGGAGAGACCGATGCCGGAAAGCGGAAATATAGAGGGTAATGCCCCTGATGCCCCCCCCCCCCCCTCCATGTAGCGCCGCCAATGTATGCAGGATTCAATAGATTAAATGGTAAAACTGAAATAAGAATAAAAATCCATCTCATTTTACAGTATCTCTATAATTCGATTTAGCATATAGGGAGAATATATTTAAGGATATATCATATTCTGTGGCATTCGACTATTGGTATATCCATTCATTTTGCTCTTTCCAGTGCAGCAATGAGCTGAAGCGACATCTTCAGCCTCCTGTGAGACCCGGCTTTATTTTGCCATTTTCAATAATTTGTTAAAGTGTTTCTCTCCAATGATCTAATGTTTATCACATTCAGAGAAAGTTTACGACCGGACTTTGGGATTAAAGATAAGACTAATCCAACTTAAGTAGACTTCCCTATTCAATTTTCACAATGACATATACTTATGATAACTCATAAAAGAGTGGAAGTTTCAACAGCATTGTTCCTCCCAGTTATTAGCGACTATCAGTTTCCTTGAAACGATATCGGAGAGATAGAGAAGTTATCTTTCAAAAAATGTTACAATGATTCTAATTCGTTGAGATTTGCCACCGGACAAGGTGTTGGCAAATCATGAGTAGTAAATCTGTCCAAATTGCGTCAGTTGGCGGATTTATAAACACTTCACAATGCAGAGTGTTTACGTCGACGAGTCCACAGGTTTTACGTACAGCAGCTAAGAGTAATATATATCTAACTGATCACTCTACCAATTCCAAAAAATTGTGCAAAAGGAATTGATATGTCTAGATTAATATTTTAAAGTCTTTTAATCTCCAAATTCCAATATATTGAAGCAGACAATTAATATACGGAAATCTCAAAGTTTCGTTCCAGTGAATGGGGAAGAGGGAGCCGTGACCCACTCCCCCACCTCCGAAAAAAATCGACTTTCTTCCATATGATAGTCTTACATTTTATATAAACACAAACACACTAAATCGTATATATACACCTGACGACAGCTATACTTTCACTACACGAATTGAAATGGAAATGATAGCTGCACTATTTTGCATGTGAGCTTCCTTATCAAAACTAAACTACCACATCTTTCTTAGACTGTTGCCTAGAATGGGCGTCAACCAACATGCAGTTATCCTGCCGCTAAAACAAAACTAATAAATTTGTGTCCTTTGTGAAGTATAGCCTAGTACACGGTGCCAACATCACACAATGGCGCATTCCAATTTTCAGTCAACATCGATCTATTCGTAGGCTATTGTCTTTCCTTTCCCACGTCTTCTACTCCTTTCCAAATACTTCCTTTCAACCTTTCATATCCATATTCCCCATAAACTTGCGTATGCAATATCGAGGTATCTCACCTTTCTGATATTATATAAACAGATATGTACATAATACCAAATGATGAATGTGCGAGGGCGTACTTGCTAAATTAAGTGAATAAAATGATCTTATCAGTTAAAAGTTTGGTGCGGCGTGGTATAGTTGAGTAACTTGAGTTAGCCTTGTTGCAGTTCGCCTGGCGGGGTCCATGTTGCATATATGCTACGAGACCAAATTCAAGGAGGACAGGTAAGAGGTTGCTATGTCACTGATCCCCCAGTCCCTACCATTAATCCCTCCATGCGTCTCAGAGCTTTTCGCAAGGATTGGCACAAGTGTGACACAAGGGGGTGCATGGGGGAGGGTAGTGGGTTCAGAATAGGAACTTAACCCACGTAATAAAATTGTAAAATGTAAAAGGGAACGTCGATGCGATCTCATATCCGCACCAACCGTCTCACCCCCCCCCCCCCCCCAGATCCCCGCCTTGAGATTGACCATTTTCACCAATCTTTTGAAAATATAACGGATATTTTTAGCTAAATATCATTTTCTGATAATAGTCATAAGTTCGGAATGAAAATTTCCCCAAACTTCCTTGTCCCTATACAAGTTTCTACTATTTATATTGAAACGTCTGAAAAGAAAAATGCAGAAATTTGAGCAACCATATTTGAAATTTCAATGTCAATTGAGCAAACTGAAAATTTGGATACAGTGTGTAGAAGGTTATAGTTTCTACTAGTGCGGAATTATTGCATATAAAGGACTCGTGACCTGCTCAGTCTGACTTGAAATATCTGCATAGCTATAGATTGGAGCCCTATTTTATTGCATAACATGCATGTCACATCTCCTTTAATAGACACACAGTCAATTAAGACTCATACATACACATTATACAATGGAATCTGCTTTCGTGTTGGATACTTTTCTTCAAGATTATGCATCAGCATTGCATTGGGTGTATTTGCTTTCAGTGAAGCTAGACATATTATAACGTATATGGCATTGTGCCAATTATAAGTCATTGTTACAAATTAATATACAAACTGGCAACTGGTTGAAGCATACTGATATATTACTCGTCTAAATGATCATTGCTTAACATTATATATAAATATTTAATGAAAAAACAAGAATGGTAACTTTTCAAAGTTTAAAATATTCTCAACCATGATTTTCTTTTTGTTAAAGTAATGCATAAAACCAAATCGATTGAATAAACTGTTTAAATATGGCCATTTTTAAAAACCAATGCACAAAATTCTATAATTCCATAACCGAGGACAAAAATAAAAGAGAATAAACATTTTTATATTCTGGTTTCAGCTATTAAAACCTCCTTGTAAAGCCATCATGACTCTACATACGATCATCAAACAAGATTACTAGCAATGTCTTCTTGACAAACATGTTTTTATTTAAAGATGTGTTAACCCAATATATAGTGTTATCTCAAATTCATGGTTGCGTACCATAATCACCTAAAACTAGGAATGTAATTAATTACAGGGAATGAGTAAACATCTGTATCGTTTGATTTCACAACACAACCCAATGAAACCATCTGAATTTATGTTGCACGGTTTGGACGTGAAATTTATCATTATTATGAGGATTAAAAGAATTAAAAGAAGGTATGTGTAGTGATGTCACTAGCTACATTCGTCACAGGGATTAAAAAGCTTTCATATAGCAATACTGAAGACTGGTGTACTGTCAGTATTTCTTGTAGAAATTGTCTTATCCTTGAGTGAATGTCAAAAATGACGAAGGCGGCTAAAAGCAAACTGATTTATTAGCCCATACTTCAGGAGAAAAGTGTACAATTTGTATTTTCAAAAAGTATGAAATATTTTGCAATACAGTAACGCTTGCTAAAATTTTAAATAACAATAAATATTACCATATTGCACTTTATCCTTATGAAAATTTTTACCCTGTATATCCAATTTGAGTTCACCAACAAGACGTACATACAGCTTGCAAATGCATGTATGTATTCAATTAGTACATATAGTATTTTATAGCATTTCAAAATATTTCCTCCAGAAATTGAGGATTATTAGAAAAGACAAACCTAACATATTACAAAGTGATCAACTTAATATATTTTTAAATTCTGAGTAAACTGCTTGCTGAAATTTGAGCATGGGTGACCATTATCTGGCTTTGTAGCAATACTGATCATCTTTAAGTCGAAAATTGTTAAGAAACCATATTGAGTAACTTTTATATATATATATTTATATATATATATATATATATATAACCATATTGAGTAACTTATATATATATATATTTATATATATATATATATATATATATAGGTACAGAACTGTACAACATTCAAAAAGATAAAAAAAAACTCCAAATATTCACTGAATACTACTTGTCTGAACATAGTGTAACAAATGAATATACTGTTTGACAAAAGAAAGTTAAACCTAAACTAAGTTGGTCATAAGTTGATAATATGATGAAAATTTTCCTTTTTGTACAACCATAACTTGTCAAAACTCCATTTAAAATTTATTTAGCTTCTTGTCTCTGTTATTAAGTGATATTTTTTTCTATGATATGTATTGCAGGAAGAAAGTGGAAATATGTAACTTTAAATAATGTTTTTGCATTTGGTAGTGATACCAATGTATATATATATGTTTATATATATGTATAATGATATATGTATTAACAGGCTATTCCATCGCGTTGCAACTCAGAGTTTCACGCACACATTGAGTTTCTTCAGAGGTGATCATCAGGCAACTGAATCTTTCAATGATGACTAATTCCTTTCGGGCTGTCAGGGGGCTCCTTTGAACGGTTGCCATGACATCGTTTGGATACAAATTTGCTAGGCTTGTTGATTGGTTGTAACTTTTGTTGACTCTGCTTCTTAATATGAAGTACTTTTTTTCCATACATCACTATTGTCCGTGAACTTCAACATGCTTAAAGTCTCTGAAAGTACATTTCTGGCGGTTTCAACTCTCCAATCTATTCCAAAGGCAAGCAAATTAGACAATCAAATGTCCTTGTGAGTAAAAAATCCACCCAATGGCAGTAAAAGAAGTCTTAACGTTTGATCATCAGCAACCGGTTTTCGTTTATGATTCTATTTATAGGCCAATATACTTGGCAGGAATACTTGGGAGTTTAGGCCTAAAAAAGTATGACTTCCTATCTGTTCACAGTTAGCCTCTTTGGAATAGCTGTCTGTTCTTTGATAGAACTCATTGGATCACAAAAGACACATGTACCACTACTAATAAAACACTTAAAATAACAGCATTTTGATATTTCCCCATGGCAACCTGCCCAGCAGATCCAGTCAACGTTTCATCATCAGTTTCATCGAAGTGAAAACATGATTCGTGCCCCCTCTTTTGTACTTCCAGATTTCTACTTTCGCAGAAATGGGTTCCATTTGTATATAGCTCACCAATTTTAGTGCCTTTTAACGTGGCGTCAGTGCAACTGTCTAATATTGAATCACAAAAGTCTTCACAAACAGTCAGTCTTTGATACGTATAAAATCTGAACTGATACGGTGAACATATATAACACATTAAGTAATTAATGTAACGTTGACACTTTGGCGTGGATCCTTGTAACGGTTTCATATTCTTAAAGGTTTCTTCAATCTCAATTTGAGTACAACAAGATTCATGTTTATACCAGGTACAATTCTTGACGTCTGGTTGAGGCGTTGGGGCTCGATTGTTGAAGAAGGTACAAAATTTCACTTGGGTTTCGTTCTCTTTGGTTTGATCCGTAGCATCTGGGGATCCTTCTCCCGTAGAATCTGTTGAATGTACTTGTATCTCAATCTGAGCTTTAACGAAAACAGAGAGCACACATAGTACGCCTAAGAGTAGCATCTCTTTTCGTTTTGGAAATTCCATATTGGCGTCCCGTAATGTAAGTTTTCCAGTGTTACAAATGTGTTAGATTTGCATATAACGTAACGGGATAGGCTACATGGAATGCTTACGGCCATAAAAATGTGTAGGCTTCATGTCAAAACCCTCTGTTACTAAAACAGTCATAATACCCACAATTCCCCAGAGCTTCCACAGTCGACTGTGAAGGTTATAGGCCTTTATATTGCAATTAGAGATAATTTGTTAAGAACTAACGACTGTCCAGTGAGCGAACCACAACACACGCTCAATACTGTACAAATGGTGAGTTACGAACCATCCTACCCCATGCACTTCAATGTTATACCGTAGACCTACATGTATAACGTTATTGTCTTCCTACGTCTCATGGATTCCAAAAAGCAACTAAACTAGCAATCTACGAGAACTCTCCATATGATAACACGTATCCAAAGACGTTGTGCTCATCCAAACAAGATTGTTCACAAATAGCCTCACGTCTCACTTCACAATAACAGACCTAAGAGCGTTGTATATAGTCAGTGCAAAAAATCACATCAACCGTCTGTTCAAGCGTGCCTTCCTTGCTAAGCACAATGTAAACCGTGGTAGCTAGCTGTCCTGAATGTAGTGCAATTATAGTTACCAATTAGAGGCCAGTCAAATCTTATGTTTACCAAACACATACATTTAAACAAATAATGTAAACAACTGGCATTCCAAATGTGCAGTCAGTCATGTATAATTGCATCTGAACAAAATGTATCCATGAAAACGTAACGGCACTACGCAGCAATATACACGTAACCAGTGATGGTTAGCTCTACATACGCTCACAGCTAGCCACACACAAATGAGTAATATTTAATTTCTAACGGACTATCAAATTGGAAGATTGTTGAAATGCACACACACGTTTTGAAGTGATATACTGTAATACCTAGTCCGTGCATTTCGATCGACGTACACAACAATATTCGTTAAATTGATTACTTCGGTGACGACAGCTGCGCGAGTTTCCAGTTTCGGTTAAAATAGGTTGAGATATCGACTTTTTAGTCTAAAATGGCTTGTGTTTCACGACATCGTATTATAGCTGTAGATACATTCTTCGCCGAGGATAAACTGTGATGAGGACCACATATCATATAGTATCGTACAAGAAGTGATGTAGCTTGCTACAGTAATTTTGTGTTGTCGAATTACTATAGGCCTTTTTTAATATCTGTTTTGAAGCAATTTTAATATTGAATTGGCAATTGCCATATTTATTTATGAGTTGGTGATAAGAGGCTTATTGTCAATATGTGTGCAAAGTTACAAATGAAAAATTGCAGTTGTCGAATAGATAACGTTTATGATGTTTATGTGGATATTTTGTCATAAAATTCATAATCAAAGCCGAATTTAAAAAAAAACGATAGTTTTGTATGAAACGGTCGAAATTTCGAGAAGAAACAAAGATTTTTAATGACAATGTGGAAATTTTGCACAGGAATACCAAGAACAATTCGAATTTTTTAAAGAATGAGCTCGAAATTTTCGATGACGTAGGCCTACATTTTGTCGAAACTTTGGTACAAAAAAAAAATCGTAATTTTGACATATTGCATTGGAAAAATAAATCCAACTAAAAAGAAGTTGAAAACTAAAAAGTCGGAATGCAAAGTCCAGATTTTGGGACAGAATTCGAAATTTAGGGATAATAGGCGAAATTTCGAGACGACAGTCGAAATTTCGAGACAGAGTAGAATTAGAAATTCTACAAACTTAGTTGACGTCGAAATTTCGGTATAAATAGTTAAACTTCGAAATATAAGCCGATTTTTAGTGGAAGGTTATCTTTAACCACTTGCGCGTAGCGATACCTTCGTGGTGTAAGGGGCTTCTCTCTACCCCCCCCCCCCCCTCCCAATATAAGAATCAGGGCATTTAAGTTAAACACTTGTATTGAAATTAATTTTCATGTCACCTTATAGACTCTACCAGTTGTTAAGAATCAAGATTTAGGAATAGTGACAGGAATTTAGCTGGGGCAAGGGTTCCTATCTTAACCATCATTTTCACTACATTTATGTTTAAGGCTTTGCGTGCAATTGCAAGAACTTAGAGGGCGGTAGGCACTAATTGTTCTAAGCAGAGCCGTATTTAGAGAATATACGGCCCTGGTTCTATATTTCGGCTCTGGTTCTAAATATACGGCTCATACTCCCAGAACCTATACACGAATACATACTAGTACATGTGGATAGGTAAACGCAGGTATCTCGTTTATCAGGGATCCAAATGGAGATTTTAATTAACTCTAGTTTGGAAGAAAAATTAAACAAGAACTAACAATTTGCTATTTGATTACCTGGCATGGAAAATCCACCTGAATGAATGATCCAAGCAATGCAACGCTTTGGAGTGCATCCCAATTAAGAAAAGCGCGGCTTTGAGGATTTACAGTGAGCTGCAATTCCTTTAACCACTTCACCCAACTTTCATGAAAGTTAGTTATTGGAGTAGGCTACTGAATAACAATCGCATAAGTCTTGAGGCATTCAGTGAGCTGCTTGCTACAGTTATCTTTGCCAACACTTATTCATTGGTTATTGGAGTACTGAATAACAACCACATCAGTTTTGAGGCATTCAGTGAACTGCTTGCTGCAGTTATGTTTGTCATCACTTATTAAAGTTGGTTATTGGAGACTAGTACTGAATAACAACCACATAAGTCTTGAGGCATTCAATGAACTGCTTGCATGTATGTCATAACTTATCAAACTTGGTTATTTGAGTACTGAATAACAACCACATAAGTCTTGAGAAAGACCAGGGGAGACATGGGTCAGGGGGATACATCCCTAGAGCATAGGCTCATATTGGGGGCTGGGGTCTGGGAAAATTAAGAATATTATAGTCCTATTTTTTCCTTTCTGGTGGGTTTTATTGTATTTTTTGACAATTTGAGATAATAAATAATGTATCCTTTTTTTTTAAGAATAGTGTATTCTGAATATCATAATAAAAGAAAAATAAAGACTGCAAAATGAAGGCAAAATGACATAATTGTCCATTCCCCCGACCCCACCCTGTGGAGTCAGTCTAGTTCTAAATGTCTATGAGTGGGGGCAAAAACAGCTTCATGCAGGCCTGTCTATGGTACAGATATCATATAATGATATTTTATGTACCAATATTTTCATCTGGGTTTTCACCTGGTGTCATGTGGAAACAAGACACAATTGAAAAATGTTCATTAAATACAGTGTGTTAACAACCATTGATTCTAGTCATCTGAATATTTTTTACCTTGTAGTCAATCAAGTGTATTTCAAAAAGAAAACCTTCGATAGTTGTGTTTTCAATGAAACACATTGTAAGTATGAACAAACATTATAAGAATCAACGCAAAAGTTGGTTTAATTAACCAAGTATAAAAAACAATACAAATAACAACGATTGGTTGGTTTGAAAAGACTTCAATTAGAAGCCGTAATCAAGTTTACGTTTAATTTTTCGACAAACGACTACAAAAGGTATAATACAATAGTTGGAATAAAGAGTTCATTGCCACAGCCTCATGCTATCTCTTCTTGAAGCCATATTTCTTCCGTTCGTAAAAGAGATCCGTCTTTGCGCTTCCAAGGTTCACTATTTTGGGGCATCCATCTCTCTGTAAAAGTGAGGGAAAAAAAAGGGCAGTGCAAAAATCATTTTACAGTAATGAGTTAAGCAGTGTCCCTTGAAACGAATAGACTCCACTCCTATCTCCTATGAATACTGACTGTTGACATATTAACAAACTACAAACATTGCACTTCCAAAGGGTCATCCAAATTGTGACCTCTTGGATCACCCTTTGCATCATTATCTCGTATGATATTCAGGGATGTGCCCACGCTGGGTGGCACCGCCCAGCACGAAAAATTACCGCCCAGCACTGTCTGAGAAATCGCGAATCCCGCCCAGCACTATTTTCATCTAAAATTCCGACATTCCTAACAATATATTCAACATAAATTGGGCCTAGCCTATGCCAATATCATACAGACTAATAATGCATCAGTTACGCATGCGAGAAACATTACTTACGACTCTCAATCGGTCCCTTGTAAAATTTCTTTGAAACAAACTAATAACTTTCACCAGGTTCGTAATATATTTCACTAATAAAAAAATGAAAATTTTTTAATTGTTAGCAAAACTAGTGTATGTGCTTACAAAGCTACACAAGTGCCAGCATTTGGCATCTGAGCGCCTTCAAAAATCGAAAAAATTTCTCAAAGGGGAGGGGACACCCCCTCCCCCTTAGACCCCTCCCCTAGGACGGCGATCAGTATACCTGGCACTCAGGAAATCCTGGGCACATCCCTGGATATTGCATGAATCAATGCGACAGATGGATAGTTCCTTTAGAGTTTGTAACTTCATACTGCATTCCACAGTTACACATACAGACTGATTTTACAGACATGATGCTGAAACTACCATTGACTACTATTTATCAATTACACAGCAAATCAGACACCAGAGAAACTTATCGCACACATATTTGTGACTTTGTATTGAGGATACAGTGGGCCTTCAATCTATGCTACTATAGTTAATTTCAGGCATATAATAATGCTACTTACAACTGGAATTGTGATCCTCTCTGTCTCTTTTGAAATCTGAATATTAAAGGGGGGAGGGAGATGAGGGAGGCAGTGGGGAGGAGACATGGGCAGGAGGGAAGACAACTCTTCTGAGAGTCTATAAGGTAAAGAGAGGAGCGAAGTAAATGTTAAAATATTTCTTACGTCTTTTTCCTGTATTGTGCACTCCTTACAGTAATAAGCGTCGGATACGCCCGGACCACCACAGATGACACAGCGACCCTGGTAGGAGCCGTAGTTGCATTCGTCGCAGATGCGAACTAATGTATTCGGCCGCACGTACGAATCGCAGATGACACATTTACCGTCACACTTTTCACAGAGTCTGCCGATAGCTGCAAAATAAATTCAGGGCGATAGAATGATATGTTGAGTCACGATCATGTGTTCAGCTTAGACTTAACAGAGCATTTTCATGAGACTGGTTTGCTGTATTTCAAACATGGTGACCAAATTTAGTTTTGTTTTCAATACAATATAACTATCATAGCAGTTGCCAAAATTGAAAAAAAGATGTACACTTTAGATTAAAATTATATAGTTAAGGCTCCCAGTCAACTTCAGAAATCAAACATCTGGCCTAAAAATGGTATTTTCTGAAAAGCTCTGGATGTTCAAATCATACAATGTGTAATCTAACTGTTCAGGTGAAATTTTGTTTCTCACTACTCATGCATTTGCATTTAGCTTAGATAAGCGGTTTGTCAAAACTTATTTTCCCCATTTAATTTTTGATGGTGACGCAAATAGGGACTTCTTCAAGTACTGAACCATAAGGTATCAAAATCGTTTGAAGACAATTCCGACAACCATTTATCAATTAAATGTTTCACCAAGTTTGGGTACCATTCCTAGATCAAATCCCATCCTTGGTAGGATTCTTCCATTTATGTTATTTGAATTTGAATTTATTTTCCACAATCGGAAATTCGGCTTACACAGGTCGTGAACGAAAAAAGAAAAGAAAAAAACAAAAGCAATAGTATAAGTATCAATAGACTGCGATACACATACAGTAATACAAACAAATATACAGCAAGTCCTACAAATAAGAAACTTATCTTCTCACTAGTGAATTAAATATATGGATAGAATTAGGCACAAATGAGTATATGTAGCGGGCCCTAAGTGTACGTGGTGGGCATAAACGCAATTGTAATTGTAGTGCTCAAACAAAGGGTGTGTTGGGTCTTGCATGATTTGTTTCAATTTATTGCGGACCCTCTCATGATACAAGCACTCTAACGAAGGTAAGTGAGCGTCGATTACCCGCTGCGCAACTTTCCTATGTTGTGGCTATTCGCCCAGCAGCCAGGGGAATTACAATTTATAACCCACTACTTGTCTGGCAGTTAATTAACCAATCAGAGTGCAGAGCTTAGCAGGTGCAGAGTAACACACCATCCACACTTGTTGATGAAGTTCCAAGCGATAACGGTTCAAAGAAATTGTTATTCACATTTCATTTTAGAAATCATTTGATGAATGACAGGTATTCAATAAACATGAACAATGTTCTGTCCACATCCACAGTTTAAAACATTCTGGTGATGAGAACCTGCTCTCCTATTGTTAGGTGCCATTTCAATAACCACCTCTCTAAATCTGCACGCGCAAATAACTGGTTAATGAATCTATCTGTACTATGTGCATATAACTAGATACATGCGGTTCCATCTGTGACCAGCTGCCAAGGGAAGAAGCAACATAAGAGGGCAGTTCGCATTATTTTCTGCTTGCTTGGTTAAAAATTGTTATGTTTCTTATTCATCCAGGTGACATGGGAATAAGGTAATTTTTTTCCTTATACTCCCAGCAGAGGATGAATAGCAAGCACTAGTGATGGGAATGGTCCAAAAATTTGCTCCCAGTACCTTTTTGCTAATTTTGGTCGGTTTCCCAGGTACCCATTCATTACGCATTCAACATACAAGTTGCTAAAACCCAACTCAGCTAACTTTATGTATTCAACACATTCGATGGTTTTCCCCGATGTTTTTTTAGTGATCTATGAAAAAGTTTTGTAACTCTTTCAAGCCTAACAGAGCAATGCCTCATTGAAGGAATTTCTCTTAAACATGTGGTTTGTGTTCAAAATTGAAAAATTCCTTAATTCATTTGTTGGGGTATAATTGCATAAAATTGCTAAAATTAATCACTGGGAGACAGTTAACAGAATATTTTGCAACCAAAACTTTCTTACAAGAAAGTAACAGTACTTATACGGCACCGCGACATCACACTTGCGCTAGGACTATCCAACATGTTCTTTCATTGTTCTGCACAGTAGGGCTAGCGCTCAAAGAGGTCCCCTCTATTGATACATTAGTTGGAAAGTCCACAGAAACTACAACAATCAACCCTTGTTTTTGTTACAGTTGATCAAAACTTTCACGAGCAGGAAAAGTAACAAATACTTAACAATACTTAACAAATACTTAAACACATCAAAATATATGGGATCATGGGAATAACACCAAATGATGAAATTAAGGAAGAAAGCTCATGAATTTTTCCTCCCTTTCATTAATTCGAATAAAAATGTAATTGGAAATGGAGAACGATGTTTGTATCTGTTCGAATTTCTGAGCTGGGTAGAGACGGCTTAGACCAGGTTGTAATTTTTCGGTGGGCCCACCGGATTCCTGTTTCCATCACTAGTAAGCACTAAACCTTATTCGTAGCTGCCATGCGAATAGCAAAATATGTTTCTCTTAATCTTATTCCACCAGCTGCATAGTCGTGACCTTTATTTTAACCGTATAGGGCCTATATGTGAAGTGTCATCAATATGACAAGATGACACCCCACTATTCTGTAAAAATCCCTACCTACATTAATTATACTAAGTAAAAGGATGTGAAGTGTCTCCCCGCTATCAACCCTGGCAACCTAGAAGTTCGGACAATATATTCCCAAATGGAACGCAGTCGTGGTCATTTATGGGGTAGGGATACAGCACAGTATTCCCGTTTTCGATTCGCGGATCTGGTACCACTGTCTTACTTACTGAATAGGACATGTTTAAATATATTAAACCAAGAGGCCTAGGTCTATAGCATACACATTACATATAATTTGGGAGATAAACATTCACGAGCATTTTCCAAGCAAAATTTTATTACCGACGCCAGGCTGTTTTCTGCAAAAAATTAAATCTGGGTGATGCTTAGCCATTTTTATACGAAAAACGATTGAGTAACACGCACAATAATGTAATCAGAAACTGCACCAGCACGCGATAAAAACGGTGTGTGTGTAATCTTGGGAGGCCAGAATGATATCATGAATATATGTTAAATTGCCATTGATTTGGTGTTGCAACCAAAATCAAGATGGCAGCTTCCATGAATCCGCAGCGTGAGAAAAAGCAAACGAATCCCACCGAACAGGAGAGACAAGCAAGTGCAAAGGAAGATACAGAACCGTCGTCTTTAGAAGAGGAAATCCTAAATGAACAGAAAAATGTTACCTTCTCATCTCTGGTAGGTCAATGTTTAGTTATATTAAGGCACAACAACTATACGTAAGGCCTCATGTAACATTAGGCTGAGCAAACTAGTGTAGTAGTAGTACTAGTGAAAAGTACTACTAACTACCACTAGCCTAAGGTACTTCTAGTACTGTAGTAGGCCAGTATTAGTATAAGTACTGTAACAGGACGAATCTGTGGCCTACTGCCATTCATTGTAACTAAAGATATTTTGTGCTATGAGACATATGCAAGAAATTTCTATGCTCCACAAAATATTATGTAGGCTAAAGCTAAAAGGGTGTGAAGACTCGCGCAAAAAGAAACGTCTAATGCCGGTAATTTGACCTAGTTTCGAATGAGGTGTAATAGAAGTTTTAAGCACCACCATCTCCCAGAAAATACACACACAGCTTGCTACCGTCGGTAATTAGACACTAGTGTTAAGTCAGTACATATGCTGCCGTCAATACCCACAGCATAGTATACAAACGATACAGCGATGGACATCTCAGGTCCAGCTAAAGATAACAAGGTATCACGTTTCATTACTGTCTGCATTTTGTAGCGACACGAACAAAACATCACTTGCAAGCAACAGAAAGTTAACTTTTTCAGACGGCCGCACGCGGTTTGGGGCGAGTCTTCAATGCCTTTAAGAGCAGGTACAGATCACTAGGCTACTGTCAGTGCAACTGATGGTAACAGGAACCAGGGCATTGGACCGAAAAAAAAAGTCACTAATGGTTATCCATATTCAATTACAGTTTTATTATCAAGTCTATACTGTAGTTGTCTTAAAAGTACATTTTACAACAGTTTCAGAAATTCAAATCACCATAGATTGCCTTTCTTGTATTATCTACTCTGACTGTACATGTAACATGTGACCAGATTTGTTGTGAGGCAGACAAATAAGTGATTTCAAGAAATGTTTTCTGTCATCTTTTTGTGTAGGGCGTCGTCGATGTTCTATGTGATGCCTGCGAAAAACTGAAATGGAAACATCCTTCCAAAATTCAGAGGGAGGCCCTCCCGCTTGCACTTCAAGGTAGGAAGTACCAGAGAATTTATTGTGCATTGATTTTATGTTTCGGCTTTATTCATGAAAAGCAAAAATCTCCAATAAACCAAATTTAAGCAAAAATATAATAAATGTTCAGCCTTGAGCCCTTTTTCTTGCCTATAAAACAGTCACTCTTTGTGCTTGGATGATGTAAGCCCTGACTAATGGAACTTCCCAGAATATACTATTCTTCTGAAATGTTGTATTTATTACCAATATGTGGTTGAAAACAGGTGCTTGGGTATGGAATAGAAGTTTGATTTCAGTCACTGACCACAGGAAACAAGTCTTGTGAATTCGGTAATGGGTATAAATGAAACCAGTTATGAGGTTGGCAAGTGGATCAATATGCCTCATTTAAATAGCTCTGTTTTTATATATTTTTTTGAAATCTCCGACTTCTTCATCCCTCTGAAAATACAGAGGAAATGTTTTGCTTTTGTTTTAACAGGGAAGGATGTGATTGGCTTAGCAGAGACAGGCTCGGGAAAGACCGGTGCATTTGCCCTTCCAATCCTCCAGGCATTGCTGGAGAACCCTCAAAGGTTGTTTGCACTGGTACTTACCCCGACCAGAGAACTAGCATTCCAGATATCTGAACAGTTTGAGGCTTTGGGTTCCAATATTGGGGTGTCATGTGGTAGGTGATTTTCTTTCTCTCCTCATCAGTGTGGTTAAATGTGTGATGTGATTATTGGGTTAAAAAAGGAGATCTATGAATGGGTACTATCTTGGAGCAAGAGGTGTTAGTGTTAGTCACTGTGAACAGTCAACAGTGCACAGTAGTTGACAATGTAGTATATCCATGATGGCTCGTTGTAAAACAATGTGAAGTAGATTAGAAACACTTAATGTGGTCTTTGGAATAGGATATATATTGTGCATAATACATACAAAGGAGAGTGTGTATTACTGGTTACATATCAATGTGGAGCCAAGGTTTGTGGGTCGTACAGAAGCTGTATTGTTGATGGTTATGGTGTACTGAATTCAGTTTGGGGGAGTGTTTTGATATTTAAAGGATTTAAGAATGAAGGAAGGTGGGGGAGGTGTATGTTGGACACTAGCAATTGTGTGAGGATCTACATCACACTCTGCCAGTAGATTTGAAGTGTAATTTTTTTTTGCTACCTGTTTAATGATACTTTTATAAACTTTGTGACGTGTCGTTTCTCCTTTCTCTTTAAGCTGTCATCGTGGGAGGTATCGACATGATGACTCAGTCCTTGCAGCTTGCAAAGAAGCCCCATATTGTGATCGGTGAGTTTTATTTATTTGGCTTTGGTGTTCCAGTGGCATGTAAGGCTTGCTTTCCCTGTAGCCTCCTTTTGGGGTTAGTGTATTAGTTAAAGCTAATTTCTGTGTTACTACAGAATGCTTCACATCTTCCAAATAATTCTAGAACATGAAAAAAAGAAGACAAAGAAGAAGGAATAAAAATTGCTTTATAACATTATTTGTTTCATTTCGTATTTTTAGGGGAGAAGGAGGTTTACTTTCTAACAGCGTAATGTGGGGCTCATATCTTCTTCAGGGTAGATGAAGTTAGGACTAGGCTTCTTAAGACTCTTTCACAAAGTTCAATTTATCTTGAATTATTTGTTTCCAGTATGCACATATTAGTAACTCATTGTAGAGTTTAAAGGATTGTAAGAAGGTTGTTTATTCTCATCGAGTGCTCAGAAAAATCATGACCCGGTTGGTCTCTCTTAGGGGTAGGGGCCAATACTTTCATCGATTAGTTTACCTGAATTGGAAGTACGCCAGGGCAGCAATTTGTCAACATTTAGGCCCACTTCCCAGGGCCTTTCTGCGAGGACCGAGTCGTGCTCCAATTGAAACCCACCCTTCAGAATCGATGCCCAGCATGCAGGGATGCTGACGTGGACCATGGATTTGAAGACATGTGAAAAGTCCTGGGTTGCTCTAGAATGATATTATAACATTAGTAGTGAATTGCCAACAGCTGCTTTGATTAGCATTAGTAAATACATACTGTATATAAATATTTATGTTTACTCTGGGATTTTGTTTGAGTCATCCCTATTATTTCTACTTGCTTATTTCTGTCACTTAGCAACCCCAGGGAGACTTGTGGATCACTTAGAAAACACGAAGGGGTTCAGCTTGAAAGCTTTAAAATATTTGGTAAGTTTGCATATGGTTTGTATTTTTTAAATTTATTATGATTTTTTTTTATTTTTTATATTTTTATATACATTTTCTATACTACATGAAGATTGTTGATTGTTGGATTACATTTTCCTCTTCAAGATAAGAAAAAGCAAAGCCTTATAAAAACTACAAATATTGATTGAAAGTTACTGGTGATTAAGAAAACAATGTTTGCTGGATCAATTTTGATTATTTAAGATGTCATCAAAGCTTTTCCTTTCTCTGGTATCTAGTATTTCCAAGCTGATTTTTAATTGACATCGTGCTATTAAAATACCACATAGTTCTATTGTACCCAGGGTTGTGTGTGAAAACCTTTTTTGCCCCTTTGTGACAGTCGCTTCGATCGCCTCTTATTTCAAGTTTGTCTCTTTCTCTTCTCAAGGTGATGGATGAGGCTGATCGAATCTTAAACATGGACTTTGAGGTGGAAGTGGAAAAGATCTTGAAAGTCATTCCAAAGCAGAGGAGGACATACCTTTACTCGGCAACAATGACCAAAAAGGTTTGTTGAAATCTGACACTTAATTAAGTAGGATAATTGCCATCCCAATGGTGGCCCCTGCCTTCCATCGTCAGCGGAGGGAAATATTTCAGTCGGGGAAAATGGTTCAGTAAGGAGAGGGGATATATTTTAGAAACAGACCACATCTACAGGTATAACCCCCCCCCCTCCCCCCATTTCAACCTAACACCGAAATCAACCATTAATCATAGACCTAATTTGTAGTCTAAATATGCCTCAGACTGCGCTGTTGATAACTTAACTTTGTTTTTTTCTCTGCGAGGACCCCCAGATCCCCCTTAATGGGAGTCAGCTTCGATTACCCCAAGGCCAAGCACCTCAGCCTCATTTATAAAACTCTTGATTTGCCTCTGACCTTTCCAAAAAGGTTCATGCCTCTGCCTTGATCAGTTGGGAGAAGTTAGACATTTGTCCCCTCTTTCCCCCCCCCCCCCCCGCCCTACGTGTAGGCTGCTGACATTCCATCAATCTTTGCTTTTCATCTTACAGGTCGCTAAGCTGCAAAGAGCCTCATTAAATGATCCCGTCAAAGTGGAAGTCTCCACAAAGTACCAGACGGTGGAGAAGCTCCAACAGTACTACTTATTCATGCCTGCAAAGTTCAAGGTTTGTATGGTACACTGTTTCTCCATGTGCCAGTGAATGCCCTGTTTTTACTCTCAAGGAGATGGTAATATGTTACCATATGATGTCAGTTTTTTTTAATGTTGATAATATATGGATCATGAAGCGGGATAAGGAAAAACAATTTGATGTGTTTGGCCATGTATCATAAATTCATAAATTTGCACCATGGTCTTATTAAAAAAATGGAAGTAGTTAAATTTGTTTAAAATTGTTATTTCTTAGCGATGAAACAAGCTACGAAGGATTTAGTAAGGTACTTATTCTTTGCACCTACTCTGCCTTACATCTTTCCTCTGATTCTGTCACAAAAGCCAAAATCATACTTCACAAAAATATTACTTTATGTTGGTACGGTACATGTTTCATACTTTCATAACGTGAAATTGTCGACGTTCCGTTCTCTCTTTATGTATAGGATTGCTACCTTGTTTCCATCCTCAACGAGTTGGCTGGCAACTCCTTCATGGTCTTCTGTGGTACCTGTAACAACACTCAACGGACGGCACTGATGCTGAGAAATCTTGGATTGACAGCAATACCCCTTCATGGTCAAATGGGACAGGTGGGGTTTTGAGGCAGCTTTAACTTGCTGAGCTTGATCGTTTATTCGAAAATACTAGATGTAGTTTATCAAGCATTAGCAAGACCTTTGAATGCTGATTTGGTGGATTTTACATGTAGTTACCAGCTACATGAAATTGATGTTTAGTTTAGTTTAGTAGAATAAAAAGGATCAGGAGGGACACTCAAGTCCAGGACCCTATAGATGAGAAAAAAAAACTGAAGACATCAACACTCAGACCCTAATTACAATGCTTAAAGTGCTTGTCCATAGCATTCTTAAACCCATTTGCACGACTTGCAAGTACAACTTTCTGAGGCAAACCGTTACACTCATTCACAACCCGATTAGAAAAAAAGTTATGCTGAATATTAATCCTGCTTTGTGACTTTTGGAGTTTAAGATGATGACCTCTGGTATCTTATTTGGAATTAGGAAAGATTTGCTCTTCTCCAAAAAGTTTCTTATATCAGATGGAAATTTTT
This sequence comes from Apostichopus japonicus, assembly GCF_037975245.1. Classification (NCBI taxonomy): domain Eukaryota; kingdom Metazoa; phylum Echinodermata; class Holothuroidea; order Aspidochirotida; family Stichopodidae; genus Apostichopus; species Apostichopus japonicus. The sequence goes on from NC_092579.1 coordinate 23,174,008, forward strand.
TATTAATGCTTGACGTTCAAATATTTCAGAGCTGGGGTTTGCAATTGAAGTTCTACAAGGGTCATATCAAAACGGCCAGAGATACACCAAAGGCCTCACCATACTGTGTACCCTGTTAGAAAACTTGCAGGTGACATGGAATATTTGTTTTGTGGGTAGCTATGTGGCAGTTTTTAATTTTTATAGGTCAAAATGAAATATTTCTTGATCTGCGTATATGGCCCGCAGGCCCGCCTAACGAGAATCCCTCTTGTACAGTTTTTGATGTCTGTTTCTTTCGTTTTATCCCTTCAAGGTCAAACGGTTAGGCTCGTTGAACAAGTTTAAGTCGAAGAGCCGATCAATTTTAATTGCTACAGACGTTGCAAGCAGGTGAGCTGATTTGGTTAATATTTTTATTAAAGTTAGTGTAAAAATAACTTTCTAAACAGTTTCAGTAAAGTAATTCAGATAATGGAAAGGTGACAACAAAGAGTTAAATATAACGTCTTCTCTTTACATCCTTACATACTGAGCTTGGAAAAGAACTCTTTTCACAATTGTGTCCACAAGAAAACTCTTTCACATGAGTTGAAAAAGGTGGATGATTTCCTTCAAAATGATGACAACGGCAGAAAACAAAAAATAGAGGAAATAAAATAGGAAGGCGTGTCTGTGTATAGGTTTATGAATTTATTTCTTTAGTTTTTGTATGATCTATTTACATACAGTTGCCATGATAAACTCCACATTGACAGGGTTACTGTGATCCTTGTAAGATCAAAAATTATATTTTTACTTGCTCCAACGTTTGTTTTCCTCTTCTTTGCGCAGAGGCCTGGACATACCCCACGTCGATGTGGTCATCAACTTTGACATACCGACGCACTCCAAGGTAAGGGAAGCCTTGTGGTTATTTATTTTACCCATGGTGTGTCAAAAACTAGATCTTGAAGAATAATGTTACATGCGATCGACATTCATTCAAGCGAGCTCTTACCATTTTTTTCCCCCATCCTTTCTCCAGGATTACATACACAGAGTTGGAAGGACTGCGAGGGCCGGCAGGTCAGGAAAAGCGATTACTTTTGTATCGCAGTAAGTATGTCAGAAAATTTTTGTTTAGCGGTGCTAGAATAGATGTAGTATCGTTAGAATCTAGAGAGGTGGATGTCAAGACCTAGTACACTTGACGTATAGTTTATTGCTTGTGAGAAGAGGATGTTCATGCATTATTTAAATTCATTGTGATGGTTTTCTGTAAAATGAAGGACAGAGGGTTTGGTTCGAACATGAATGTCGGGAATTTTTTACAAGATTGGAACGAAAATTTTCTTCTTTTTTTCTCTCAGATATGATGTGGAATTATACCAAAGGATAGAGCAACTCATTGAGAAGAAACTACCGCTCTATAAGACGGAGGAGTCGGAGGTGATGTTACTCATGGAGAGAGTGTCTGAAGCTCAGAGATTTGCTAAAGTGGTGAGAACAAAATTATGAAACTAAAAATTTGGTTTATTGCAAAACTCAAAAGATTCAACCATAGCAGTGGAGGTTTACCACACCATACTCAACAAGTCTATGTACAGCTGTACACAGCTCCATTTAATGGTTAGAAACGATGGATTTAGCCATTATCATTCAAGGAGCATTTCCGCACCATGTTACAAAGTGTGTGTGCAGCTATTCACAGCAGTGGCAAACCTAGAATGGTTGGCACCTGGGGGATCCTTCCTTTGTCACCCCATGCAGGGGATTCCATTCTGAGGAGGTTATAGGAGAGGGGATGTCCCTTTAAGAAATTTTGGTGGCTTAGATGCAAAATGGTGCTTTCTTTAAACTGTATTATATACCCACTTGGTATGCCACTGGTTCACAGCTCTGTTGTAGGAACACAACAGCTGTAGTGAAAGCAGCCTCTAGTATGACCACATCATGTGCAAGTCACAAGTCCTTTGATAGTTATGAAGTTTGATAGCAGGAATCATTTTTGGTGATGCATACAAGTATAGCCTGGAGCATCATCACATCATGCTGTGAGTCTGTGTGTAGTTGCACAAACCATCACCACACAATGTGAGAGTCTGTGTGTAGTTGCACAAAGCATCACCACACAATGTGCGAGTCTGTGTGTAGTTTCACAAACCATCACCACACAATGTGAGAGTCTGTGTGTAGTTGCACAAACCATCACCACACAATGTGAGAGTCTGTGTGTAGTTGCACAAACCATCACCACACAATGTGAGAGTCTGTGTGTAGTTGCACAAAGCATCACCACACAATGTGAGAGTCTGTCTGTAGTTGCACAAACCATCACCACACAATGTGCGTATCTGTGTGTAGTTGCACAAACCATCACCACACAATGTGAGAGTCTGTGTGTAGTTGCACAAACCATCACCACACAATGTGAGAGTCTGTGTGTAGTTGCACAAAGCATCACCACACAATGTGCGAGTCTGTGTGTAGTTGCACAAACCATCACCACACAATGTGAGAGTCTGTGTGTAGTTGCACAAACCATCACCACACAATGTGAGAGTCTGTGTGTAGTTGCACAAAGCATCACCACACAATGTGAGTCTGTCTGTAGTTGCACAAACCATCACCACACAATGTGCGTATCTGTGTGTAGTTGCACAAACCATCACCACACAATGTGAGAGTCTGTGTGTAGTTGCACAAAGCATCACCACACAATGGGTCTGTGTGTAGTTGCACAAACCATCACCACACAATGTGCGAGTCTGTGTGTAGTTGCACAAACCATCACCACACAATGTGAGAGTCTGTGTGTAGTTGCACAAAGCATCACCACACACTGTGCGAGTCTGTGTGTAGTTGCACAAACCATCACCACACAATGTGAGTCTGTGTGTAGTTGCACAAACCATCACCACACAATGTGCGAGTCTGTGTGTAGTTGCACAAACCATCACCACACAATGTGAGAGTCTGTGTGTAGTTGCACAAAGCTTTGTTGATATGAGCAAAGTCATCGTTTAGCAATGCTCTCAATGGATGTTTACAAGAGAATGTTTGTAATCTTTAAATCAGTATCATCAGGGTCTTCACCTTGAAAATTTATAGGTTTATCTGGAATTATCTCGGAGAAAAATTACCTCTTTCATAGGAAATGAGGGAAAGAGATGAGAAAAAGAAGAAAGGCAGAGGTGGACGGAACGATGACTCGGATACAGAGGAATCATCGGGCCTGAGGAAGAAATTTAAGAAGAAACGATAACGGGAGCCGAGAGAAGTTAACACGGCAACAGAGTCTTTGTTACGAAGGTGGGACAGAAAGACAACGCGGCAGCGATGAAATAGGAAGATAGGCTCAAAAGCAATATATTTACATCAACCGTGTGCTAATGGAAGCCATTCTGCTACTAGGTAAATCTCGCAAGGCAATGATTTACCAAAGTTAACTGGGACTCTTGCTGTGGTGGAATTTTCATTTCAGTGTTGTTGTTTCTGGTGAAGCAAACCTTTCTGGGACACTGTTGCAGAGGATTGAGTGCATGGCTTTGTTCTAAACCGGGGGCAGTAAATGTGGAATGACCAATTATCGGTCGGTCGTAGTGTATTACAAAGATTTGTAAATGTGATTGTGATCATGCCAGATTAAAACAGATGACTACCTAATTGGCTAAAAAGACAGTTGTCATAACAACTGCCTTTCTAATTATGGAAATAGGATATGAAAGATAGCATTCACATAGAGAAAACGCTGTCCAATAACGGAGAACATTGTTTTAAGTGACGTTATAATTAAGTATGGTTAGAATCTGGAGAGGTATATGGTAGTAAGACCTACTTCACTCCATGCATAATTGGTTGCTTGTGCGAATTCATTGGGATTGATTTCTGGAATACGACCTTAACATGGTGCTCGAGACTCTTGCTGTGAAGGACATTGTCCCAATGCTACATAAAAGATTGATTTTGTCCACTAGGATTGTTGTGTAATGTAAAATTATGGTTCTTTTATGTATAATAATGTAAGGTAGAGAGTATTTCAGATACGGAACATTAAATTCACAGCCTGTAGTGACAAATTAATATCGGACTTTATCGATATCTGGCAGGCTTTATCGATAAAAGTAATGTCGCACACGCATCGAGGGTGATGGAGATGTGAATCATTGTTCTTCTATGAATAATAACGTAAACAAAGGTTAGTATGCTTCACTGAAGTTACATTCTAAACATTGTCACTCAAAATGATAAAAGGCAAAATATATAAAATCAGTGCAGAAAATTTGATGATTTTGTTTGCAGTTTATTTCACTTCAGCTATTTTCATCTCAGACATTCCTAGATTCCTAAGCCACCACCGTCACATAACCTGCTTGACCCTACCAAGCAAGAGACGCAAAAAACACAAGGAAAATCAAAACTAGAGTATCCTCAAACCTCAGAGACAGACCACTGAAAACAATTTTGGAAAGTAAATTTTTAGGTTAGCCAATAAATTCCATAAAATATTTGAAAACAATCGTGTAAAATATTTTTGTATAAAGGAAATTAACAAACAAACTATTTATTTCAGATTATATGTTGATATTTTCTAATATCAGAGTAAATTGAGGAAGACATGATTTTTATATCAATTTTCACCAAAACGTTAATAGTTTTCACCAAACGTTCTCATTAATGGCTTTTTTTCAGTGATTGTCAACTTTTATCCAACCAATTTGGTAAAAGTGTTTAAAACAAAATATCCATAGTAAGAATATTAATGGGAGATTAGTCATGAGTCCATTTGAATGTGAATGTTTCATCTTTTCCAAACAATTTTTTTGTACATAATCTTTATCACATACTAATAAATTACTGATTAGGAATAATCATTATTTTGGTCTGTACAGTCATATTAGATATAAATAAAATATAATACATAATACACATTATGCAGCAGTTTAGCAAGATGCACCGTTTTTAACTTTTTTCATTCAAGTCAACATTTTTTTGCCTCAATTCCTGAGTTGATCACATAACTTATGAAAAGATATATGAAATCGATGACAAAATTAGATAAATAGAAGTTCACAACTTCTTGTATTAAAGGTAGCAAGATTTGGTGCAGAGCTCAGATAACAATTGACCATAAATATTAATATACATATATATCTATATTAAAATAACCAAACACAAAATTGCTACAAGATACACACACACATATATATACATATATATATATTTCTATATATATATATATATTTCTATATATATATATATATATTTCTATATATATATATATATATATATTTCTATATATATATATATATATATTTCTATAAATATATCTATGTAAGTATACATACATATACATACATCTCACATTGTTGAATCAATAAAATGAAGTGAAGCATATTAAATTAATGTAAGAATAATAAAATTTGTTAAACTTAATGGAGATAAATGCCCAAGCCAACACAGACATGAATTAAGGTCTGAGTAAGCAAAACTCCTAATATAATAAGCAAAATCCACTATATCATACATACATACACGACATAGGGAGAGTAAAATATTTAAAACAGTTGCAAGATAGAAAATGGATGGCTCCAAAAAACACCTACACACAAAGAATGATTTTCAAGTTGAACTTGACGCATTTGAATACTGCTGAGCACTCTACTCAAAGTGACAGAAAAATACTTAGAATGGTACAAGGAGCAACTGAATTTCAAACCTTCACAAACAACAGTCGTACTGGTTCTACAACGCAAGTCGAGACTTTCCAACTATAAAAGCCGAATGGTTTGATTCCTTTGTTCTACGGATGACATTTTTATCTTTTTAAAATTCTGTCTGCCTAATAAATCTGTAGATTTCTTTGAGGTAATTGCTAATGACTGTCACATCCTCTCCATCTTTCTGGCAAAGAACATTAATAAGAAGGGAAAAAAATAAAATCTATTCTTGTACATTAAAAATAACAATACTAAACGATTGAGTGAAAATGAGTAAGTGACATATACAGCAAGAACATATAATACCATTTGTACAAACATCACAGTTTGCTGCACAGTTCTATCTTGCATTGCATTGGTTTTAAAAACAAGATCATTGCCGTAACAATGTAAACATATTGTCTAAATTATTGGGGGGATGGGGGGGGGTTGATATGGCATCTAATGTTGCATTAGGGTCATCAAATAATTTTTCTAATTATTGATGACTTCCGCCAATGTTTTTTACAAATTTCTCACATTTTTTTTTACAAATTAACAATGTAAGTGGTATTTGTCTCAATTACCCCCCTCCCCCCCCTGCCCCCACAAACAGCTATTAATGAACTTAATCAAATTGTACATACATTGAATGAAATCGTAGGTGACAAAACAAAGATATTCCCTATAATTTCAGACTTACAAGGTAGCTTTAATCTCTGTCTGCTGATAAAGGTCAGGGGCACAGGCAGAGGTCGATAACCATGTATTATAGCATTGAATACAGTTCCTATCTATCTATTTACCATATATTATTTCTTATTTATCCTTCAATTCCAACAAATATATACATCTTGTTTATGAGTTCTGGACAGAGACACAGCTCTAACCTCCCATCCGTCTTGGCGCTGTTTTTGCTCTTCCCTCATCGCAGGTACCTCCATATCGTTGCACATGTAACGACCGAGATGGCTGCCACAGTGGCGATGGTGGCGTATCTCGATAAGGGAGAGCCGCACTGGGGGTTGGACTCACCCTTGGGGTCCTCCTTGCCGATTAAAGCTTCTATTGTACTATCTCGGAGACCTTTCAAAAATTGCATAAAACCTTTCGGAGGGAAAAGAGAGAAGAAAAATTCAAAGACAAGAAGAGGGCCATTTCAGAAATGTACATTAGCATTTAAGAGGATGTGTGCTTTAGATGAAGTCTAGCGGGTTTAAGTGTGGGGACCTGCCAAACAACCATTATGTTAATTACTGGCTATTATTTGGGCTATATGATATTACAGTACCATCTCTATGACGCATGTCGTTATTTTTTCAAAGCTATCAAGCATCTTCAAATTGTATAAAAGAAACTTTTTTTGTGGTTTGACTGAGGAGATGAGAGAAAGACAGTAATTTTCTGCTGAAACAGGACGATAGAATATCTACAGATGACATACACAAAACATAGCATTCTTCACAAATAGTAAAAAGCGGAAAAAAAGAAACCTTGATGATCGACTTCCAAACATTCAGGGCATGACGCATTTAATGAATAACCATTTCAACCAAAATGGAACTGTTTTCTTAATTATTTGTTTTTCATGACGCGAGCAACTAAATTTGTCTCAATTTTACACATAAGCTTTCAAGCAGGAGATAAGCTAAGGAGATTTGTGTTCTCATTACTGCCTTGTCTCCATGTTTCAAGGCTAGGAAGCTTTGAGGATAAATATATATATATATATATATATATAACATACCTGTGCCACCTGTTCCAACCAGCCCCTTGCCCTGCCCTTTGGAACTTTTACTGGCTGGTACAACAATGAACCTACAGAGAGAGGGAAGACAGTATTGTTACGTGTTTACATATTTATAAACATTCACCAAACAATAAACAGTAATTAACTTTTAGACTTTGTTTTGACTGAGAATTCCAAACAGACTAATCAATATCACATCACCTTTGACAATGCAAATCCTATCATGGGTGGTCCAGCCAATTTTTTTCTTTTTTTGGTAGTCACTAAAACTTAGTCACAGAATTATAACAAACTATATAGGGAACAAGTTGTTTAGCATACTCTGCTCGCTTACATTTTTAATATTTTAATAACATTTCTTATACATTGCTACTTTGATAGTAAACTGAATATCAAGCAATACATACTTGCCTCCCACCTGAACCTTAAAACAATGACTTGAAAACATGCAATATAACTTTCTCATGCCGATCAAATGGATGTCTTAATCTCCTTACCGAGTTACGATTTGAAGATGTGTATTTCGGAATGATTGGACAGCCTCTAGACATCTGTTATAAGCTGCTAGTACCTCAGAATCTCTCTTATTCAGGACTGTTGGAAGGAACAGATAAGATGTCTAAAGTTAGGTAAGTGCTTTCATCTATAATATATTCATTTAGGAATAAGTTGCTCCCATCTTGGTCTTGCTCTGATGGTGTTACATGATGGGATTACCTTATTTGCATACAAAATATGAACTTTGATTAGCTATTGCTATGGTCATTTGAAACAACAAAGCTCTCTCCTAATGTCAAAATTATTGGCAGAACTGATCCACATGGCGTCGAGAACAAACTAAGCTTGTTTCATTGAAGTGTCTTTACTTTCCCTTCTATGCCTTCCCCCAACAATTCTAAATACACCCCCTCCCCCCCAAAAAATATAAGTAACAAAACGAAATCGCAGCCAATGGGCAGAATATAAATACAAAAATAAATAGCCCTGTGAGAATTGGATTCCATTTTCAATGACAACCCCCCCCTCCCCTTGCCCCCCAAGAAACCTCTCTTCTCCCATTACCTAAGATGTCTCCAGGTTTTTTTGTGAATATTGCTTGCCAAGTGTGATAAACTTGCAATGAAATAAGTCATAAAATGCAAAATACTGCTTTTACAAAAAAACAAAAAAACATGAAATAACGGCCCTGAGAGACATGAAATTCCATAAATCAATGTGAGAGTCTTCACACTACTGACCATAATCCCGTATGGAAGGTCCTTTGCCTACTGCGGCTATGAATTCAACATGCTTAGGTGGCATGTACTTCTTAAAATCATCCAGAAGCTCATCTATTAATAAAAACAAAAGAAATATTAAATATTATAAATAAAAAAAAGAGGAAAATTCTGCCTTTATTTGGGAATAAGTGGGAATTAGTAGCCTTGAATCCCTTGTATGTTAATTGCTTGCAGAGATACTGTTTGATGTAATACACTACATGAGGTGACAGATTATTGCAGACCACCTAGTGTATGTCATGTACACAGTGACCTTGTTAAGCACCTGGTTTAATACATTATTTGCAGTATAACTTTCTCAACATGAAATACAACAAAGGATGCACTAACGTGTAATCTTTACAGGAATTAATGTCACAGCTGGGGTTTTATGTATCTTTTTATGAACAGCTGTTACTTTTCATAAGCAAAAATCAGCAGTACAAGCCTAAAACTTATAAATTTTTTTACTCTGAATGTAACTTAATAATAATAATAAATAATAATTTATTTTGTAAAGCGTAAAATCCACAAAAGTGCTCTAAAACGCTATGAACAGCAAATAAAGAAATATAAAAATATGACACAAAATATGTAGTAAAAAATGCAGAATTAAATACAATATAAATGAGTATGAAAAAATAAAAAGCATGCACGTTTGAGTATTGCACATGAAAGGAATTTAAAATACACAGTTTAAATATTGCAAAAATGCTGTCTAAAAAGGAAGGTTTTCAGCTTTGATTTAAAGGTCGTTAGACTAGAAACAGTTCTAAGTTCAGCTGGCAGCTCGTTCCAGAGGCGTGGCCCAGCCACGCAAAAAGCTCTGTTCCCATAGCTGTTTGTCTTGGTGATCGGAACCTCCAGACGACTATGACCAGAAGAACGTAGGGCTCTTGTTGGCTGATAAAGACGGATCAGATCTTGCAGGTATGGAGGTGCCATGTTGTTCTGGCACTTGAACACAAGAAGAAGGACTTTGAATCTAATCCGCTGTGATACTGGCAGCCAATGAAGTTCATGCAATATTGGGGTAATATGACTAGATGTTTTTGTTAGTGTAACGATCCTTGCTGCTATGTTTTGAAGCCTTTGCAGTCGTTTTATTTGTTTAACTGGTAGTCCACATAAAAGTGCATTGCAATAATCCAGTTTAGATGTTATGAAAGCATGGATTAACTGCTCTGTGGCTTCTCTGGTGAGGTATTTTCGTATTCTTCCGATGTTGTAGAGATGGTACTGAGCAGACCGACACACAGATGTTATATGGTCTTCCATAGAGGCATGCTTGTCCATTATGACACCGATGCTCTTTGCCACATCACTAGGCTCCACCTGATGGTCACCAATAATGAGGCTTGGACACTCTATCTTTCTGGCCAGATGCTTTGATGATATTAGAAGCACCTCAGTCTTTGAGTCATTCATTTTCAGGCATTTGTGTGACATCCATTGCCGAACTGAGGTTATGCACTTCTCTAGACGGTGCACAGTGATAGTAATGTCATTGGGATGGAACATAAGATAGAGACTCGAGTCGTCTGCATAGAAGTGATAGTCCATGTCCTGTGAGCGAAGTAGCTGACCCAGTGAAGACGTGTATACCGTGAAGAGCACAGGCCCCAGGACCGAACCCTGGGGCACGCCACATTCTAACGTCTGAGGGTCAGAAGAATCCTTTCCCAGGCACACAATCTGTTGGCGATCACTGAGGTATGATGTCATCCACTTTAAGGCGGTACTTTTAACACCAAGGTCACTGAGTGTAGTAAGAAGCTGGAGGTGGTCAACCGTATCAAAAGCGGCCGAAAGGTCTAACAGAACCATCAGGCACGCTTTCTGACCTCCAAGAGCTACCATCACATCATTCTGAATGCGCACGAGGGCAGTCTCGGTGCTGTGGTGTTTCCTATATGCAGATTGATGAGTCTCCTGTAGACCATTGTGTTCAAGATAGGATGTAAGACGGGATGACACAACTTTTTCTAGAATCTTTGAAACAAATGGAAGGTTTGACACTGGCCTATAATTTGAGAGAACGGTAGGATCCAGCGAGGGTTTCTTGATGAGTGGCGTCACATGGGCGAGCTTGAAAGCGGATGGTACATGCCAGCTTTGTATATATCAAGGCTAAAGGGGGTTGGCATTGTCTACCCCTACTGTGGTGATTTACATGCAGTACTGTGCGACAACATTTCTCGCTAAGAAGACACAGGTGATGGAGGTTTTAGATTCTACCTAACAAATAACTTGACTAAAAGCTGGTAGAACAGAAAAAAAACGAAAAACCCCCAAAACTGCAACCAGCTAAGGGTAGTAAGTTTTACAGCTCTGCATTTGGTATCTAAAGCAACTTCCCACATTCAGGCCAGTAACAGTCTCACTACATGTCTTTAGTTAAGGAATGGAAGAATGAATTGACTGATTCTCACCTTCAGTCTTCTGATGGGATATACCCAATGCAGCATCCAGGGCTGGAAGGGTGGAGCTGTCTGCGGCAGTCCCTCCTGAGAACTAACCATGCAGAGAGGAGGATTGAAATCAGAGTTATGACAATCATTAAATTCACAATGGTGAAGATGATGGTTATGATTATGGTGAAGATGGAAATGATGATGGTGATGATGATGATGATAGTGATGATGATGATGATGAATGATGATGATGATGATGATGATGATGATGATGATGATGATGATGATGAAGATGGTGATTGTGATGGTGATGGTGGTGATGATGATGATGATGATGATGATGATGATGATGATGATGATGATGATGATGATGATGATGATGATGATGATGATGATGATGATGATGATGATGATGATGATGATGATGATGATGATGATGATGATGATGGAAACGATGATGATGATGATGGAAACGATGATGATGATGATGGAAACGATGATGATGATGATGATGATGATGATGATGATGATGATGATGATGACGATGATGATGATGATGATGACGATGATGATGATGATGATGATGATGATGATGATGATGATGATGATGACGATGATGATGAATGATGATGATGATGAATGATGATGATGATGATGATGATGGTGACGATGACGATGACGATGATAATAATGATGATGATGTCGATGATGATTACAATGACATAGGTGACAACTACAGGTAAACTTTGCTTGAATTCACATCGGAATTCATGAATTTCATTAAATAAATAATGTCGTCACATACGTCATAACCACTTTGACATGTTATAGTTCAAGTCTCCAGCTCTCACCGAGAATGGTTCATCTCTGACACCTTCATAGATTAAACCCTTCAGTCCCTTCTCCTGGAATGCAGGGGCATTCCATCTGCAAATCATAGGAAAGAAGCATTAATTGAAGGTAAGACAATAACTTGCTACAGGAAGCAAGTACTAGTAGTAGTGTCTTACATGATGAGGGTGGGGCGGGGAGTGACCAAAATCATCCAAATGCTGCCTTTTTTTAACAATAAAAACACATACCAAAGCTCATTTGAGACTTAAAAGGGTTACATTTAACCATTCTTTGCAGATGTGTTTAAGATTTCCAATAAAACTATGGAATCAATTCAATTTTGATTTGATTAATACCTCCATGGTTTGACCAAAATTTCATATCAAGAACTTTTTTACCAAAAATACAAATTAGATCACTGATAAAACAGAATATGAGCAGTTATGAGTTGAAAACTGACAAGGAAAGTATTTAAAAAAAACTTTGATGCTCCCAATAAATTAGTAGCGATAAAGAATGGTTAAAAATCATCCTGTGGAAGTTGAATACATTAATTTTCTCCTCTTCTGTTTTAAAAATAAATATCCAAAACTGACTTGTACTCACCCAGCTATGAACGGCCTAATTACATTGTAGAATATATGAGGCCTTAGTCCGTCTAGAGAATAAAAGCAAAAAAAGAAAACAAAAAATTACAATTCGTAGTTTAAATCTTTTTCTTCTCCTTGCCCTTAGCTGATGCTTTCCTCACATCAAGAGGCCCAGTGTTTGTGAAAGTGGGGGGTGGGGGGGGGTGGGGGTACTTAACCCTCCCCTCCCCCACAGTGCATGTGGCAATACAACCAAAACAGATGAACATTCTTCAACATTGCTTTAAAAGTTGCAAAATATAGCACCATTTTTGCATCGAAGCACAAAAATGCTCAAAGGGAGCGGCACCCATCCCTTGGTTTAGATATCTTCTTATCCCCCACCCCTCCCCAGAACTGTTTGCTTAATAGTTTCATGTTATCTTAGACATGATCGTTTTCTAAAGATTCCTACATTCCTATCGATATCTCGTACTGGTGTGAACCAGCAATAACTTGTACATCCATCTTATTATGACTGTGAACCTTACTCATCAACATCAAGGCATAAAAAACAAAGGATATAAAATACAAAGGAGAATGTTTTTTGAATACAAGACATTTCCTGTACATATGTCCTTCACAAAACAAGAACATTTCCTGCCGATATTTGCGCATGAATGCGAGGATTAGGCGGAAGGAGGTAAAACGTGTCATCGCAAGAATTCAACATGCAAATTATTCCCTTGCAATATTTTAATATACCAGAGTGAGCATATAATTATTACTTCACCCATTCTCTCTTACACCCCTCTCCTTGGCCACCCACCTCCTTAAATAAAGCGTGTGATATTCGCAGGCTGATTTTTTTTCCCCTTTCATAGAGAGACATGACTGATAGCTTGTACACTATTTACCTCCTATTCTTTTGAGCTGTTTAACCATCATCAGTATAGAACTTTCCATCTTTTTCAATGATGCCTCTAGTTGGGAGTCATTCTTGTGGTAAACTGCCTATGAAAGAAATCAAAGGAAAGAGATTATAAGATGTTGTTATCATCTGTCCTTCTTTGATTTTCCTCAAAAACAACATTTTCTCAACAACATTCTCAAAAAAAAAAAAAAATGGGTACTTAGTACACTTAAAGCCTCATTATGCTATTATGCATTCCTATGTAAAACACCAGGTAACCAATCTTTAATCTTGCAAAAAGGCCAAACTGATTATTTACGAAACAATAGAACCAGAAAGAGACCGTTCTAGGCCATCCGGATTGAATGCATAAGTGAGGCACTTATTAAATCCACCATTCAAGATTCACATTACAAAATTAACATGAAAATCTGTCCTAAAAAGAGGTTCCCTATAATGGTTAAGCAGAAAAATTGGATTTGGACTGGGAGGGTGGTAGGGGTTCGTTATCTTTTCCTATGAGACTTTGACAAGATTTATTACCTCTTGGGCATCGACGATGGCATAGAGGGCAGGAGCACATGCCTTCTCAACCGCTAATGAAGTCATGAAGAACCAAACCTCGTCCTCCCCTCCCATAAGTGTCACATTTGTGGTCAAATTTCTGTTGATTAGAGACATAAACAGATGTAAAGGTTATGAAGGGGAAAAAAAAATAACCGCCCAAAAAATTAAATATCTGCAAGGCTGGAAAGTTTATCTACATGGTATATTATGAAGGGTTGTGTGTATGCGTGTGTGTGCGTGTGTGCCCATGTGGGTGTGTGTATTTATATTCCAAAGTGTTATTGCACTGCAAAAAAACAACAAAATGTATGGCAATGAGATTCTCCTTCCATTGACAATACGATTGCGACTTATTCCCAAATTGATCGCGTCGACAAAACATCTGGTGAGATTTTGTAGGTCGAATGCAGAAACCTTGAGATTGTCTAGAATTAGCAATGTGGTATTGTAATCACCATCCAAAGAAAGGTGAAGAGGAGTACAAACAGAAATCCAGCTATTTTGCATGAAACTGACCAATGAACAAGCTGCTTGAATCCTTAACAGCCTAACTGAGCTGACATCACAGGAGTTTTTTGGAGTAAATTGGTCCCAGATTGTGGCAAAATTAAGCAAAACTTTGAATGAAAACAAATCTTTGGATATGAAAAAAATTGTTGATACACCATTTCCATTTTCAGTGGAGAGACAATTAATGTTCCAGGATGTCAGTAGCAAGACAATTCAGAGAATGGAGACTAAAAAGTTAAAAGACAATAGGCCTTAAAATCTGGAAATTGGCTTCATGGTACAAGAATGGATCAATGAGATTGGGAGATTGGCGATGACAACAGCACCGACAAGGACAATAATGATTTTGGGTGGAAGTGTTATAGAAAAGACATCTGCTTCATACTCAAGTTGGAATGGCTTCTGAGGGTCTCTAAGCCTCCAGTTCACTAGAACACTGTTGAACTGGTTGTAACTGGCAGGAATTTGAAGATGTTGGCTAGTCGCATGGAATGGAACTGCAAGGCATTTGGGTAAAATCTGCAGGTAGATATAGAAAGTGACTTTCAGTCAAATAGTAATTATTTTGATAACAATAACAATAATAATATAATAATAATACAGTTCTTATAAAGCGCAACACACAAAAAAAGTCTTGATGCGCTAAGAGAGAAACTTTTGAGATAGAAACTTTGACTCAAATAGAAAAACAATGGCAGTTTCCTTCTCACCAAACGTGTTAAATCACAACACACATTTCATTACAGTGTAGCTATTAACCATAACCAAGTTACTAATTTTTTTTCCCCCCTTCAAAATAAATACTACCATCCTAGTACAGATGTGCTGCCCAGCTGTAACCGGGACACCGACGATATTGTCACAGATGTCGCCTTTAACGAGTGATGATGATGTATAACAGTAACAGAACATGCGGGTAGCTTTGTGCGGACTTTAATACCTCTGGAATTCCTTCTTCTCCATCTTGCCACACGTAGCCTTGAGAGATGTACGCCAGGAACAAGTGTGCTGCTTCCCATTCTGCTTTGCTCTTCAGTTTATTGTGGTCCAAGAGTGGCAGCTTGTTTGGAGGACGAGAAAAAACATATTTTTGTTATTTTGCTAGAAATGAAAGGTACTGGTTGAATTACAATATTACAATCATAGTTGAGGAAAATTCTCCTTTAGAAGATGAATTTGTTTCACTATTCTACTATTCAGGAGAGAATTGATGAGCTATAAAGAAATATTTTCTTCTGTAAAAGTCAAGTGTGTGACCAAAATTGGTGCATGTCAGTTGGTCATAATACAATATAGTCTTACAAAATTAATGTCAATAAAAACGTTAAGTTCAGATTGAATTTGACCTGAGTTATCTGATTCAATAGAGATCGGTGAAATGCATAACATTTATGTTCCTTTAAACAAACAGTTTCAAAGACAACACCTTTCTTGTCTCAATAACAAAATCCATCACATATTCTGAAGATAGTAGGAACAATATTTAACAGTGCTACATTGAATTATTTAACACTATGATAAGTTCAGTTGCTGATATGCACCAGTGGCTAAGTTACAATATTATTTTATACTGGTAGAGTACACGGGACTTAAGGTATTTGCTTGGTTGATGTTAATAGGCATAGTAAACTTACTTGAATTAATTAACACTATTATAAAATCAGTTGCTGATATGCGCCAGTGGCTAAGTTACAATATTATTTTATACTGGTAGAGTACACGGGACTTAAGGTATTTGCTTGGTTGATGTTAATAGGCATAGTAAACTTACTTGAATTAATTAACACTATTATAAAATCAGTTGCTGATATGCGCCAGTGGCTAAGTTATAATATTATTTTATACTGGTAAAGTACATGGGACTTTAGGTATTTGCTTGGTTGATGTTAATAAGCATAGTAAACTTACTTGAATTAATTAACACTGTTATAAAATTAGTTGCTGATATGTGCCAGTGGCTAAGTGATAATATTGTATACTGGTAGATTACATGAAACTTTAGGTGTTTGCTTGGTTGATGTTAATAGGCATAGTAAACTTACTTGAATTAATTAACACTATTATAAAATCAGTTGCTGATATGCGCCAGTGGCTAAGTTATAATATTATTTTATACTGGTAAAGTACATGGGACTTTAGGTATTTGCTTGGTTGATGTTAATAAGCATAGTAAACTTACTTGAATTAATTAACACTGTTATAAAATTAGTTGCTGATATGTGCCAGTGGCTAAGTGATAATATTGTATACTGGTAGATTACATGAAACTTTAGGTGTTTGCTTGGTTGATGTTAATAGGCATAGTAAACATATTGGACATACTGAAGAACTAAAGAAAGAAGATACTAAAGAAGGATTTCTTCAACTTTGATATGTTCAAACTGAAACCAGATATATATTGCAGCATTTCAGGGAGTGTTTTTGTTTAATAATTTTTATGTTAGATCAGAAAATACTGGCTGGATTTTTGTATCCTGTGAATAGAGAAACAAGAGACAGAGTAGGAGATTAACCAATTGAAATTGTTTGCTTACCTTATGGACTTCATCCCTTAGCTTCTTTTCATCGATCAATTGCTTGAGTTGATGAGCAATGTCAGTCCATGGTTTGAAATACTCTGGAAGTTCACTCTAATTTAAATAACAAAACAAAACTAAAGCAATCATTCTTCAATACAAAATGAAAGCATACATTGAAAGTTTAATAAAAAACTCCCCCTCCCCAACAAATATGAAAAAGAGAAAAAAAAGTAAAAAAAGAGTAGATATTGTGGGAAAGGATAAATGAGCCTGTTGAAACAAAGTGCTCAAAATATGTAATGGTAGTTCTTACATTTAAAAAATAAGATATGTCAAAAAAACCCACAAAGTAGAATATATGTTATTACAGTTAACAATTCTATGTTAATAAAAATGCAGTTTGAAACTGCCATTGAATGACATAATAACATATGCTATGTACAGTATGTACTATACAACAAAATTAAATTATTCAAAGCCTGGCTTGGTATATATTTAACAAACTTGATACATGTCTCTCAAGTCTGAATTTATGCCCAAATTTAAAAAAAAAAAATTTCTGTGCATATGAAAAAAATGTTGAAATTCAATATTCTTGATAATACTCAATTCTTTATTCAGCAGGTTTAGTCATGACACTATCGGGCATAACCAATGGTAACTTTATGTTTTAATATTAATATTTAAGATCTGCTTTATTGGCTCCAAAAGTACCAACCAATGGGTATTCAGCAGCAAAACCAAATTCTTCTGAGATATCAAAACGTGTCTTGAGAGATTCCACATCGCTGAAGGAAGTCATGATTGAAACATATACAGACTCCCTTGTGAACTTATGAAAGGACTGGGAGGTATGGGCTAGAATAAAAGAAACACTGAAAAGAAAGCAAAAATTTGATAGTTTGAAAAGTAGTTAGCACAGAAAGAGGTTTGCAAAATGTTTCATTTTCTTCCATTTTTGGAGCAAGCAAATAAGTTGAAATTGCTGTTTTAAGGTTGGTTGATTCATTGTTGTATTGAACAAGTTTCCTTGTCAGATTTGTATCTTGGAAGTAGGCCTAATTAATTTTGTACCTTATCTGGCATTTGATGTTCTGTAGATGATCTAAACATCGGTGGTGAACTTACAGGTTTAGAATTTCACAATATTAGTCACTAGCTGAAAACTGCCTGTGCTTAAAAACTCCACTGGCTGAATTAAAATTCCCAATGGCATTTTCTTGAATTAATACAACAAAAACATTAAATTAGCAGCACTGGCAGAAAAATGCAAGGGCATTTTTGTTCTACTAGCAAACGGTGAAATCCACTGGCATTAATCCAATTAATAGCCTGAATTTCGAGGCCTGAACATAATATTGTAACTTAACAACAGAAACATTAATGTCTGACTTCAGCACTCTATTCAGGCTAGGTTAGACGGAGTAGACCTAGGCTAGGCTTACAAAGTTCTAGTAACTTGGCAGTGTCCATGCTACTCGACCTAACACTAACAACTGTGCAAAGTTTTTTCGGATTGAAACTGAACTCCTGACATACTTTAAAATAATGCAGTTATCATAGACATTCCCCCAGAGGTTGGCTAAATTTGTCTTGATTTTCACACCTACACTTCCAGACTCGGCACAATTAAGGTATAAAATCAGACATCCAGTGTTGGCTCCTTCCTTGGGCACCTCTTCAACATGATTTGGCAATTCTACTCCCTCCTTTCTGGTCAGCAGCTGCATTGGAAACAGTAAACAGGTTCACGAACGTCTTTTGACACAAAAAAAGTTTCCTTCGTTGTATTATTCAATTTATTACCTATTTTCTCTCGTAAAGGTATGTCTCTAATCGTTATCTAATTTGAAGTTAACTTTCCTCAATAGTTGCATGTTTAAAATGATTGGAATTATTAGACAAGAGAGTGAGTAATTGACTTCGTTTTCGCGTAACTAGGATAAAAGTGATGTTTGAACTGTTTCTATATATGAAGGTTTGTATTGGGTTATGTTGTAATAAGTTTGGTATTTTTTTATTTTTTTTTTATTTTAACATTAAACTGGGTAAACTCAAATAGCTTAAAGCTAATCTCCCGAGGCCCTGACATAAATGGTATAAGATTATAACGTACCAGAACCCAGAGTCATTTTAAAAGTAAGGCTAGTTTAACCTTAAGTAGCAAGTTATTCCACTAGCCTAGGCCTACAGACTACAGTAGCATGGACACTTCAAAGTTCGGACACCTAAGCCTGAAAACACCCCAAAACTATATCTTCTGGTATAAATCACCTGAAATATATACTTGATATGGTTGGAAAAGGGTGTTATATTACGATACACGGCCAAACTTTCTTTCCTGCAAAATGTTTTCACGTTGTATTCCAAGAAGATTCTTCGTGATTGTGTAACTGGTATTTCTTTGCTAGAGCATTGCCGAAGTTCGGATACCCAACCCACAGTGTGGCGCTGGTGATAAAATTGGTGGCGTAGTTGCTCTTTCAGCAATTATTACAGACTTCATAGATCTCCGTCATTTTATTGACAAATATGTAAGTACTTACTTGCACACAGGTCATTTTGGAGAGAAAATAACTGTAGCTTTATAGTTTTTCGTGAAATTGGCTGTTGCAATAGGTTGTCATGGTGAAATCGTGTATTTCTTAGGGGTGTCCGAACTTCGCAGTGTTCCGAACTTCGCAATACTGACTATACATGTAATATGCAACTTTGTGTGAGCTAACGTATCAAAAATCCTGAGAATTTTATAAATCCACCCAGACGCACCTGTAACAGAAGGACATGGCCTGGAAAATCTGGATGTATGGTTAAGTTATGTTGCCTAGGCCTAGCCTATTTGCATACTACTGAGCGCTTTTGCAAGAATATGTACATTTGAATGCATGTGACCAAAATTCTACTGAATTAGCAGGTTTATCAACACTTTCCTGGAAAAGCATGTTGCATAAGGTGTACTATGATCAAAATTGTTGCCCACACAGATTTCATCAACTAATGTTAGAGTGGGGTTAAGAAGTACACTAGCCCTCGTATTAACATTTAATGAAGTTAATCAAGTCAAGGTGCAGACTGACAAAGGATGCTGCCATGTGTTTTGATTCCCATATCACATTCAGAACTTTGCGAAATCTTTTTAGCATCTACCATGATATAGCTGCTTCCTATAATAGTTTGCATGCTATAATATTAAGTATTCAACAAACCCTTGTTTACTTTCCTTCCCCAGGATTTGTTCAAAGTGTCAGGAACAACTTTCAACATTCATTGTGATTTAGCAATCTTTTTGGCTCAAGTAGTAATTCTGCCTTCACTTTACTAGTAGCCTAATCCTTTGAAGCCTACTTTGACTATTATGTTCGTACTTGATAGCCGCACCTCTAATTAATACAATTGATCTCTTTCGTTAAGTCTAACAAAGATGTCGACTCTGGATGAGGCTAGAAGAACAAACAAGAGGCAAAGGAAGTTTGCAGGCAAACCAAGGAAAATTGTCAGTGGGAAACCAGTCGCTAAGGTTAGACCTGTGGCTCACAGGTCAGAGGTTCTTATGGATGACCAAGTGAGTAACGTGGGATCAGGTTTGTAGCACAAGTAACTGTGATTTGCAATAACCCCCCTTAGCATCTTGAATAATTGTAGAATAGACCACATCCAGACTTTGCACATGAAGGTGTGTTCCAAGGAGGGGATGGGGTTGACGTGGGGGTTGTACACCCCTCCAATGTTTCTTTCCCTACAATGATGATATCGGCATCAATGACCCACGGCCGAGCTTCCTTTTATGAAATCTTGGTGCTGCCTCTGAACTTAGACCAAATTAAAGTTGTGTGTCATTTCTCTTTTAAAGTACTAGCCCACATACAGAACTATAAACTCAGATGCTTACAGAAAAAGAACCAAGCCAAAATGTTTGTTTACCATTGCTCTTTATCACCTTACCACATGTGCTCAGTTAGTACAGTAGATATCTTTATTGTATATTTGTGTTTAATGATTTCACAAGCAGTACAGTAGATATCTTGATTGTTATATATCTTTGTGTTTAATGATTTCACAAGCCCTAAAGATGAAACACTTATATGTTTCTCTCTGTAGATTGAGATGGTTCAACACTTGCAGAATCAGCTGCAGCAGGCCATGGAACAGTTGCTGCATGCTAGATCCAAAGCAGACATTTCGTTCTGGGGTAAACAGGTCGATGATCTCAAGGCCGAGAGCGAAGAACTGGTCTTGATTCTCAAGGTTTGGAAAATTTTGTTTAAAAGTTATCCAGGAATTGAACCCCCCCCCCCAAAATGCTTGAAGTCAATTTAAGGTAACTCATGGTGTTCAAACTGTAACAAGTAATATATAACATTGCCATCGCATTTCTTTGGCACTTCATTTTGTAGGTGGTCGGAAAACTAAACAGTGAATTGGTTCATGCCAAACTGATGCTGAAGGAAGCGTTAAAAGTGGGAGGAGACATACCCGCCGCACGCAAGAAAGTAATTTGGTTGGAGGATCGGATGAACCAACTTTTAGGAAGGTATCGAAAAGATCCACAATCAGCCAGGACAGAAAAGGTAGTTTGTCGAAAAATCTTTTATTTTTCATTACTGCTGTATCTTAAACAATGTTTTGTTCGATTTTCTATCATACATGATCTAACTCGAAACCAAGAAGGAGAATCAATGTTATTCATTAGCATGTCTACCAAAGCTCCATTTGAAATTATGCAGTCGAAATGGAAAATTTTTCAGAATTTCTAGTTTGGTTTTTTGCATGTTTTTACTCTACTTTTATGATAGGGGACAAATTATTAGAATTGGAAAGAAATTAGCAACTACTTGATTATTTAAAGTTCATCGGATAAAGAATAAAATGTAGGAGGTTGTATTGGTTTGATTAATTGTGATTTTTATTTTAAGTGATACTTCTTTTAGTTTGGTTAGAAAGGAAGCCATTGGCATTTCATCTCTAAATATGCTAGACATTCTGATAATGGTCACCTGTGATCAAAATTCCAACAAGGAAGTGTTTGGCTACTACAATAATAGTGTCCACACTGATATGTTAATTTGTCTATATATAACACTGCTGCACACTTTTTTTTTGGTGTGAAAATGTTTGAAGAATCAGAACATGCAGGAAAGGGTTTTTGAAAAATTTCTAACAATTTAAAGCAAGCTAAAATTTTAGGCCAATATTGTTGACTTTTAGGCCAATGCTGAAA
Source organism: Apostichopus japonicus (assembly GCF_037975245.1). Classification (NCBI taxonomy): domain Eukaryota; kingdom Metazoa; phylum Echinodermata; class Holothuroidea; order Aspidochirotida; family Stichopodidae; genus Apostichopus; species Apostichopus japonicus. The sequence goes on from NC_092579.1 coordinate 23,196,221, forward strand.
TTGTCAGCCAATCAAGGATTAAGCAGCTTTCAAAATATTTTATAGTTATCAATCACTTGTTTCTCAGTAAATCTCAGGAAAGGAAGCAGTGAACTTTTTAGAATTTGTGAAGCATGCTTGCAACCAGCACAAGTACTTTTAAGAGGTATAAAAGTTATACTTTGTTTAACTTGCATAAATGGTTTACATTATTCTCTCTGCAAGTTTGAATATCTATGAATCAAAGTTATTGAGGGCACCCTCATGGTTTGATCATAGAAGGATCTTTTACAAAAAAGCAGAAGACCAAGAAGGTTAACAAAATTGCCTAGTACAGGTACTGAAAGAATCGGCCATAAATGGTAAAAGGAATATATTAGAGTGGAATGTGGGAGGACCAGGAATCAAAGCGTCACAATATAATAACATCAAGAGGAAGGACAGATAATGGAATAAAGTGTCAATAAACCAATGCCAAGGCTAAAGGTGCAATGAAAGGGGACGTCTCAGATGTGATGAAATGTGATAAAAGTGGCTCAGGGAGGAGGAGGGAGGCAGATAAGATGAGAAGGATCATGATAAGGTGATAAGGTAAAAGAGAGCCAATATGGTGAAGAGAATGAAGAAGGGTTGCAAGAGGGGGCCGGGGGGGGGGGTAGTTATTTCCTTCATGGGGATTGAGATGACACAGTTGAATGGTTCAAAGGTATGACATTCATAGTCCCACAAATATTGAGATTTGTGAAATTACAACCTTGGGGGCATTGAAACAATGCTTTTCTGTTTGTCATTCATTTAGAGTGATAATTCACCTCGTAAAGTACCTCAGGTAGCAGTCATACCCGTTGCAACAGTGTTGCCTCTACGACCAGAGAAATCCATCCTCAAGCAATCCTCTGCCTTATCTAGGAAGAGTGAAACACAGGAAAGATCCAGTCAGAGCAAGGAGATGGGAGGAGGAGGAGGAGGTGGTGATGCAGAAATAAGATCAGGTATTTATTAAAGAGAATGTCTCCAAAATTGAAATTTGAAAACTTAGAATTTCAGAGAAAATCAGAGATGATTGAATTTTTTAATATCTAGAGTAATTGCATGTCACATTTTACAATTTTATTATTTGGTTGTTGCATTTGATAGCAATATGCCACTTCTCCCATATGGCTTCACTCTAATGACTTGAGGTATTACATTATTTCTCGATCTCATAAAGTTTTGTACTTGTCTAGAAATGACAAATTATCATTCATTGTATTTAAGCCTCAATAATAAATGACAACAACAACAACAACATGAGTCTGTATTCTTATGCAAAGTAGGCTGGGGAGAGGGGGAGGGGGTAGGGGGCGTGGGAGGCAAGTTCCAAGATTAAATACAACAAGCTGTCAATATAAATTGTATTTAAATGTATTTGATTCTGAGAGGAAATTATTATGTCAAAATGCATGCAAGCTGCTGTGTATTGGTTTCATTAGGTAGTGCCCTGATAAACTCATGAAATTCTGCTTGAGTACACCGAACATGGTGATATACTTTCATGTTCATCGTAACTTTATAATTTCACGTTGTCATCAGTACTGTATATCATGTAAAAAGAAACACGTCAATTAAAGAAGGGTGAAAACAAAAATAGTTTTGCCAAACATGTCTTTAAAGACTTTCAAGGAATATGACAAGTTGTGACTGTGATATCTTATTGGATTTACTCTAGTTGAGGAATTAAATAGCATCATTTTTGTACTTAAGTAAAAGATTGGGACATTTGTGTAAATTAGCTAAAAGAAAAGTGTGACTGGTTCAAGTTAACATCCATTTATTTTTTCCTTTCTCCAGTCGAACATTTAGACAAGATGGTGGACAATTCCCATGAGGACGGTGCTCAGGTGAGATGTAATGTTTTTGTTTGTTCAAAGCTGTTTATACTTGCATCGTTCCATTTTAATAAAAAGATGTTATCAATGTGACTTTCATCAGATTAAGGTGAGAGAGCATTAATTGACATTAGCATTAATTGGCATTAATTGGCATCAAGGCACTAATTAACATGTAGGTTCGAGTCCCGGCCAGATCATAAGGTTGTATCCTTGGGCAAGGCACTTAATTTCCATTGTCTCTCTTCTACCCCAGGTGTATAAATCGGGACTTACTCAAGGTAGCTTGTAAATATAGTTGCTTGTGCCGGCTTCGTGCGTTGGGTTATAACTATGTCGCAAATATATGCAAACCTACTTCTACGCTCATAATTAACAATAGTTTGGCATCTGTGTTGAACCTCTGTTTTTCTTCCTTTTTTTTTGGCTATGGAAATAACTTTTAGAGATTTGTAAAATTTAATACGACTTTGTCTTGTTTTTGGTGGTTGGTTCTACTATGATTATTTTTGTTACTTTTCTTTTATTTTTATAGTCAAAGCAAGATGATAAGGGTGTATTTCTGACGGAATCTGGTGACAATAGAGAAATTCCAACGCAAAGGATTTCGTCAGCTTCGGTCCAGTGTGAGTCTTTTCTTTGAAACACAAATGTTGGTCAAATGATTGAACATAAGAAGAAGAAAAAATTACTCACTTAAAATTAGAATGCCAGCTTATTTTTGTTTTCATGTAAATCTGACCCAGTTTGCTCTGATGATAGCATTGTTAGTAGGCAATATAAACATTATGATAACTACAAAGAAGAAACTATTATAAATGATAAATATACATGGAGAAAATTGTGTCTTCTTTACTCTCCTTGACACGCTCTGACATTTAGGTTTTGTTCAGCTACCTGTAAGTGTTTGTTAGTTTATTGATTGATTGGTTAATTGATTGACCAATTTACTTTTTTTTTGTATAGTAAAAGAAAAGAAAGATGAAGCTGAGAGTGGAGCATTTGTGAAGGAGGATGAGAGAGATTTAGCTGATCTGTACTGGGATTCCCCTCATCACAGGTAGGAAAAGCCAACCCATCAAGTTATTGACCTCTTGACCTGTTGTTACATCACACCTTGAAAGCCACAACTGCTCCGTCAAGTGAAACTGATTGCTAACATTTACTTTACAAGGACAAAAACGACCAAGATGGTCTGTTTTCTTTGTAAGATGATAATACTAGCCGACCATATGTAAACGGCAAGGAATTTCTGTTGCCAGATGTATGCACAGAAAAAAATCAACTTTGAAAAAAATAGATATCTTTGCCGTACGGAATGCTATTAGAATGTGCTTTTGACCAGGTAATGATACAGAAAATTTCCAGCATTTTTAAACAAGCAAGGCAACAGAACATCCCAATAGGAATTTAGTAAAAGAAAGTTACGACATGTAATTCTTTTATTTTTTATTTTTGTTGTTTTATTCAGGTTTGACTTTATCGATCAGTACGATGCTATCACCCGAGAGAACCCTCTATCCTACCATAACTTGGGTCTGGCCGTTACATCTTCATTCATTGAACCAGGTGAGGACATTTCCAATTTTTCACTTAATACAAAACCACTAAATTTTTGTTTCTGGTGTATCAATTACTTAGTTCACAAAAGGTATGAGAATAACTGAAGATTTATAGTAAAATACGCAAATTATGTTCACTTTTGAATTGCTTATGGCTTAACCAACTTGCAATGATGCATTTGAGAATATTTTTTTTTGACTTTCTGTTTTTCGTCGTTTATTATGAAAAGCCCCAGAGACTGCATCCGAGTTGCCATGGAGACAGATGCAAAATGCTGACCTACTGGATATTCATGTGAGTCTATTTTTAAGTGTTTTTCTTGTGCCTCAGGTTCTGAATTTGTTCATATGTTTCTATGGTTACCCTGCTGCATGGGTTTCTGTCTAAACATTTATACAACTCTGTCGTACTTCAAAGATTTTCACTGGATTATCCAGGACATTATGTCAACCGATGAATTTCAAGTTATTCCATAATGGATTAAAGTGTCTTTTTAATGTTTGAGCCAAATCATTTGATAACGAGAAGTTCAGCCCAGAATGTTATATGCAAATTAGACTAAGCCTAGTGATGTCATTCTGCTTTTGGAAAGAAGTTTGAATCTAGACTCAATTGCTCTATATTATTGCATTGAAAAAGAACCAGATATGATCCTTCGCGGTATTAAAGCATTTCTTGTGACATATGTTACAAAAACTAACCGTTACATATCATTCGTTTCCTCATTGATTTGTTGTCATGGCAACATCGTTTTATTTCTCTATCTTCATTGTAATTCATATTAACATCTCAATTTAATTTTATTATATTTCGATAACAGCATTGGAAGTTGAAGCCTCTACGTTCAATGACAGCCAAGGAATATGAATTTGTGTGTACATTTGCACGTGACTTGCATGATTTGAACAGTAGTTGCATGACCTTACAGTGCCATCTCTCAAAGTGTTGTTTTTGTGTTTTTGACAATATTTTGGGCCTGTAGTAGGCTTTAGTTTGTAGTTTGGTAACTTTTAGTGTGAAAGGTAGCTGTGAAGTGAAGAAACAAAACAAAGGGAAATGTGAAAGAATGGTGTACATCCCTTGTGTTAAAGTGTTGCTTTATGATACACTTGTTTCAGTGGTTAAGCATCACAGTGTATTTGTATGGGGGTGGGGGAGGGGGCATTGGGGGGTGGGGTGGTGATGTGAGTGGTGGTGGCATTTGCATGTAGTCTTTGGAGCTATTGTTTTCTGTGATATCTATTTTCTAATGCAAAGATGCTTTGCATCTTCCCTGTTTAAGGTAGTGCACTACCATAGCTCGTGGATGTCGTTCTTGTTGACCATGAACAGACCTCGAGAAGAGAAATAAAAAAAAAACCTTGTTCTTTTGGAATGAAAATTAATACAATTGGACAAGAAAAAATTATCTTTGTCTTGAACTGAATCTCAATCAATCAACTGAACAGTATTACAAGTCCTGTGTTTTTACCAAACTGAGCTTTTCAGCCCTATGCTGGAGGCAATCCCTATGTAACCATCATTTCACTTGGGGAATCCTCAGATAACTCAGTCAACAGATAAAAATCATTATAAACAAATTTAGAAAAGAAAATTTGGAACTCACTTCAAAAGAAAGAAAAAAAGAAAGAAAAGTGGTTTGTTAGATTAAGTTTAGAAAACAGGATTTGAAAATCTAATGCCATGCAAATTTGGGCCCATTTTCCAAAATATGCGCATGCCAAAATTCATGAGTGCATGCTTACCTGGAACCAGACATAACACTTTTACTCGTCACTATTGATTTCACTTATTGTAGACCAACAGCTTTAGAAGAATAATTTTGACCGTGACGGATGCCACGGATTTAGGCATTTGTATTCGTAGCTGGGCAGATCAGATGAAAGAAATCAAAGTTTTGCAGTGTCAGGCTTTATGTAGCACAATTGAACTTTCCCTTGTGTGCTGGTTGTGAAAATGAGAGTGCGCACACACACAAGCGCACAGCTGAAGGGAGAATCATGACCTTAAAACATGCTTTTGAGTAAGTAGTCTGTCTGTAAGATTTATTGCATGAATCGATAGAGATGTGATAGTTTCTTTGGTAGGAACGGACCATTTGAAGTCTCCTCATTTCTATTACAAATGTGCATTGTTTATTACTGGTCTGTTGATCGTGTACTTTTCTAAGTATCAATTTCACTTTTTTCTTTCGGTATTTCTTTTCTCACTCTCTCTCTTTGCATGCTTATCTACAGTTGGAAGGTGTAAGTTTCTAACAATCAACATAAATGGTATTTTTTTTCCCCTTCATACCCATTGTAGAAATTTCTTTTCATAAATTTCATGGTGTCTTCATTGTGTTGTAAAAGGTTTCGAGAATGGTCAACCTAATAATGGAAACTAATAATAAAATCTGTTTTATAGGCTAAATATGTCTCACAATGCACCATGTCACATCATTAATTTTAATTGGTTCTCAGGGATGAACCCCTTCCTCCCTTCCCCCCTATGTGGAGTCCGTAATGACCTTGGGATAACCCCTCATATTTTAAAATCCTTGATCTGATACTAGGTATTCAAGCTTTTTCTAGTTACACCTGAGCGTCTTCTATCATCTACGTGTGGATGTATATCCCCTGATACTAGATATTAAAGCTTTTATCTAGTTACACCTGAGCGTCTTCTATCATCTATGTGTGTATTTATATCCCCTGATACTAGGTATTCAAGCTTTTTCTAGTTACACCTGAGCGTCTTCTATCATCTACGTGTGGATGTATATCCCCTGATACTAGATATTAAAGCTTTTCTCTAGTTACACCTGAACATCTTATATCATCTATGTGTGTATTTATATCCCCCTAATACTAGGTATTAAAGCTTTTCTCTAGTTACACCTGAGCATCTTATATCATCTATGTGTGTATGTATATCCCCCTGATACTAGCTATTAAAGCTTTTCTCAAGTTACACCTGAGCGTCTCCTATCATCTATGTGTGTATGTTTATCCCCCTGATACTAGGTATTAAAGCTTTTATCTAGTTATACTTGATCATCTTCTATCATCTATGTGTGTATGTATATCCCCTGATACTAGGTATTAAAGCTTTTTTCTAGTTACACCTGAGCATCTATCATCTATGTGTGTATTTATATCCCCTGATACTAGGTATTCAAGCTTTTTCTAGTTACACCTGAGCGTCTTCTATCATCTACGTGTGGATGTATATCCCCTGATACTAGATATTAAAGCTTTTATCTAGTTACACCTGAACATCTTATATCATCTATGTGTGTATTTATATCCCCTGATACTAGGTATTCAAGCTTTTTCTAGTTACACCTGAGCGTCTTCTATCATCTACGTGTGGATGTATATCCCCTGATACTAGATATTAAAGCTTTTATCTAGTTACACCTGAACATCTTATATCATCTATGTGTGTATTTATATCCCCTGATACTAGGTATTAAAGCTTTTCTCAAGTTACACCTGAGCGTCTCCTATCATCTATGTGTGTATGTTTATCCCCCTGATGCTAGGTATTAAAGCTTTTCTCTAGTTACACCTGAGCATCTTCTATCATCTATGTGTGCATGTATATCCCCTGATACTAGGTATTAAAGCTTTTCTCTAGTTACACCTGAGCGTCTTCTATCATCTATGTGTGTATGTATATCCCCTGATACTAGGTATTAAAGCTTTTCTCAAGTTACACCTGAGCGTCTCCTATCATCTATGTGTGTATGTTTATCCCCCTGATACTAGGTATTAAAGCTTTTATCTAGTTATACTTGATCATCTTCTATCATCTATGTGTGCATGTATATCCCCCTGAAACTAGGTATTATAGCTTTTCTCTAGTTACACCTGAGAGTCTTCTATCATCTATGTGTGCATGTATATCCCCTGATACTAGGTATTAAAGCTTTTCTCTAGTTACACCTGAGCGTCTTCTATCATCTATGTGTGTATGTATATCCCCTTATACTAGGTATTAAAGCTTTTATCTAGTTACACCTGAGCGTCTCCTATCATCTATGTGTGTATGTATATCCCCCTGATACTAGGTATTAAAGCTTTTCTCAAGTTACACCTGAGCGTCTCCTATCATCTATGTGTGTATGTTTATCCCCCTGATACTAGGTATTAAAGCTTTTATCTAGTTATACTTGATCATCTTCTATCATCTATGTGTGCATGTATATCCCCCTGAAACTAGGTATTATAGCTTTTCTCTAGTTACACCTGAGAGTCTTCTATCATCTATGTGTGTATGTATATCCCCTGATACTAGGTATTAAAGCTTTTCTCAAGTTACACCTGAGCGTCTCCTATCATCTATGTGTGTATGTTTATCCCCCTGATACTAGGTATTAAAGCTTTTATCTAGTTATACTTGATCATCTTCTATCATCTATGTGTGCATGTATATCCCCCTGAAACTAGGTATTATAGCTTTTCTCTAGTTACACCTGAGAGTCTTCTATCATCTATGTGTGCATGTATATCCCCTGATACTAGGTATTAAAGCTTTTCTCTAGTTATACTTGAGTGTCTTCTATTATCTATGTGTGCATGTATATCATTGTTTGCTGTGAACACTTTAGTTTGTACATGATAAAAGTAGCAATCAGAATTTCATATGGTGTCATGAATCACACAAACTGGTGTCCAAAATCTTGAGCAAAATAATATAGATAGAAATTTCACCAAGAAAGTGAAAAAGAAGGGGAAAAAATTGAGAAACTTGTGACATTATGAACAGTTTGGGAATTGAACTCAAGAAAGCACGAGCTGAAAGTCAAAGAAATTATTATTCTTCAGTTATTAAATCTGTATTTGGGGCTATTAGTAATATCTAAAAATAAATCAAAATAATTATTATTTTAGTCATCTGTTGCTACTCAACAACCTTTTCCAAACCTGTATTATTTCATATGGTAAAAATCAGTAAGTTTAAGAAGAAAAAGAGCCCCCCCCCCAAAAAAAAACCCATGGCTTATTGTTACAATTTTACAGTACAGTTTTCATGATGTGTCTATGGCCATAAGCTATACTAAATGTGAAGTCATCTAAAAATATATTTGTCCGATTGCTTAGAAACTCGCTTTGGAAAAGATTTCTGACCGCATCCACGAGATCTGGGAGAAGATGGAAGATGCAGCTGTTCAGTCAATCGAGTACAACCAGTCTCCAGATGAATCGGGAAGAGGTTCAAAGATGATGAGTAATACTGGAAGTGAGTAGTTTGCGTATCGTTGCCGAAAAAATCATATTACTTACGATATTACAAAACGATTATTGGAAATAACAAAGAAACAGATATTTGTCAAAGTTATAAGAAATACAAATGTAGGCACAAGTATTTTCTTCAATTCTGTCACCTGGAGAAATGAAAAAAAAAAAAAAAATTGAGTGCAAATTTTTTACCTTTTGACATCCAGTGTACTTTATTGATCAATAATGCATTATCTTGCCACTTATAAAACTAAATACAAAAAAAAGAAGTTTTCAACAAGATATATTGGCAGAATTTTGTTGTTTGACTTATATTTCATATGTCACCAAAGATCGCATGATGTAGTTGTACACAAGACATGGACGGTTGTTGTTGTTTTTATGCATACTGCCACCTATGTCACCAGATGTTTTTCTTTATGTAAAAAGGTGATTAATATTTCACCAAAATATGCTAGAAAGTCAATTAATGGTCAGCCATGTTTATACTTCAACAAGTCCTCAACAGCCGCTCTTAGAAAATTTGAACAATGACCTACATTTACTAAATTCTGCTACGGCTGGAAATAATTAGCAGTGTCGCAGACGTCCGAGAAAAGTGCTTCTGTTAAACAAATTTAACACTTTATTTCAAAGTTAAGTGTGGAGGCAATCACACGTGAGCTTTAAAGGCACCTTAGATATGGCAAGAAAACTGTTTTTCTGCTTACATTATTATCATGTCCTTCATTTATATTTGATTTGGGGATGAAAAGATGGCTGCCTCCCAGGAGCAAATTAATGTCTCAAACAGATGTGTTTGCACAGATGTACCTTATGCTTACACTTCTGTGAGTACCATGACATTACGTCAGTCTCTGATTGGCCGGGTGAACACAATCAAAATAATAATAAGCTTCATTTCCTACAAAACAAATTTATCTATTAGAATTCTGCAGGTATGACAAACTGTTATGTTACTCATATTATTGCCAAAATATGCAACCATGACAGATTCACATATTAGTGAGGAGTTCATTTACTGCAGTATCCGTTCATATATCTAATATAAATTATGTTTTTTCTTTCTCTTCAACTGTTTGCCTAATGTACTACTTCCTTGCAGCAGGGCGTTTCCCACGAGATTGCCATCAACCAAAATACAGAGAATTTTTACTGACACTCTGTCCAGTTCGTCAAAATTTTAAAGTAGTCTTTTGAGTTGATTTTTGATCAATTCTCTGATCCTGTTTATGATACTTATAAAACCCTAACTAGATTTTCAAGTCAAGTTTGATTTCAAATAATGAAGTGTAAAGGTCTTTTAAAATTTTTGAAAATATTCCAGTCTGCTTATGAATGTGTTTAATACTACTGTATTGAAAAGTTCTAGGTCAATGGAATGCCAAGGATCCAATCAAATTGATTTAATCACTTTCTCATGAACCTTCATTCCGTGGAAGTATTTAATAGTAGTTTGTCTCGGCCCGATCGAATGCTATCGTATTTTGAGTTTCATTCGGTCGGTTTTGTAAATTTCAAAGAACTGCTTTAACTGATTGTTTCTTTGGTTGCTTGTATCTTGGATCAATTATTGCATAATAGTTACTAATATTTATTTGAGTTGTGACCATGTACAACATGCATGCATTCCCTATAACCAAATTATGTTTCTGCCCCACTTTAGGCCGAGTTGGAACTGCCGTGACGAATGCCTCTAGGGTAAGAAACGTTTAATATCTATATCCTCTCTGTCCTTATCTTTATTGAAAATGAAATTAAAATATAAAATATTGAAATATGAAATATTGAATATATTAGAGAGGAGTGTCATTTACCTAAAGCTTGCAATCTTAAGCTGCCATTCTGCAGAGGAGGTGCAGATTATGTGCAGATTATGGTGCAGATTATGGTGCAAAGTAGGGTTTAGGTCAAGGTGTAGAGAAGAGGTCACTTATTTACAGGTTAAGATGACTCACTCTTATTCTTAAGCTGCTAAGCTTCAGAGGCGGTGCAAATTACGGTGCAAAGTAGGATGCAGGGCAGCGTGTAGAGGTGGGTGCAAAAGAAGGGTGGGAAGAAGGGTGCAGAGTAGGGTATAAAGAAGAACGACTGAATGTGTAAACAGTTCATTTGAAGCGACAACTTGTGACCGTGCTATTAGGTTATATGTGTCTCATCTGTGTGCTTAAAACCGACCATGCGATAAAAGTCAACTTCTGAAAAGGGATATGAATGAAAACATGTCGATCAGCTATAAAGATTTATATGATGATTATGAGGTGCTGGTTTAATATGCTGTGCAATACTCAGTTACTGATGTTCTCCATTTTACTTATCTTGGAGGAAAATTTTGTGAGGTCATGAGGTCAATTCGAGGAGAGTAGAAGGGGAGGAAGGGCGAACAGTAGTTTAAAGCCACTTGGAAGATTTCATTCTGTAATGAGAGACACATGGATCACCGCCCTGCTTCACTTTCTTTCCTGTCCTTTTGTTTCCTGTCATTCCCTCCCCCACCCCCACCCACAGTCCACGTTCCGCCTATTCCTTTGATCATACTACCTCTACACATGATTCATTCCAAGAAATTAATCAAATTTTCTGAAATATCAACCTGGATATTTTTGGCACATTTTGTTCGACTACTTTGCCATCGAAGGCCGCTTCAAGTCTCCTTCCAGTAGCAGACAAGCCAGACCGTAGCAGACCATCGACCACTAAAACTAGATCCGTCACCGGTGGTAGCAGACCACGCCCGAGTACTCGCGCCGAAAGCTTACCACCAGTAGAATCGGGGACGGTAACCCCTCATCCCGTCCATATGAAGTATTACCCTAAACCAGTCCCTGTCCCAGATCTGTTACCTTTGACAAGGATAGTAAGTTTGTGTTTTGTTTTTTTGGGGAGTAATTTATCTGTTTAAATGTTAACATTATTTTGGGGAATTTTATTTTAGCCATGTAGGAAACCTGAACATACTACTCACAGCTCATGTTTTCAATGGAAATGGGGTCCAACCATGAATTAGAAAGACCATGTGTTGTATATAGTTCAGAGGGGTAAATATGGGGGACGGACAGAATATATTCAAACAACGGTTGGCTCTTATTTATCGTTTATTATACAATTTTTGAAATCAAATATTTTGAGGGGGGGGGGAAGAGGAGAAGGATGGGAGGGAGGGCCTGATGTCAGTCAAGTCAGTGGACTTGTGGGCCTGATTAAAGTCATATAATGGATGATAAAGATAGAAGCTTTGGTACTGATAGTCATCGGTAACATTTCTAGATTTCTGTGATAATGAAAACAAGTTAGTTCTCTGCTGTATTTTATGGTTTGTATCCATGGAGACCTCACTCCTACTCGTCCTCAATAAGAAGGGATGATATTCTCGCATTCCCTTTAAACAGCAGGAAAATGATCAATAATGTTACATACGACTGCATTGACAAGTGTCAAATTACACCAGTTATTTTTATTTTCTTCAGAACTTTGATATGTATTGAAACTTTTCCCAATTAAAACACATCTGCTCTTTTCCTACTTTTGTTTTCGGTCATTTAGAATCCAGACAAAAAATACCCCAGGATATCCAACGACTGGAACGATACCCCTCCCGCAGAAATGGAACCAACCATTCGACTTGTGAATCAGATGAACGTCGCCAAGGAAACCAACCTCATCATGTATCGGAATCACAACAAGAGCAGAACCGCCTACCAACCCAAACAAATCACAAAACCTTTGACCTTAGAGTCGCCTCCAAAGTATGTTATCTATTTCACCAACGTTTTTTCTGTCTTTCTACTTTTGTAATCATTTGCTAGTGTTTAGTATTATAATGACAGTAAATAAGGGAACCATATATTGGCTTTGCTTTATAGCAAGATTTACCAAGCCTTTATCTAATTTGCCTATGAGACTCGGAGTGTCGAATGAACCCCATCCACCGAGGAGCGGATGTCATCATCAATTTGGCAGTCCAGAGATCAAGTTTATTTTAAAATGAAATATCTTGAAAATCAGTATGGCTACAGAAACATACCTTTTTGTTTTGACGATAACATATCAACACTCAAAATTCTGCCTTACGGCATCCTTTATTAGTGATGTGATGTGGAAATGCTTTCAAATATGGCAAAGATTTAGCCCTGCCTTTCAGAAGCTATTGAAAAGTAACCCCCACCCCCCGAATGGGGTGGCATTCAAGGTCATCCTCTGAAGTACTGAAGAGGTCATTGGGAAACTTGTTAGTCTATACCATATCAGCCTACCACCATATCAGCCTACCACCATATCAGCCCTATCACCGTATCAGCCCTACCACTATATCAGCCCTACCACCATATCAGCCTTACCACCATATCAGCCCTACCACCATATCAGCCCTATTACCATATCAGCCCTACCACCATATCAGCCCTATCACCATATCAGCCCTACCACCATAACAGCTATACCACCATATCAGCCCTACCACCATATCAGCCCTACCACCATATCAGCCCTACCACCATATCAGCCCTACCACCATATCAGCCCTACCACTATACCAGCCCTACCATTATATCAGCCCTACCACCATATCAGCCCTACCCCTGTATCAGCCCTACCACCATATTAGCCCTACCACTATATCAGCCCTACCACTTTATTAGCCCTACCACCATATCAGCCTACTACCATATCAGCCCTACCACCATATCAGCCCTACCACCATATCAGCCTACCACCATATCAGCCTACCACCATATCAGCCCTGCCACCATATCAGCCTACCACCATATCAGCCTACCACCATATCAGCCCTATTACCATATCAGCCCTACCACCATATCAGCCCTACCACCATATCAGCCCTACCACCATATCAGCCCTACCACCATATCAGCCTACCGCCATATCAGCCCTACCGCCATATCAGCCCTACCGCCATATCAGCCCTACCGCCATATCAGCCCTGCCACCATATATCAGCACTGCCACCATATCAGCCCTACCACCATATATCAGCCCTACCACCATATCAGCCCTACCACCATATCAGCCTACCACCATATCAGCCCTACCACCATATCAGCCTACCACCATTTCAATTCTACCACCATATCAGCTTTACCACCATATCAGCCCTACCAACATATATCAGCCCTATCGCCATATCAGCCCTGCCACCATATATCAGCCCTACCGCCATATCAGCCCTGCCACCATATATCAGCACTGCCACCATATCAGCACTGCCACCATATCAGCCCTACCAACATATATCAGCCCTACCGCCATATCAGCCCTGCCACCATATATCAGCCCTACTGCCATATCAGCCCTGCCACCATATATCAGCCCTGCCACCATATATCAGCACTGCCACCATATCAGCCCTAACACCATATATCAGCCCTACCACCATATATGGGTCACAAGTGGAAATGGATTAGCTTTTTCATTTCAGGGTCTTTCATTTTTGGTGGAAAATGTTACATGCCTACAACAGAAACTATAGAGACATACTATGAAGAATAATCAAATTCTCTCCCTGGTGAAATAAGCACCTAATTGTCATTAACCCTCCCATCACAGGGGGACATTTCCAGCTCAATTTCTGACCCACTAGCCTGTAAGCATATACAAGCACCACAGCCAGGAATTCATCTTCTATTCACTCCAAATTATTTTCCTTGTGTTATGGATATATTTTTTCATGACTAAAAGCTGAAACTAAAACAATATACTGACCACAGAAGATGCACTATCCCATCATCAAGTTTGTTGTAGTCAGACGCTTGACTCTTGAGAGATGAATGAACCTCATGGAACCTCCGTTCTGTTTATTCAAAATTATTTTTTCTTTCTGTTAACAGGAAGTTTTCACCACCTGGTAGCGCTAAGATGAATTTAGCTGCAGTAAACCTTGCCAGCCTGATTGGAGCCAGTAAGTTTATGACATGAGTCTCATCTCATCTCATCTCATCTCATTGCAGCTCATTTCAACTCAATAATCTTATTCGTTGTTTTATTCACATTACTGTGCCCATTTTTATGTATATTTATATTTTTATGTTCTTTATTGTGGTTTATAACCCTGTCTTATATTATGTTTTTACTTTTATTGCTGTTGTTATTACTTTTAGGTTTTCTTTAAGTTTGGTAATTTTATATTCCAGGTATTGGTTCTTTTGTACAGTGCTCTTGAGCATGTTTTATTTCACGATAACAGCACTTTAATATATGGTATTTATTTATTTATTTATTTCATCTCATTTCATCTCATCTCATTTCATTTCATTTTCATTTCTATATTTACACTTGAATCATTCAAACTAATACAACAGTTGTGAAAGGGAATATTCTAGAATACTGTTGGGCTTAACAAAGTAGAACTATTACATCAAGGAAAGGAAGAGAAAAATAAAATGACGAAAAGAAACAGAAGAAAAGAAAGAAAAACAAATTGTGTGTACCATGAAAAACACTCAATCCATATAAAACTAAACAAAAAGTAAAATGTAACAAAAATGAAGCCGGAAACCGATTCTCTTGTTTCATTTCCTTCTGAGGATTGTCAACATTGTTGATTACTTTCATATTAGAAAAATTTAGAATTTTACACCATTTGTCAAAATATTTTATTATGTTTTACAATTTTAATGGCTGTCATAATTCTGCGTATGAAGCTTTTCCTTAGAGTGTTGTTAAACCACATCCCTTGTAAGTGAAATTAGTTATTGAATTGAATTCTGAGAAGGCAAAGGAAAATTTAAAAATAAAAGAGCCCTCTTTTATTAAAAAAAATAAAAAAATCTACTGTAAAATTTGATGGTATTGCTTGCATGCATTTCTCTTGAAATTTTGTTAATATTAATGAACTGAGCCAAAAGAATATCTCATGCATGGATGACATGCGTGTAGATTTAACGTTCATCAGTCGATGTAAATTTGTCCATCGTGGCAAAAACAGCAGTCATGATGTAATAAAATACCAGCGTTTGTAATTTATTTTTGCCCGCACCAAATTTTTACGTGGGCGATTAATTTGACGACAATCGTTTTTTATCTCACACCCACATAGTTGCACTAGTTACTGCGAGGGATGTTGCAAGAAGTCATACCCTGCTTAGATGTGTTTTATCTCAAATTTTCAACTGTTGACAAGGATTTCGCAAGCAGTTGGGCGAGGTAAATCAGATGATCCCTGCCCCCGCCTTCCCCCCGTTGTATATGAGCTGGAATGAGAAGTATTTTAAAAGAGGTCAGGTTTTAAAGAGGTCAGCCTTTTTTGGGCAACTTTATTACTTATTTGTCTCTCTTTCTTTCTCAGAATGCAAATCAGGTGTACGGAGATTGGACAAAGAAGGCCCAAAGTGGAAGAGAATAATGGTAACCATTATTATTGACAGTTTCTGATTAAAAATTTCAGATACTTTGGTGTCAAAATGTGACTGTGTATTTTTTGCTATAATTTTGTTTTTATTTACTCTTTTTATCACTAAGTGAAAACCATGTCATGGGTATAGCATGTTTTAATCGTGAATTGTTTAACTTGAAACATTATGAATGTATCTGGCAACAACATGTCGAGTTACATCGTCATGGCAATCAAGCAGAAATTTACTGTTATTTATAAACTTTTATAACGCAATGTGCAAAAAGTGGGGTAAAATATTCTGACATTATTTTTGGCATTTTGGTGAAGCATCCTGAACATTATCAACAATTATTTAAATCAAAGCTTCCAAGTTAATCATATGTTAAAAGCAAGATGGATAAAAAGGAAAGGAAGGGTTTTTAAAAAATTGTTACCATGACGATATTACAGACTTGTGTTTTTCTGTGCGTAGCAACAGGTTTATTTAGCAAACCTAAAAAAACTTATAATCAGATAAGTCTCTGTAACAAGCACTGCGGTGTGTATTATTTCTGGATTGCCTTCAAGCATGGTGATGTGCCCCTTTAGTTTTTTGTCTTGGAATGTCCCTTTAACGCTCTTGAGGATGAATAATTACTGCAAGGTATACTTTATGTGGTTATTGACTCAAAATTTGCTTTCTTACCGGTGTAATTAACACTGGTGATTCATCAGTGAAAAGCGCATAACATATGGCTCAATTAATATCCATTTTGTTATATTATATTTCTTGGATAACCTACTGAGTGATAAGTACAGAATCAATGTGCTGGTATGCTGTCATAGCAACAAGTTTTGTAGCATGCAATTTGAAAGTTAAGATATTTAGGCAAACAACGGTTTGAAAGAGTCTTTCAAATTAATATCCACTAATACCACATTCCTAAAGCTCTTTTAAAAAAATGTGGCTTTGTAGTACATAGCAATGTTTATATTTTAAAAGGGAAAAAAGGGAATTTTCAAGTTATTTACATATTTATCATGTGCTACAGTAGGCAACAATGCTTGTGGAAGCACTATACAGTTGTTTTAATTTTGAAGGTATTTTATTTCTTCATTTCTGCAGGGATATAACCATTATCCTAAAAGTTAGTAGCTTTATAAATGGAAAAGATCCAAGTGGCTGCGTCTGGCCGATGAATAAACTTACGGTTAAATTACGTATTTTTAATTATTAATCAACACCTGAACAGTGATTTGGAATAATTCGAAATGAATTTAGTGAAAAGGTGGACAGGGTGTTTCAGATCAATTTAGTTACTTTACCAGCATATCAACGACAGAAAATGTGGCTGGAAAAGTTTAGCGAAACAAAAGCTGTGCTCTTTCGAAAGAAATCTATGGTATACCCAATCGGCTCTCACCTCTCGCTTCACTGACAGATGTTAAAAAGAATCCTCGTTAATAGAGAGTCCCGTTAGATCACCCGGCAGTTGTCAGGTGCGGAGGTTGCTCGGCAGAGAATGTGAACGACATAAACCAAGATTTAAACACCTCGAAACATGAAAAGCCTTCTAAATAGTGATATGGTGGAATATACTTATTAATGTTTTCCATTGAATTGAATTGGCAGATTATTATGACTATTGTCATAATATTTAAAAGAAAAAACGAAATTATTACCAAAAGGTGGTTATAATTGTTGCCTTTTTATGATAATAGTTAAGAAGAACAAGGAAGAAAAAAAGGAAGTTAAGTAGAAAAAATTGTACATATTTCTTGTCTCTGGATATCGTGTCATATTTAGGAGGGATAGACTGAAGTGCTTCCCCCCTCTTGTTAACAAACTGTAAAAAAAAAATGGGCCCAAGTTTTAATATTGTCTGTTAACAGAGTAATCAAATAGAGTAATGCTGACAATGATCTTCTCAGACCATGTGTCTTTTTCATCGATGAAAATAGCTACATGCCCTTAAGACTGTCATGTCGTCGACAATCTGCATTATAGTTATTAGGAAAAAGAGGAGCCCGTCTGTCAACAGATCTGGTAGATATAGCAGTGATATAAATCCCCCAAAAAAATCTGACTTTGGTATTAAAAAGATCTTTAGAGGGTAGGAAATGGTTAAGGTCATCGAAAAATACATTAAGGAGATTGCTAGTATGTCCATTCATTCATCTTGTGTTTCTTTGATAGTCTTAACAAAATGAACTTTGGAGAACACATCAGGGTTTTGTTTTTTGTTAAGCAGGTAAACCCCATCTTAACTTGTTTTGACAGTTTATAGTTGTATTGCTGCTTGGTTTTTTATCCATGCTATTTCCATTTGTTTTAAATATTAGTTTTATGTATTGCTTGGTTTTTATACCCAATATTGCCCTCTTCTTAAAGTTGTATTGCTTTGTTGTATGGTTTTGTACATTCTTCTTCTTATTAAGCTGTATTTGAGTCCAGTAAACTTCTCCGTAATCTGGTGATGCTGAGAAAAGAGTGGTGAAAGGAGCGATAAATGCACCTAGATACGTTAATATCCGCTACTTAATTGAAAAATTGCAGATTGCCGAAGAAAATATACTACATTACACTCAATTTGTAAGAGGCCAATGTTTTCTGTTTTTCGATAACACCATTAATGATAAAGCTATCTGATTGAGTGAAGTAATGGGGGATCTTGGGGGTTTATATCGGTCCTAACGCACGTGATCTTTCCTGTTTTGATAATCTCCGAAGACTTTTCATATCTCAGTGTCTTCGCTAATCGTGAAAATATGTTTCACAAGATTATGCACAAAATTGTATACACCACTGGTGATTAAACAAGGAATCGCAGGTACATGTTGAGTATATTTCGGAGACTTCGATACAATGTTTACTGGTGCTCGAAGCTTTAACTCTATTTAGCTGGCGGGATCGCCAAAACGTCGACAGAGCTCTCTGATTGGTGGACGATCGGACGTGTGTGTAGTATTTTTTCTTAACACTACAAATCACATCGGGGGGAGACACAATTTTGTTTTGGGAGGGCACCTGCCCCCCCTCCCCCCGACCACCCTCTTTACGACGCCACTGCAAGTGTCGACACAAGGACACAAACCAATGCAACGTGCAACTTGAATTGAATTGTTGTGTATTGTATCCCTTTAAGGTTGGTTTACTTTGTTGTTTGGTATATCTTCCTCCTTTTATATTTGGTTGTTTTGTCGCTTGGTATTTCTTTTCTTTCATTTTGAATTGATTTTTTTCTGCTTGGTACAGTATATCCTCTTTTAAAGTTGCATTGCCTGTTTGCTTAGTTTGTTCTCTTTTACACCGAGTTGGATTTCTTTGGTGCTTGATTTTATTGAGCAACATCATCATGGAAATATTGGATTGCTTTTGATGCTTGGTTCATCCTCCTTTATGTTGGTAAGATTTTTTTGGGGATTTGGTGCTTGTTATATACCTGCTTAAGGGTGGATTGCTCAGTTGCTTGGCATTGAGCCCAATACCCATATGACCTACAGTGACTCATAAAATGAGATTTGAAATGTTCGGTGAAGTTAAATCATATTTAAAACAAACATACAGACCAGACGACAGAGTTGATCAAAGGAAAGAAATCGTCCCATAATATTATTTACTATTATGATAATGATTATTTATTGTTTATTAATTTGTTTATTTGCTTTGTCAGGTGATGTTGACCAAATTAGACTCAGACCGTGTGGAGGAAAGACGAGACACCGCAAGGGTTTGTTTTCTTGTCTTTTGTCTTCACTCATTTGCTCAAAATATTATACAAATTCAGGATATTAAATAATAGTGAAAAACTACTCCAAGCAATTTCAAAATATGTTGAATATATTAGAGTTTGTAATTCTTCTTCAAAGTATCGTTTTGTACAATGGACATTACAAAAATACCCAGACTGTCGTCTTCAGTCGTATCATTAGTATCCTAGGTTTAATTTCTAACCCTTTATGCAGATGCTTTGAGAGGATGAAGAAAACAAACATTAGAACTATTGTACTTGTACAGGAAGGAGGGGTGAGGGGGAGTGAGGGGGGAGGGGCATGGGATTGGGATAAATATATAGTGATGCATGCAAGACCAGTGAAATAAGTTGTGTAACAGGTATTGCAATGTAAGAATTCAAAGATAATATTTCAGTTAGCTACCCCAGATGTATACTTTGACAGATGAGCACTAGGGCTAGATCCATCTATGCAATGGAATATGAGTACACAGAGTTAAATCCGGGGAGGGGGGGCAGGGGGTGGGGGTAGGGTAACCTTTGGGTTCGGGTTATGACCAGAGAAACTGTTAACCCTGATAAAGTAATAAAAGCCTTTGTTGTCTTTCGTGACCTTTATTTTTGCAATCATCTTATACAATAGATCGCCTGTTTTGTTCATCTTTCAGAATTTTGGTGTCCTGGACTGTTGCGAAAAGCAAATTATCGTGGCCCTCACAAAAAGGGTAAGTATGGTACTATACCATTGTTATCCTGCCTCACTGTGATTGATAATATGAAATGCGCACTCCATGACGTATTAGAATTTGGTGCGGTCTACACCCAGCAAAATCATTGCGGCAAATCTTTTACTGTAGTGGGTAAGGAATCTGTCAGTTCCAGGCTGTAGCGGTAACTGATATTAAAGGAGAACTTTTGTAGAGCCCCTTAAGCATGTGAAGAGTCAAGCAGGCAGTATTGCTCCCCTTTAATAGCATCCTTTGTTTACTTCCCGTTTACTTCCCGTGCTTTGGTTGTTTGTATTTAATTCTCTGGTTACTATAATTGACTTCACATATGATGTAGTTAATAACAGCTTGTGAAAAAGTTTAGAAGAATAAAATATAACCCTAAATAATAATAATAATAATATCCACCTTGAGTCTTTCTCAGTATATGAGATTCTGTGTAGATACTACCAAAGGCCAACTTTCCTATCATGGGTCCATTCCCCCCCCCACCCCCCATCCCTGCTCTGTAACAACCAACAGGTTTCCCCTGTATATCGATTTGCACACCCACCCATACTGTGCCAGAAATTGATCTTGTAGTTTTGACAAACTGTCAGTGTATACTGTTAAGTCAAATATTGCTCTTAAATGTTGTAGTGCTGAGTCATGTGTACACAATTAGAGGTCTAACAAAGTCACTTCATTTTAAGTTGAGTCCAGTCGTTGTCGGTGAATTTTTATCCTGACTCGAGGTTGAGTCTTTGAATCTGTGAGGACAAGCAAGTCGACAAACATTGTTTTATTTTTTAATAGCTTCACTTACGAGAAATTGGTAGACTTGAGTCTTGACTTGTATGTATGTATTTTAGATCCTCCTGCAAGCAGGAACTCGCGAAGAAGCCTCATTGGCTTATGAAAGCCGCAAAGGTGACTGAAGTCAGTCTCTTACATTCATATTTAACGTCCATGATTATGAATTGTCAATTGCCAACAACTCTGAAACCGGACGACATACATTAATCTTGGAGTGACTCGAACACACAACACACTGCACATAACAAACAGTAAAACTTTATGATAAATTGTTCACAGCTGTTGGAGAACTCAAACTCTGTGTTTGAACCATGTTGAAAAACCAGGACAATTTAGCAAGGCTTGAAAATTAAATAGTTAAACCTTTTATTCTCACGATAGAAATCGCAAGATGTATTAAAGTTAGAGAGGGCCTGACGTCTTATTTGGCCTCCGAAGATGATCTTGCCAGGATCTAAACAATGCGCTCTCTGTTAAAACTTTTTATATATTTACTTCCGCAGGCTTTTTGCAGTAGATATTAAAGCAAGTCGTTAACAATATTTCATTTGTCTCTTAGAAATCCCAAGAGTATAAAAACCTTACTTCAATAATCTATGGCAGCAACTTTAACCATATATTGTCAAACAATTAACAAACAGTCATCTGTTGCTTGGCAAATATTCACAATGCAAATGTACTCAATATATTATTCATTTTTTGTGTGTAATATGTTGTAAACATTGACAGAAACTTTGTCATTTATCTTAAAGAACGGGGAGAGGAGTCAGACTTTGAACGTAAATGGAATCGATTAGGGAAACTACTGCGTCGTGGAAATTTAAATGATGCCTCTGACATTTGAAAGTCTTAAAGACCGTATTGGTTTTAAAATAGTAACAAAACCCACGGATCAAAATTTTCATCTTTTTTTGTCATCAGCGATGGCGCAAAAATAAAGTAACAATCTCAGAAGGGTTTTTTTGTTTGAAAGGACAAATTATACCACTCTCAGTTTTACTGATTTTTTTTAAAATAAATTTCACAGACAGAAATGTGTTTCTGCTTCAAATTGATACCTATTAGTATTGAAAATGAAAAATGTATGTTGGTTTTTTTTTAATTAGCAATTTGCATATTTTACTTTGAAAGTAAAGTGGAATGAAACAAGCAATACTTCAACCTTTTTATAAGTGTTTGGCTTATTTAAAAAAAAAAAAATTCGTATGGTAGATATACTTCTGCTTTTTTCACTTGTATTTGTTGATAATGTTACAGGTGAAGAAAAAAAGGTTTCTGATTTGAAATTATAGCAACTTGTGAAAGAAAATGTGGATGAAACATCAAGCAATATTTAAACCTCATAAAGTGGACTTCCACTTTAATACTTTTTTTACATTATGGTATAAAGTAGCCAAAGAAAGCTGAAAAGTACGTTGACCTTATTAAAGGGGTGTTCAAAATAAAAAAATTATAAAAAATGAGATTTTGAGGTTTTTTATTACACTTAGATCCTTCCTCCTAGATACTTTTAGACCATACCATGTCTTATTAATGTTTTTGCTATTGATATTTTGTGTTTCATCTGAATACCTGACCTGAAAGGTCCATTGTGTGCGTAGTCTACGAACGTGTGACTACGTAGTCCAGTCATTTTAATCGATGAATCACAGTCACTTATTAAAGGGTCATCTCTCAAAATGTAAAAAGGGTTTAGGGATATACGGATAGCTCTGTGAGTTTTAACTCTAGTCTTGAGCCTTTTTATGAGAAATCGATAAATTTGTTGTTGTTTTCGTCGAACGAGACCTTTTGAAAAACTGACGGTTGACGTGGACTGTTGGATATTAACTGTCAAAGTTCATGGCCATCCTTCATACCCTATGAAAGTAAAATGCTAATTGATGTTAATCGAAGCGATGAAAGTTGTTGCCATTTTGGATGTCGTCGGGATGTACATATCGGAACTCCTCACGCGACAATATACGTCAAGCATCCTCTGTTTAAAATTCTTTTTTGGCTTCAGAGACAGTAAACCTTCATCATTTCCAGCCTCATTTGAATGTCTTTCCATCGTTTGGAAATGTCAAACCCATTAACCCCGATGATTTGAATTGTAAAATAAACCTTATTTTGAAAGCCCTTTTATTACTTTTAATGTAAAAATTTTAAAATTTCTGAATGCACTTTTAAGTATTTTTTTCCGGTTTTACTTGTCATCGTGTTGAAATGGAGTCACACAGAAACAAAGGAAGAGGATGGAGGGGGATGGAGGAGGGTGGAGGGGGGGGTCAGGTGGGAGAAGTAGAGAGAAACCATCCCGGAAGATAGAAACCTTAGCACTTCTTCCGGGAAAACCTTTGCCCCGATCCCACTCAACGAAATTTGAAGGCCAACGGCTGTTAGCACGTTAATATATCCAGATATCTCCTGAGATTCCCTAGTGACAAGAGTCCCTCAATATCTCCATATCTCTATATCGATATCTATATCTCAAAGGAAAGTCACAAGACAGAAAGCAATTAGTTCAGAATTAACGATGCATGTCATGTGACTTGAATTGTCTTCTTGGAGGTTATTGAGTGTAGTCTCACATTGTATTTAAAGTTGTTTATTCCTGTTTTCTTTTTGTTTCATTTGTGGTAATCAGTTGCTTTGGGTTAATCATTACAAATTATTACCATAAAGAATGACATCATTAAAACATACAGTGTCGTACAGAGATGACGTACAGTGGATATGACCTGTAACTATTCCATACCTGTGAGTGTTAACGATACTGGTTGCATAGATTGCAAATGTACCGTAATCAAATCTGCCACCGACATAGGAGGCTGGAAGTTTTTTCACTGTTCTTGATTTTCCAACTCATTACGATTTTCAATATATATATATATATATATATATATATATATATATATATATATATATAATATATATATATATATATAATATATATATATATATATATATATATGTATGTATATATATATATATATATATATATAATATATATATATGTATGTATATATATATATATATATATATGTTATATCTAACTACAAATGAAGCCACTGTTGGTTTTCTGTTTAATAATGAACACAATGTACGCAGTGACATTAAAATCTAATAATAGACATTTGTATTTCATTATTGTAATTATAGTTAACTGTCGTGTACTTTATAATGTTGAGTTCACAACTTTCGGTTCTATCTTATTATGTAATTAACCTCTAAACCTGCTAAGTAGTTACTAAAACAAAGCCTGCACAGAGTTTCATGTGAAACTACATTTCATGCTCAACTGGTTTGTTAGGGATAAGATGAGTGGGTTAATTCATGCGGAAATAAACATTGTGACATTGGTGCAAGGAACTTCATTTCTTGGTTGCATATTAGATTGTCAGGACGTGTTGCAGTCTATTCATGCATAATAAAGCAACCTCATTGGTTGTTTAATTCTGTATGTGTTATTTTTGCTCCCATAAATTTGAAGTTAATTTCAAATGTTTCATGCAAAATGAAAAATAAGACAACCTCTTTGTTTATTTTATCCTGCACATGTGTTATTTGCTTCTATTAAATTTAGATGTTTACTTGTGTGGGGATGCTGCAGTTTATTCATGCATAATAATATAACCTCGTCGGTTATTTTATGATGCACATGTGTTAATTTGCTCCCATTAGTTTAAATGTTTGCTTGTCAGGGCATTTTACAGTTTATTCATGCATAATAACATAACCTCTTTGGTTATTTTATCATGCAAATGTGTTAATGCTCCCACTTGCTCCCATTAATTTAAATGTTTACTTGTCATGGGATGTTGCAGTTTATTCATGTGGAGTAACACAACGGCCTTGATTAATTTTATTCTCCATGATTGTGTTGTTTGCACCTATTAACCTATTAATTTTAGGAGTGTAATATAACTTTATTATACATCCCTGCTACTTGCAGTCAATGTATGACAAGATATCTATACACTTGCTCTGCCAATTAATTTTGTACTAACCCCCCCCTCCACCCCCTCTTTAGTGATAACATTACTTCAATTGTTTCAGACACAATCAATCATTTTGAGGGGTAAGATAATTCAATAAACATTCTTCACAGCTCACTAATCGACTAATTGGAATTCCCTTCCACATTTCAGTCGGTGAAATTTACGATATACCTTTCATACCCAATCTATAGCTGCCACGTTCCTCACCCCATTTCTCCCCCCTTCCATTCTACACCTAATATTGATTGTTATTTGAATCCATAGCTTTTCACCTGCACCCATTAAATAATGAGTGAATAAATTCAATGATCACATTTCATAAGCCCCAATCGACTGATTAGACGGCGGTCTTGAAATCTCCGCTCTCGCCGCGTATATCATGTTCGGGCGATGACGATTCGAGTCCTCCCTCGATAAGACGATGCCGTAAAATGTCATCTCGATCGTTATGGTTTTCTCTTTCCCAGCTCGAAGTCGACGATGACTCAAGGGTGAGATATGAGTCGGCAAAGTCCATCATCTCCCTCGGCTACTGGTCTGCTCTCGCAGTCGGTGAACTCGTGAGTTATCTGAAGGACGGCTCTCATGCAGCCAAGTCTGATGTCGTTACCACGATGATCAACGCCAGAAACACACACTTAGTCAACAAGGTGCGCTTCTCCTCGGCTATTCTGCCACGGCATCGAGAGTGAAGGAAATATCTCCTGATCTCACTCTCTGGGGGGTGGAACATCCATGGGAGTACCTATCAGAAAGGTGGAGTTAGGGGGGAATGGTAGGGGGAGGGGAGAGAACAGTATAGATTAAAAAAGGAAGAAACTTCTTCGGCAAAACCATGCAGGGTGGGAGGGGAGGGTCCTGCACCCACTTGATATCCCTATCACATAATCCAGTCTATGATCTAATCTCTCCCCCTCCCTTCTCCCCCCACCCCATCCCATCCACTCCCCACTCCCAACAGTATTGTTCATATTTGCTCCATTCTTGATCTTTACTTTAGCCAATCTTACCTGTTTCATACTTTTTGTTTTCTTTCAAGATCTTTGATATAATTCACTATAAAAGTCACTATTTTTCTACTGTCTCTAGATGTGTAAATATCATGCATTTTATTATTAATACACTACCCCACCATAATTATGATGGACTTTGTACTACAATATCCTGTGTACAGATGTTCAGAGAATGTCAAAAAGATTGATCATTTAAACACAAGATTATCAGCCAATGATAACATGGCTGACAAGGCTGGAAAATTAACCTTGTGTTTGTCCTAGGAAAATGTAGCCGCGCCCCCTTCTCCCATCCCATCCCCTAAAACAAACAAGAAAAACAAATTGGTATTGACAACAATACCATCAGTGTTTTGTTCAACATTTCTGTTACTCATTTGATAAGTCTTGTGCATGGTTTGGATTCACTATAGTTAATTTCCATATTAACAACAAAATACAAGTACATAATGAATGTAGACAAAAGGAAATTTGAGCAGTAAAATTTTAGTAAACATTGCAAAAGCTTTAAACTAAAATTATTTCAAACAAAATCACTGGTTATTTTTCCTCATTTGATAAGTCCAATCCTTGTTTGGATTCACAATAGTTAATTTCCATATTATCAACAAAATACAAGTACATTATGAATGTAGACAAAAGGAAATTTGAGCAGTAAAAAAAATGGTTAAACAATTTTTAGTAAACACTGCAAAACCTTTATACTAAGTTATTTCAAACAAAATAAAGAAGAATTGAGAGAAGCTTATATGTCAAGCCAACTAATTCTGAATCACCTTGCAGTAATTTAACTTCTGTATCTTAATAAAACAAAGGACAATTTTTTTTTTCTTAATTGAAAAAAATTTAAAAAAAGTATTTTCACTGATTTGGTACATCATTGCTTTTCACTTCCAATCAGATTTACCCAAGTCCTTAGGACAACTTTATGTATGAGTTGCCAAGAAATATTACTTCTCGGCCAGATAGGTGAAATTATCCGTTAATAGTCATCATCATCGACATTGAAGTATTACCTTACCCCTGATTATAGGTGCTAATAGGTCAAATATAGGATGTGTGAAGAAAGGGAAATTTTACAAGTCTTTTACAAGCATCATTAAAAAAAAGAGCCCGGTGTACATTTGGCTCGTGTTTCACTGATGGAGGGTGTGCCCTGTTTGTCCTTCTTAGCTTAATACCACTGATATCACTACCATCTCACCTCATCACCACCATCGCCTTATTCTCAATCACCTTTCACTTTTTTTTAAAAAAAACATTTTTTGTTTATGACATTTAGCCTTGGAATATTTGCTGAGAAAAGGGTATTCAAAAGCAGTAACAACTTTATGCTAAAGTGGCACCTTTGAAGACCAACGGTCTTGTCATATGCTTACTAAATTTTGTTTCAATAACCAGCTAATTATGTAAGAGGTATCAAAACCCAGAGGTTTAATTTGGAAGCTCCAAAAATTGAAGGAATATGTACCGTTACCACGGCAATGGAATCGGTTTGCTAATGTTACTTTTTTTGTGATGGTTTTGATCCCTTTTCTCTAAACGCTTCATTTATAGAACCTTCCCTCCGTTCAAGAGCTGATATCCGTGCTACAAGAACTGTGTGCTTCACCAGCTCAGGACGACTTAGGCTACGACTGTGCTGTCTGCCTGGGACGTCTTTGTGTACCAGATGAAGTAGCCAAGCAGAAACTCATGGGTAGCCTGAGTAGCAACGACACACACGTTACCGCACGGGTGAGTTGTAATCAGTGTTTATATGTAAATTAATAGTAGCAACGACAATCACGTTACCGCACGGGTGAGTTGTAATCAGTGTCTATTTGTAACTTAAAAGTAGCAACGACACACTATCCCGCACGGGTGAGTTGTTATCAGTGTTTATTTGTAACTTAAAGAAACGACACACATTAACCCGCACGGGTGAGTTGTAATCAGTGTTTATGTGTAACTTAAAGTAGCATCAACACACACTTTAACGCACGGGTGAGTTGTAATCAGTGTCTATTTGTAACTTAAAAATAGCAACGACACACATGTTACCGCACGGGTGAGTTGTAATCAGTGTTTATATGTAACATAAAAGTAGCAACGACACACACGTTACCGCACTGGAGAGTTATAATCAGTGTTTATTTGTAACTTAAAAGTAGCAACCACACACACGTTACCGCACAGGTACATATTAATTGTACATGTCAATAAAATAAAAAAATCGTCAGTTCTTTGCCCCATTTTTTTTATAAGAAAGAAAAAAAAGTTAAAATCCTAACAACTTTGTCATGTAATGACCAAAGTTCAAAGAAATGCTCAGGTTTATTTATTTTGACTGGTTATTTAAAGTAAACAATGATATTCTTTTTGACCAGGACTCAAATTAAACCAACATCCTGGTGGCAAGTTGCCATTGAATATCTGTAACAACTGCCATACCACAAGACGGTATTCGCCCTTTCAGTTATCTCAATCAATATTTTCAACCTACTATAAAAATTAGGGCTCACCAAAATTGTCGCAAACTGCAGCAGTATTTGCGCCAGAAGACAGCTATTTGCAAGACTACTGGAGACTTAAAGCTATAGAAGTACCATTTACAAATCATTTTATGAATTGTTCCTGTTTCAGTCATTCCTCTATGTTTTACTCTCCCTTTGAGGTTGGAAAAAAATTGCCTCGATACCTTTTCAAAATTTGTTCAAATTGTCGCCTTTGTACCATTTTGAGTGCTGAAAAAATAGCCATGGTACCCTGCCATCGCAGTTGAAAAAATTCCCTGAGAAAAAGAAAAAAGAAAATGGCCCTGTCCTCGCTCCATCCTTAATTTGAACCTTTGATGTTGTCTTCTGCTGTATATCAGGTTGACCAATAAAGTAACTAAACCGAGTCTTACCGTCTTCTATTGTACAAATTTTTCCACCGACCTTTTTCTTCTTCTTCGGTTTCGTGATTGACGTCAACAGCAGTCCCACATCCTGGATACCTGAAATAAAACCATTTAATTCTTGCTTTTTTTATCATTTTGCCTCGTTGCTGGTGGTTTCCTTTCATTGTTGCATTATCGTTTCATATTTGCGTCATTCGTCAATAATCTGAATTGCAAACTCACCTTTTTTTGACAGAGTTCATTATCTTGGGGTATACAAGACAAACAGGATTTATTTTGATAGACTTTCGACATTTTCTTTGTACAGTAAACTTGTGACTTCCTTTTTTTAATTGTTTTTTATTTTGGCTCTGGTTTATATTAAAGAAAGTTATTTCCAGACAGCGAAACATTTAAATAAACATTGCGAGAGATAATGAAGACCTTAAAGACGTAAGGATTTGTGAGTTGTGGTCACTTTTTTTGCAAGCTTTTAGTAAATATTTGAAGGCAGTTAATTATCAGTATGTGATGTTTGCTTTCACATTTCCTGCCTTTAATACTGTCCCTGTCTTAAATTGAGTGGGTTTCAGGATCTTTCAGATTCTAAGCAGTTGCTCTTTTCACCTTCATGACAGTCATCCCATCGATTTTTTTCTCTCTGACGTAAATAAAAGTGGAAAGAAGAGTTTCATTTATAGCGTTAAGAAAGAATTTTTTGCTCAGGTCTATGTTGAGACTGTAATGTCTAGAAGGAAAGGCCAATGTTTGTAGGTGGTTTTTTAAATGATTGAAATTGATATAAATGTTGCCAATGATCATAACCTACGTTTTGCTTAGGGTTGTGCAAAACTTGGCTATCAGATATCAGAGCTAACCCATTGATGAAGGCAGTGGTGCATTCTGAAGGTTAGAAGCCTTGAGAACAAGTGGTTTGGTTGTACCATATAACAGAGCATTATTTATGCCGTTTTGTATATATATATATATATATATATATATATATATATATATATATATATATATAACTAAAACTTACTCCTTATTTGTCAATTATGAGTCATATCTTATTTCTCTGGTTTTCTCTAATAATATATATATATATATATATATATATATATTTATATATATATATATATATCGCTAGCAGACTAAGCTTTGTCATGTTGTATTTCCTTTTAGTGGCTAGCTTGCATAACCTTTAATATGAGTGACTTTTCACATTTAGTCTTAAAGTCGTTGTTGCCAGGCAACATTTGTTATCATCTTCAAATTTTAACTTTCGTAAAGATGTGTTTCGGGTAACATGTAATAAATATGGTGAAGTCATTGTGTTTATGGATATTCTTCAATAGACATTATTTCCATTAATTTCAAAAGAACTTTTATAAGGGGAAAGGTATTATTTATTAAAAGGTTGCATAATTTTACAAATATTTTCTCTTAACCTTTTTGACTTAGGATTTTTTCGATATCGCTTAGGTACCAGCATATATGTCGATGGTTTTCCTACAAGGTGTGTAAGAATTATGTTACTTCGTACATGATGAAATAGTTTGACTATAATGTGATGCTCGTACAGCTGTTTGATTTCTGCTCAGCGCTGCATGTATATCGCTTGTCTATATTGGAGAAACACCAAGAGGTGATATTGAGCACAGTGAATGGAAAGACGTATTGTTAATAGAGGCATATCATTAACAATGATAAACCAGGAAACACAGGTTGTGATGTTTTGTAAAAATAAACCTATAGATATGATGATGTCTACCGTGAAGAATAATACAACCAAAGAAAACATAAGAGATGCAAGGTGTTCTACAAAGTGCAAAAACAATGCAACTGACCTGGGAGACAATAGAAATCTAAAGTGAACTTCAATACAACAGGCAAAACACAATAGGTCATGTTCTACACAGTGGGGGAGCAAGAATGCAACCTGGGAAACAATAGAAATCTAAGGTGAACTACAATACAACCAGCGAAACACAGTAGGTGATGTTCTACACAGTGGGGGAGCAACAATGAAACCTGGAAAACAATAGAAATCTAAGGTGAACTACAATACAACCAGCGAAACACAGTAGGTGATGTTCTACACAGTGGGGGAGCAACAATGCAACCTGGGAAACAATAGAAATCTACGGTGAACACAATACAACCAGGGAAACACAATAGGTGATGTTCTACACAGTGGGGGAGCCGCAATGAAACCTGGGAAACAATAGAAATCTAAGGTGAACTACAATACAACCAGCGAAACACAGTAGGTGATGTTCTACACAGTGGGGGAGCAACAATGAAACCTGGAAAACAATAGAAATCTAAGGTGAACTACAATACAACCAGCGAAACACAGTAGGTGATGTTCTACACAGTGGGGGAGCAACAATGCAACCTGGGAAACAATAGAAATCTACGGTGAACACAATACAACCAGGGAAACACAATAGGTGATGTTCTACACAGTGGGGGAGCCGCAATGAAACCTGGGAAACAATAGAAATCTAAGGTGAACTACAATACAACAGGTGAAACACAATAGGTGATGTTCGACATAGTGGGGGAGCAACAATGAAATCTGGGAAACAACAGAAATCTAAGGTGAACTACCATACAACCAAAGAAACATAAAAGGTGATGTTCTACACAATGAATAGAACTTTTATTCGTCTATGGTGTAGATTCATACTAGCAGAGAAACAATAGGTGGTATACTACACAGTGGTGGACAACAATGTAACCTGGGAAACAATAGAAATATATACAACCAGAGAAACACAATAGGTGATGTTCTACACATTGGGGCAGCAATGAAACCTGGGAAACAATAGAAATCTATGGTGAACTACCATACAACCAAGAAACATAAGAGGTGATGTTCTACACAATGAATATAACTTTTTTTTTCATATTTGGTGTAGATTCATACTAGTAGAGAAACATGATATGTGGTATACTACACAGTGGTGGACAACAATGCAACCTGGGAAACAATAAAAATATATGGTGAATGACAATACAACCAGAGAAACACAATAGGTGATGCACTGCTACAAAGAATTGAAAGATTTGATGTCTATGATGGAGATACACACTACCAGAGAAATAGAATAGGTGATTTACTACACAGTGTTAAACAACAATGCAACCCAGGAAACAATAGAAGTCTATGGTGAACTACAATACAACCAGAGAAACACAAAAGGTGATGTGCTGCTACAATGAATGGAAAGATTTGATATCTATGATGGAGATGCATACTACCAGAGAAATACAAAAGGCGATGTACTACACAGTGGTGAACATCAATGCAAATTGGGGAAACACAATAGAGAGCTATGGTGATAAAGACAATGAATCCAGAAAGACACAATAGGTGATGTTCTGCACAATGAATGAACAGAGCTGATGTCGATGGTGAAGATGGACTACTAGAGCAGTGGTTGACAAACTAGGCTTTTGATATACACAGAGAATACAACAGGATATGTTGTTAGTATAACACATTGAATATAAAGTTGTTTGTGCATGTGTGAGGGGCAAAAGAAAAAGAAAAAATTGAAGGCAATTACTACAGAAAAATGATTTACAATGTTAAGTTTTCTTTTGGCCACTCCCCCCCCCCCCACCAAAAAAATTCAAAAACATAAGTGCAGTGTATCACCTTATGTTCCTCACCAAGAAAAAGACCTTTGACTTTAAATTGGGAGACATTTGCTGTTGGTTTTTGTTATGAATAACTGAGAAGATTACTACTATATGATTGACCATTTGGAATACAGATCTTGAATCTGGATTTTAAACACTTCAAAATAGTTTTTAATTTAGTCCCCGATTCTATCAAACCTAGCCCAGTGGCATATCAATTAATTTGTGGGCCCAGCGGGTCAGTCATCATTTGATGCGGCTCGTAAAGCTAGCAATTGCAAGACTGCACATTTTCCACATTTTGGTGATGGTGTGTTCCACTTTGTTTTGCAGGCTCTGAGCCCCTCTGAGGTCCTTTGTCCCCCTCTCAACCCCCTGGCGGTCCGTCTAAGACCTAGCCAGTTTTTAATCAAAGTAAGATAGCAATTAATTAAACTTTGTAGACAATCTGTGATGTTTTGTTGTTTTGGAATTTTTGGAATTTTTTTTTTCTGTTACCAAATTATACATATAGTAAGTACTACCTGCTTGTTTTTGATTGCAAGAAATGTTTTGTTTTTCAGAAACTTTGCATAACTTATATAAACAACATGCAAAGAGCAAAATTTGGATGTAGTCACAGTGAATAATTTTAGATGATATCAAATCACAAAATGCTGTTCGATAAGGTGGGCAACTTGCAAAACAAGTTGTTGTTTTGTTTTGGGGGGGGGGAAGGGGGGTTTGTTCCACAGAAACGATAGTATTTTATATCAGACAACAGACTTAAGAGCCTTCAACACTGCTACTCAATGATTTAGAAATAGATTATTCCCTGACGTAACCATTTTCTGAAACGAAAACATCCCCAGTCAAGCTAGTAACGCCTCGTTTTGACGAAAGACTTGTGATGATTTATGCAAATAGCGTTTGTGAAGGACTTTTCCCCAACAATTCCTTCACAACAAAAATGAGAACCTTCAAAACTGCTACACCACAACAATTTAAAAATAGATTTCTCCCTGACGTAACCGTTTTCTGAAACGAAAACATGCCCAGTCAAGCTAGTCACGTCTCGATCATTTTGACAAAAGACTTTTGACCATTTATGCAAATAGCGATTGTGAAGGAGTTCTCCCGGCCAACAATTCCATCAGTCCCTCCCACGTTTAGTTTATGCATGTTATGATGTTTATAGGTAGACTCGTTACTGATGAAAACAGATCTTACTTCTCCCATTTGTTTGTTGTCCTCTCACACCACCTGTAACTCTTTGTTTACTTTGTTAATTAGTCATCACCTTTATGACAGGTTAATTATTTGCCTCTGTGAATCATCTCGGGTGATGTATTAACAAACCGTAAGTTGCAAAATTGTTTCCCTTTTTGCAGAGATATTATTTGATTGTGACAATTTCTTTTTCTTTCTCTTTCGATAAGCCGCGTATTCATAATGTAGAGGTATTCATTTATGAAAAGTAGTGTTTTTTATCGGGAAGAGGATCGTTATTCGACCTCTTAATCAATTACCATCATTCCTTGTGTCGTACATGCATTACAAAAGGCATTTTTATGGTAAAGAAAATAAAATTCAGGACATTTTTTTTTGAATTTTACTCATTCATACCACAAATTAGAGACAAGGGATATTGAAATATAGATCATTGTGTGTGTGTGCTTTTTATTTTTGCACCAGCTGTATAGTATTTGCTTCACTACTTTATTCTCTCCAAAAAAAACCTCCACTGGTACAGTGCAGAAAAAAATTTGCTCTCAGATGTGTTTTTCGGCCTTCTTGATTCCTTCGACTCATATTAAAGCATTTAGGAGAACAAGATTAAGACGAATATGTAAATGCATCAAAAGTGTCTCGACAACAATTGTTAGTTAAACTTCTGATCCAAATTCTGAATTTGATAAGTGCCAAATGTTTGGTCTTTCTAACTCATTGTTGGACAAACTTTACATCCCCCACCCCCCCCCCCCCAAACCCACCAGGAGGTTTTAAGATTGTTCCTGTTGGAGTGAACACACAGAGATGATTGTGATACGATTAAAAACTTATTGTTAAGTATTCTTTGGGTTATAGCAATCTCTTCTTTTTAATCAAGATATGTAAGAAACAGTACATTTGAAAAGTCATGCATATTCATCAATCGGTCTTCGTCATGGTTCAGTTCATCTTTTATTTGATCTACCACAGAATCGATTCAACTTGATCGAGTTTGTTCCTTCAGAGGATCCATAAGCCAGAACTATTTGAACCCATGTTGTCCAGACTTTTGTCCTCAGCTTTTGCTCCTAGCACTAATACTGTATAACTACTTCATCTCTTTCTTTTACCCCTCTCCTTCTCCCCCTCCCCCCCCACCTTTCCATCCCCACATCCTTACATTTCTTTTCAGATGGACAGTTTCCTTCCCTGTTAAACACCACTATTTGCCAAGCATCTGCTATTTCCTAATTAAGTTTTAAGAGATAGGTCAGTTAATAGTTTTAATAACAATAAAAGTTCCTCATTGCCCCACAATGATTCCCCCTTTGTTTTTGTATGAAATTGGCTGGCATAACATAGATCTGTTCAAAGTGAACACACAGAAGTGATTGTAATAAGATAAAAAAAGTTGTTGTTATTGTGGTCTTGGGTTACATTAATCTTGTCTTTATGATCGAGAAATGTGAGAAGCAGTACTTTTGTAAGTTAGACATAAACATCATTCAGCCCTTCATGTCACAATATTATTCAACATGTAACATGTGGATCAGACTGTGTGGTACACAGAGTATTAGTAAACATGTAACATGTGGATCAGACTGTGTGGTACACAGAGTTTAAGTAAACATGTAACATGTGGATCAGACTGTGTGGTACACAGAGTATTAGTAAACATGTAACATGTGGATCAGACTGTGTGGTACACAGAGTATTAGTAAACATGTAACATGTGGATCAGACTGTGTGGTACACAGAGTATAGTAAACATGTAACATGTGGATCAGACTGTTTGGTACACAGGGTTTTAGTAAACATGTAACATATGGATCAGACTGTGTGGTACACAGAGTTTTAGTAAACATGTAACATCTGGATCAGACTGTGTGGTACACAGAGTTTTAGTAAACATGTAACATGTGGATCACACTGTGTGGTACACAGAGTTTTAGTTAACATGTAACATATGGATCAGACTGTGTGGTACACAGAGTTTTAGTAAACATGTAACATCTGGATCAGACTGTGTGGTACACAGAGTTTTAGTTAACATGTAACATGTGGATCAGACTGTGTGGTACACAGAGTTTTAGTTAACATGTAACATGTGGATCAGACTGTGTGGTACACAGAGTATAGTAAACATGTAACATGTGGATCAGACTGTGTGGAACACAGAGTTATAGTAAACATGTAACATGTGGATCAGACTGTGTGGTACACAGAGTTTTAGTAAACATGTAACATGTGGATCAGACTGTGTGGTACACAGAGTTTTAGTAAACATGTAACATGTGGATCAGACTGTGTGGTACACAGGGTTTTAGTAAACATGTAACATATGGATCAGACTGTATGGTACACAGAGTTTTAGTTAAGATGTAACATGTGGATCAGACTGTGTGGTACACAGGGTTTTAGTTAACATGTAACATGTGGATCAGACTGTGTGGTATACAGAGTTATAGTAAACATGTAACATGTGGATCAGACTGTGTGGTACACAGAGTTATAGTAAACATGTAACATGTGGATCAGACTGTGGTACACAGAGTTTTAGTTAACATGTAACATGTGGATCAAACTGTGTGGTACACAGAGTTTTAGTTAACATGTAACATGTGGATCAGACTGTGTGGTACACAGAGTTTAGTAAACATGTAACATGTGGATCAGACTGTGTGGAACACAGTTTTATACTAAGATCAGATCTGTATATGTTTCAGTCAGCTACGCTATATATGGTTTCTGAAAGCTCTTTCTATAAACGAACGATACCGGTAGAAATGAACTGCTATCGTAATTTGAAACCTCGTAATAAAGTCTGTAATGTTTGACGTTGTTTGGTAATAAAGTGCAGGTATCTGATATAATATAGTCAAAAGTTATTGATTTCAGTCTCGTCACTTATGTGAGATTTATCTCTGCGGAGAAATGACTTACACACAGAATATGCTCTTCACCGTATGGCTGCCATTCTCAAAGGATTAAGTGTTACCAGCAACTAATATAGCTACGAGTGACTTGGGATCGTAGAAGGGGGGAGGGAGGGGGGGTGGAGGGCCTGTCCTAGCAAATGTGAGCTGTACAAGACATTTTAAGACATGATATATCATATGCAAAAAAAAACATAGAAATAAGCTGTTAGCTCTTGGGAAAAGGCTGCTGACTCCCCCTCTCCCCTCCCCCTCCCCCCTCTCTCTCTCTGTACATTGTTAAATTCTAATACTAGATTAAAGCCCTAAAGCAGAGATAAGGAAAACTGAATCATAAGTCATAAGTTACGGGTAAAAACATACCTTTGGCTACTCTATTTCAATATCATTGACTCATTCGAGCAAATTTTGTAATAAGGACAATAGGATTCGTTAACCAAGACGCAGACCAGACCAATTTTGGAGCTGATACTGTCAGACATCTCTGTAAAAGAAAAACTCCCCAAGACTGCTATAAAAGAAAAAGCCCTGCTCACTTTTGGAGATATCCTACAGTTGAAACAGTCGTGTCTGGGAGCTGTTGGTATAATTTGTAAATCTGTGATGTCATAGTGATGTCATAGTGATGTCATAGTGCCATTAGGATCTGTGACCTTTTAATTTCTCTTAGTTCTTCTTTTTCCTTTTTTTTTCCTTCCTTCTATTTTTCATATTTTGAAGAAACAGTTGCCATCATTAGGTCATATTAAGAACTTCAATATTTGAAATTCCATCATTTTGCAATAGACCCAATTTCCATTACAGAAAAAAAAATGAGCTTAATAATATGTTAAGGTAAAATATGAAATATGATCTACAAAACAAAGAAATAATTCTAATAAAAAAAAAAATTAAAAAAAATGTAAGAACAATTACAAAAAAAAATTACCTTTCTATATTTCAGGGGTTAAACTCGGTAATTTACTATAGGATAATATTAAACTTGTAACGCTATTACCAAGAACTATTGACGTCACCAGTCACACATAAATGGCCAAATTAACTTTCATTTCATGCAGTAACTGTAACACTAGTGATGCGTAAAGTGTGTAAAATAACCTAGTCTTGTCTCTTCTGCTTTCGTTTCCCATTGATCAGATCTCCTTGTTTTTTTTCACTGTACATGAATTCTTTTATTGTGTGTAGTTAGTCATATCCAGACTAGTCTCGAGAACCTTAGGGGAACGAAAATACGGTCATTGCACTTCTGTTTTCTCCGTTTCCATGCAATCAAACTACTGTAGTTACAACAATAAGACCAAGTAAACGATGACATGTTTTTATTCTAGAAATACTTCACATTGTCTATGATAATTCTGTTAAAAAATTTGGGCTATTTGCTGGAAATAAATCAAATGAATGGAAGTCAGAAAAAAAAAAAATGGGGGGGGCAGGGGGGAATGTAATGCTTCCAGTTCTCCATTAGCATACCTGTGCACATTTTAACCCAATTGGTTAAAAATTGAATTTATCAAATTTACACCTTGGGCTGCTGGCTCTTCATCAACTTGTCAATGTCTGCACAATTCTTCAACTTGTCAATAATTCTGAGATATGCTTTACCTAATATTTTCCCTTGATATACAAAATTTTGTATATAAAAATAGTATTGTTCTTGTGACTGTGATATCTTTGCGAGAAATGCCCAAATTATTTTTGGAAAAATTGGCATGTGAAATTGAGAATCGATGTCAGAATGTTTTTGTTTAAGGGTTTTTTTCTTTTATCTATCTGTCGCAGTCCCTGGAGATCCTCGTCCGGCAACTCCGTGCTAGCGATACAGACGTCGTCGAGATCATCATACACCAGCTCGAGAACTCGAGCGTTTGGAAATATCGTGCCGCTGCGGCCAAACTCCTGGTATTTCTGGGTAAGACAGACATATTGAACTTAGTTTTTTCCTTTGCCTTTTCTTTACTTGATATCTATAAGGGGGCCGGGGGGGGGAAGCACATCCTAAGAGATAATTTAATGTCAGAGATATGATTTTTTTTGGTCAAATTTTATATTGCATGTATCTGGAAACAGCAAAAGGAGTGAGATCAGTAATGGTAACTGTATGTACGTTGTTTATCTTTCTTCGCAATGAACAGATTATTAGTTCTGCGAGAGAGTTTAACATGTTTGGATAAAGTTGTATTTTGATGCAGCCTTTTATAGTCATAGTACATTGATAGCAATGCCATGATGGCATTTTGTGAAATTGCTTCTGGCAACAGCTGAGTTGAATGATGTCATCACTACAATTCAGATGAAAATGTTTTCAGTTTTTCTTTACAATATTTCACTTGTCTCACTTATTCAAAGAGGATTATAATATTTCTGCCCCCCAAAAAATATAATAAAATAAATGTCACAGACCACCTACAGTGATCCACACTAGTCTAGAATCAAGGGTTTAAGCCAGCCAAACAATAGGGTTCATTCGAAAAGATATATCTTGAGTTACGGACGAGGTATATTTTTCTTTACTGTGATAAAATGCCACGGAAACGTCCCCTTTAAACACATTTCCATGCTATTCAAAAGCAAAAGTCAAACCAATGTTTTTGGAGACATTTTTACCGTCTCTAGCTCACTCAATTAATATTTAATAATCAATATTTAAACATGAATGATGTCTGACTGAAAATCAATCATCCATCAAAAAAAAAAAATTCTTCCAATTTTATGAGCAGAATTATAACGTCCTCTGAGTGAATGACGACTTAGGTTTACGCAATCGAAATGAATTGCCTGAGGTTTTTTATAATTATTACCACCGTAACTTTGGAATCATTTAATAACATCGAAAGCACGGCATACCAGACAAAGAACACTTTCAACATATTACCTATTGATTCACTCGTCTGTGTTTATGATTTAACTTTATTTTAACTTGTTGGGTTTTGATATTATATTCTTTAGGGAGGGATGGAGGGGGGGTGGGTATTCAGTTGAATACCTATTATGCTATTCATGTGAGCATGTCCTTCTGAAGAATTTTTTCAATTGTTTGTTGCGTTTGATTGGAAAAAATTATTTCTAGATCTAGGTCAAACGTTATATTTGGACTAAACAATAAATGACTTTGTTGAAAGTTTGTCAAATTTAGGCTACTCCTTTTTTTCTATTTTTGGTTGTCTATAATTGTCACATATCAAAATATCTTTTTGGTGTTATTACTGAACCTAATTTGGTGCAACATGGATTTTTACAGTGTGAATCAGTGCTTGTGTCTTTACAACTCATTGTATATACATGCACTGATTGCATCGTACAATAATGAGAATCCTGGCTGTATACCTCAGGTATATGAACTTTGCTAAAAGTGTTACCATTTAGCGAGGTCCACCGGGGGTTAAACTCCTTGATTTGATTTGATTTGATTTAGCAATTCTATTACGGTTTGCTTTGTCAATACCTTGTTGGTATAGAATAAATATTATAGGTTTTAGCGATGTAAGGGTTACGAGAGACAATTAAATGACTCCTGTTAGTGGAATAAAAGTGGTATTTCTTCAAAAGAATTTTGTTCCAATGAAGAAATTTAGACAAGAAAGGTGATTGTTAGATATATGTACAACCCTCCATGTGAACACACATATTGCAGTTATAATCTTGTGTTAATATTAGTAATAGTAAACAACATGAGATTTGATAGAGGGACTATAAATTTTACGTCAACGTTGTTTGCAATCATTACAAACAGACTCTATTTGATATAACGATGCATTGTAAATGAGCAATTACAGTTGTACTTAGTTTCTTCTATTGTCTTTCCATATTGTTAATTGGATATTTTTCATTGTTAATATTTTGAATGGATAGAGAACAATAGATCTTATAATGGAATCGACTAATGAACAATACGTTCAACAGATGATGAAATAATAGGATAGCATTGCTTTTTTTTTTCATTCCTTGCCGGAGGCAAAAGGAATCCATGCACTTATGTGCAAATATTACAACAGACAATATTATATTCAGTTCAATGAATTGTAACAATTGAACAATTATGGTTGTGCCAAGACTCTGTGTCTATTGTCTTTTCAATTTTTATTCACATTTGTATTGCTAAACACCATGTCGTTGGACTAGAACAATAGATCTTATAATGGATTGATATAGAACAATACATCTTTGTCTAGTCATGAAATAGTACAATGGATGATGAAATAAGATCAAAGTGGAATCGATGGCATTGCTCTTTGATTGCTTGCGGTAAGGAAAAAGGATTCTTTGCAGAGGTGATTTTGAGTGTGTTTATGTATAAGCTAGGCTTAAACACAATAACTCAAAAAGTGTTTCATGTTTTATTTTCTTACCTAGTATCTTGATCCACCTTATTAATTAAAAGGACCCTACCATTGTTTTGAAGGTCAATTGAGATCGCCAGAGGTCCACAAAGGTCAAAGTGTGTCAAAACCTTGTAAGCAAGGTTTTACTCGATAACTAAAGCTTAAATGAACTTGAAAATATTCATGTGAATTGACCTTTATTGTGAGTACAAGTTATGGATATTTTTTACTACAGTGATATATACTTCCAAGGAAGACAATCAAACAGTAGAACCAAAAATCCTTCCCAATTCATCCTGCACCCATTGCAGCCTACCTCTTGTTACTTTCCTTTCCAGTCTCCTGCCTTTGCCTACCCTCCCATCTACAACTTCCTTCCCATCCATACCTATCCTTACCACCATCACCCCTCCTTTCCACCATCCCCCCTCTTAATCTCAACTTGTACCTCCTATCCTCACCTACCTTCCCATCCTCACCCCTAGCTTCCCATCCTCATCCATCCTTTTCACCATTACCCCTCTTCATCTCACCTTGTACCTCCCATCCTCACCTCCCTTCCCATCCTCATCCCTCCTTTTCACCAACACCCCTCTTCATCTCACCTTGTACCTCTCATCCTCACCTCCCTTCCCATCCTCATCCCTCCTTTTCACCAACACCCCTCTTAATCTCACCTTGTACCTCTCATCCTCACCTCCATTCCCACCATCACCCCTCCTTTCTACCATCACCCCTCATAATCTCACCTTGTACCTCCCATCCTCACCTCCCTTCCCACACTCATCCCTACTGTAGCTTCCCATCCTCATCCATCCTTTTCACCATTACCCCTCTTAATCTCACCTTGTACCTCCCTTCCCACCCTCATCCCTCCTTTCCACAATCACCCCTCTTTATCTCACATTGTTCCTCCCTTCCCACCTTCACCCCTCCTTTCTACCACCCCCCTTCTTAATCTTACCTTGTACCTCCCATCCTCACCTCCCTTCCCACTCTCACCCCTCCTTTCCACAATCACCCCTCTTTATCTCACATTGTTCCTCCCTTCCCACCCTCACCCCTCCTTTCTACCACTCCCCCCCCTTCTTAATCTTACCTTGTACCTCCCATCCTCACCTTCCTTCCCATCCCCACCTCCTTTCCACCATCATCCCTCCTATACTCATGCTGTGCCTATAATCCTCATCTTTCCACCCTCACCTCAACTCACCCTCATCTCTCCTCACTCCTCCTACATTCACCTTACATCTTCAGTAAGACTCTTTTATTCCCTTTCTTTCTGAAGTGTTAACTATGGTTGATATACCTGCCCTCTTCAAGACACCTTATTA
Organism: Apostichopus japonicus; assembly: GCF_037975245.1. Classification (NCBI taxonomy): domain Eukaryota; kingdom Metazoa; phylum Echinodermata; class Holothuroidea; order Aspidochirotida; family Stichopodidae; genus Apostichopus; species Apostichopus japonicus. The sequence continues at coordinate 23,238,730 of NC_092579.1, forward strand.
AAGCAAACTTAACATGTAATACATTTTACTACTTAATTCTTTCCTTGAAGTAATCAGCCCCCAAATTGTTTTCAAAGTGAGATTGAGACGAGTTTTATATTACAGTGAAATACCTCGATGCTGGCAGTAAATATTTATGTTGGAGTATATTACACTCTTAGATGCTAGAGTCTTTAGTATCATTTACAGGGTTACTGACTTTTTAATCAGCTAGTTTTCTAACATCACTTTTCTAAGCCTCATCTTTTTGCTTGAGTTTTAATAAAGAAGCTGTCAGGTGGTCTGATAAACATCTTTGAAAATAACAATTCAAAGCAATAAATTATTTACCATTCTCTGATGCTGCTTTTTGACAATCATGTTGTCATTATGGAATTAAGGATGGATTTATTCTGCTTGGTCTTTTTCTTTCTCTCCCCCCCCCCCCCTTTTCTTGTTTTGGTAGCAAGTTAAGAACAAAGAAAAATTATCCACTTTCAATTTCTTTCTCATAATATTCATATTATTTGTACCTTGACTTCAGGTCTGGAATGTTTTCAAAATGAAGATGAAATGAACAGAATTTTTGAAATCCTACAGCGACGTCTCTATGATGATCCAAGCCGGGTAAGTATTCTGAACAAGTTTAAAAACTGTTGTCATGTATACGTATATATATAAATATATATATATATATATATATATATATATATATATATATATATACATATATATATGTATATGATATATATATATATATATATATAGGGCTTCCTATATATATATATATATATATATATATATACATATATATATATATATGTATATGATATATATATATATACAGGGCTTCCTATATATATATATATATATATATATATATATATATATATATAATTGAGACGGTAATGAGTTGGAAAATCCAGAACACCAAAAAACCTTCCAGCCTCCACCTGGCCTCCCGCTTTATATGCGAACACTTTAACCAACTAGACTATGGACGCTGATTGTATGTCCAGAGGTTCAAAACCGGTAAGGAAGGTCGTCATTCCACTGTAGGCGTTTGTCACCTGTATCCAACAATGATAGTTCTGTTTTGGTGACATGTTTTACCTCCTCTAGAGATCAATCATGATGCTAATCAACTGTAAATCATTTGTGATTCCTAAAGCCGGATCTCGATAGAGATACTTTTAACAGACTCAGTTAAATGAAATGGAAATAAAACCGCTGAGGCAACTGAATATATATATATTTGAAATTGTAATGAGTTGGAAAATCCAGAACAGCGAAAAAAACCTTCTAGCCCTTACCTGTGCCTCCCACTTTATATGCAGACACTCTAAACAACTAGGCCATGGACACCGATTGTACGTCCAGAGGTTCGAAACCGGTAAGGAATGTCATAATCCCACTGTAGGCTTTGCCACCTGTATCGAACAATGCTATTTCTGTGTTTGTTGACGTATTTTGCCTAACTCTAGAGAGCAATCATGATGCTAACCAACTCGAAATCATTGTAAATCCTAAGGCCGGATCTCGAAAGAGATACTTTGAACAGACTCAGTTAAATGAATGAAAATAAATGTCCAAGGCAAATGAACATATACAGTAAATATATATGTATTTTGTTTTCAAGATGATAAAAGTTTTCTTAAAAAGACTTCAGAAGTGAAATGTGGAACAATATTTGCAAACTCTAGTGATAATTTTAAGGAATTCTCTGAGAAGGAGGCGGGAGCATCGGAAAGTGAAGGTGGCTACCTTTTACTGCTGAAATTAGCCCAGTGATATTGTATATATATTTCAAAATTCGGCACTAGGGCGAAATTGAACAATAGGAGAGTGGAAATTTGACGCTAAGGCAAAAAAGTTGTTTCTCCTTAACGTTTTTACTACCATTTTTGGCATAATTTTATTGTCGCAAGTAGTCTTATCTTGTTCTCCACTGTCTAAAACTAGGGTTTGGTTAGTTTTAGGGTCAGAGGTTAGGGAGTATATGAGGAATTAATGTTTTATTTCAGTGTGCAAATCAATGGGGAATTCGCCCAACCATTGAATTTAGCCGAATATATTTATATATATATATATATATATATATATATATATATATATATTCATAAAACATAAAAAAATAATGTAAACTGTCTGTCATAGTTTCCTTGATTAACACGCCTGAAAACAAAGTCCTATCTTCTTTAACATATATAGATGTTTATTTTTGCTGTTGTCATTGTTGTCATGACTTTTCAACTTCTTATTTTACCATCTGGTATCACAGATAGGTCCTGCCATAGATTTATTAACACTAGTTTTGGTTCTTATTTCTTATTTTTATGTTTGTCTGTGTTTATATCTGTGGATGCTGGTGGGCATTCGTGTTATATATGAGCATGGAGCTATTTGCCGATAATAGCTCCACGATATGAGTCATCTTAGAGCAACTTGTCAGCTGATATGAGTTATAATAATGCAGCTAACCTTTGTGTCATAATCCTTGTTTGTTTACCTTTGGCTGTACAAATTTGATCAGTCTCCTCAATGTCTATTTACCTTGATGTATCATGTACCTGCCTATCTCGATTGATAGTCATTCAAATAACCACAGCATATATATGTAATATATAACATATATATATATATGTATATATATATATATATAAACTTATATATATATATATATATATATATATATATATATTACCTTGATGTATCATGTACCTGCCTATCTCGATTGATAGTCATTCAAATAACCACGGCATATATATGTAATATATAAATATATAACATATATATGTATATATATATATATTCATATAAACATGTATATGTATATTTATATATATATATATATATATATTATTGAAAATATATATCCTGGTCTGCCTTTACTTGTAAGTAATTATTAACGTCTTAGTGGTGGCCATTGAACCTAAATGGAGGGCATTGATTAAAGTGATGAAATATCATATTAGTCAGCAACTTTTAGTTCTGCTGTTGTCAAATCAGTAAAGTAGCAGTGGAAGTGAAAGTACAAGTATACCAAAATAGCTCTTTGCAATCTCTTTAGAGAGATGTTTGCGTTGAAGTAGATCGTTCAAAAAGTACCTTTTGTTTTATCTGATGAGCCAGTGTCCTGTTTCGTGCAGTTAGCACGTTGATTGTCTCAATCATTCAGGCCATTTGATAAAGGCTTACCCCGTTACAACATATGCTTGTACATCATGCTTTTTTTGAATTCTACATATCACAAAGCAGCGAAATAAATATGACAGTTAAAGAAAAAAAAGGAAAAAACACAAAAAAAGAGTAAAACTGACCTAGAAAGAAAAAAAAACATATATTAAAAGTGAGTGATGATACAAATCCTAGTAAAAAAAAAGAAAGTTGATAGATTTGATGATGGCAAAATAATTCAGTTTTTGTTCCTGGTTTAAATGTCTTAAATGCTCTATGATGATTTGTATCCTACTGTTTATGCTACAACCCTGCATTGAGGTTTTGCTGTAGGTAAGGGGAGGGGGCAGACAGGAATTGGGCTGTAGAGAGGGTGGGGAAGGGGTATTTTTCTGTACAAACATGTAACATGCAAACTGGAAGTTCTTCTAAAACTCCTGACTTTCGTATCAAGCAACATCTCATACATGGCCAATCTGTTCAGTGTGCTACTATGCGCTACACAACAATGCGATTTAGGAAATCTCAAAGCGATAAATTTTACACCTCTGTCTCTCTCTCTCTTCTTCTTTCAAGTTCTATCAATGTTTTGAAAAAAATTAAGATGGAAACAATCATAATCCCCTACAATCTCTGGCATGAATACTTTAATTAATTCAATTTTTTTTACCAAAAATGATAAATAAATATTCATTTCTCCATCGTCTAACTTTACACATCTGTCATCCTGCGCTTCATATTTGTTTTGACGATATTTATTTATAGGTTTAATTATTTATTTATGTTTTTTATTTTGGCTACTGCCAAAATATGAAAAAATAATCGAAAATTGAGGAACGAGAATTGTTCATCTCCCCAGAGGAATATTCAAAAGTGCAAATAATTTTAGATTTTAGATTTAATCTTAAAAAATTAAAAAAAAAAAACTAAGGTCTACCACCGTGGATGACATTTCTGTTAGTGACATAGATCTTAACATCGTGACAAATTTGAAAACGAAATGTCGGATAATCAGAAGAATGTCCGTCCCTCGAGTCGAACCCGATTCGAGAGATATACCTTCCTCTATGATGGCAAGCATCCTGATATTCTTTTCTGACGAAAACAAAATTTTGTATTCACGCATGATCGACCAGTCTATACGTGCAGATGCGTATCGGGGCAAAGTCATTCTTTCGGGGGGTTTTTTCGTTTTTTTTTACTCTCTCGATATTTCGAGCAGAGTTTATCGTGCTATTGATCATTCATCATATAGCAGTGAAATATTAAAGGGGAGTCAGTGTGATGAAAGACCAACGGGAGGGGGGGGGTATGTTATCATCTTTCGTAGGGTTTCAATGTGACCTCCGTATAATAATTCCACGTCATCTCATATCATTTTTTTTCGTGGTCGGTAGCACAAAGATTTCTTTTACAGGGGAAAGTTTAGTGTTAGCGGAAGATTGTACCTTGAATGTCGATGTTTGTTTTCAAATATTGTATTTCTGATTTTGCAATGTTCAAGATAAAACAACAAAGGATCAAGTTTCATTGTTCTGGAAAATTTGTCTTTGTTTGTGTTTTTTTGTTATAATGTTTACAACCAGTACTGAATTTCTTGAAACAATATTTTTGTTCTGGGTTTATTGATGTCCTAATTGTTTCTCTTTTTCTTTTCTTCTTACTGCTTATTTTTTTCTTTTACTAAGAGAGAGAGAGAGAGGGGGGGTGGGTGGGGGGACAAACTTTTCTCTTTCAATAGAGATATTTTCAAACAGGGGTGAAAGGCAAATGGAAAAGATGAGAATCATTGTTTTGGAGTTTTCAAGATCAATTAATTTCCAAAGTCTGCCTAAAGATAATGGCAATGTTCAATAAAAAACAAGAAAACAAAAACTCTGTACAAGGCCAAAAGTCATGGAAAATCCTGGAATAGTCATGGAAAGAGTACAAAAGTAATGGAAATGGAATGACATCCTTACATTGTTTATTCTATTCTCCTTATTTCTCTTTTCCCTTTTTTTTTATTCCGCCTGTAAAATTTCCCCCAAAACGAAGGGACTGACACTTTCTAAGTAAGAGGTCATTTTGGAGCTGCTTTCATGTTTCTTACAAACCGTGTTTTGGCGACAGTTGATAGCAGTTGCACTTCCTGATATAAATGGGGGAGGAGGGAGTGGGGAGGGGTGGAGAGGGGAAGTGGGGAGGGGGTGGGGAGGAGGAAGGGGGATGAAAGGTTATCAAGGCTTCAGATGTACTGAAGCAAACATTAGCAAACATAAAAAGCTGTACAAAGACGTTTGTCAATAATTTAAACTTTTTGAAACAATTTGTCTTTTAGCATCTTAATTTGTGTGCAGCTCTTGCCATGTGATTGTGTTACCTTTTGTTTAATACTCAGTTTATTTCAGTTCCATTTTAATGTTTGTGTTTTTTCTTGTGTTTATGTTTTGTTTTTGCTCTGAAATACTTTTTGGTCTACAGGAGGTGAGAGCTGAGGTGGCTAATACCCTGTCTGCTCTCAGCATGAGGGATTGGATAGTAGATCAAGTTGAACAGTAAGTCATGAAATGTAATATTTTCATTTCCACTATTTCTGTTTTCCTCAAGGGTTTGGAAGATTGGGTGGGGAGGTGGGGGGGGAGGGGGCAGGGATTGGTGTCAGTGAACAGTTGGGTTGTACCATGGAGGGGTATTTTACCTCATCAATGGAAGCCTTCCTTCAAAGATGTTGTAGTCAACCAACGTTAGAATTATTCAAATTTGAATGGGTTATCGTAGCACTTTTCAGGGAATCATTTTCCAGGGCGAGGTGACAAGCAAAGAGTTGAGTACATGTGGTGGTTTGGGGGAGGGGGCAGGAGAGGATGGGGGGGCAGAAGGGGGATGGGTGGATGGGTCTGTGTAGTTTTATATATCAGAGTATCATTCAAATGTTAAAGTGCTTCATTGTTATGACCAATACCAGGGATTTAAATATGTCTATGAAAGTCTTCTCTCCGCTCTAACGATTTGTCTCTTTGTGTTTTTACCAATTACAACATATTATCTTTTGACCACAAAGAAAATAAAGAGGGGAGGAATAGAATTTGTGTAAAAAGGGAAATGGATGTGGTTTGACTTGTTATCATTCCAGGGTTGAACTTTTCTGCTAACATGAGAATCATGTTGCCAGCTATATCCTGGTTTCAAGTGAAACTATAAGAACCAATCAGACATTTGATGTTTTTGTAAAGTGGAGGCTATGTTTTGACTAGGTTATGAGACTGGGAATGGGGGGGGATGTACGAGAGAGGGAGAGAAATCGTGACTAAATTCCGATCGCAAAGGATGACACGGATGGCTTAATCTAGGCACGTTTCTCTCAAGTAATGGTATGCATTGTTTCTTCGTGAAATGAAAACACCTTCAATGCAAACAAAACTAAAAATAAACAAAACATTGTCCGCATGATGTTACAACGATTAAATCATGACATTCATTTGAGTTTGTGCTTTTTTTGAGAGATGAAAGCTGAGAAATTGTTGAGAGGAAAGAGATGGATTGATATGATATGATATAATTTTAGTAAGTTTGTCTGTTATGACAGTTATTCATGATAACAGTATTAGCACAGTTGTAAAGTAACCAGCGTTTGGAAAAGACTGTGGCGTCGTTACTTTGAAAACTGAAGAATGAAGAAAACATACGCATATGGGACAATATTGATTAATTACATCCTTGCTGTGGAAGGAATACTTGCAGCAAGGGTGTGTTTGGTAATAGGGGGGCGGGAGGGGGGGGAAGGTGGAAGAAGGGAGTGCAAAATTGGGAGAGAGAGTTGTGAAAAAGTTGATACCCAACAACAATGTAACAAACTAAAATGCTGGAAAAAGTGGATCAAATTAATTTGTTTTGACATTTATGTTATAATCATTTTTTTCATTTTTTTTCTTTAAAAAAAAAAGATTTATTTTTTATCTTTGGCCTATTATTTCTTGTTGTGATGGTATCAAACAGCCTGCTGTTAGATTGAGGTTGTATAAATTGTCTTCTTTCAATACCGATCTTCACGTTTTCCCTCGCAGGGATTTAGAAGCAGAGGATGACGATTGCAGAGCTCATGCAGTCATATCAGCGGTGAGATTCCATTTTTAAAAATTTTAAATGTTATAATATTCCATCTTCATCAACAACCTTCCATGAACATACTCCACCCACCCCCCTCCTGCATTCAGAATCTCAGGGTCTAGAGAGAGGGAGCGAGGGGGGGGGGGAGTGGAGGTGGATGCCAAAACCTCCTCCACTTTTATCTCTGCCTTGTGAATATCCTGCTGTTCATTTCAGTTTTTTGTCTTTCTATTTTTCTCCTGTAGTTATTTTTGTTTGTATGGAATGTCCTTTCCTTGAACAAATTTTTTGGGGCAATGGGTTTGTTGAGATTTTATCAGCCATTGTTTCTTTTTCGAGGTTCATAAACGTTAAAGGTTATGTAGATTTGTTGGTGAACTATTCAAAATAAAACTTGATCCCAAAGAAGATATAAGCAGCCTTTTGCAAGCCGATCATATTTTTCTTCTTTTTCGTTCTAAGTCGGCACTCTTGATATATTCTCCGCACATTTATTGTCTCCCATGTGTAGGGCGTGCTCGGGATGAAAAGTGATAAAATAATCAGAATGCTTTTGGAAATGCTGGACTTGGACTCGTGCGAGTACGTCCGGCTTCAAGTGGCGCGTACGCTGGTCACCCTAGAGGTCACACAGGTCAACGTCCTGAGGGCATTGAAGGACAGAGAGAAAGCCGGCGGCCCTCTGGCAAGGTACTGTCACTTAATATGTGTGTTGCTGTCTCACAAGATTCTGTATTCAATTCTCTTTGAAGGACAGACAGTACAAACCTTTTTATCAATACTTCTTATGAAATATTATATTTATTACACACACACACCACCACCTCCCCCTCCCCTCTCCTCCCATTCCCTCTCCCCCCTCATCCTCCCAGTCCCTCTCCCCCCTCAGCCTCCCATTCCCTCTCCCCCCTCAGCCTCCCATTCCCTCTCCCCCTCAGCTTCCCCCTTCTCCTCTCCCCCTCAGCCTCCCATTCCCTCTCCCCCTTCAGCCTCCCATTCCCTCTCCCCCATCAGCCTCCCATTCCCTCTCCCCCCTCAGCCTCTCATTCCCTCTCCCCCCTCAGCCTCCCATCCCCCCCCCCCCCCCCCCCGCTCAGTCTCTCATTCCTTCTCCTCTCCCCATCCCCCTCAGCTTCTCCTTCTTCTTGCACTATTATTCCTCCTTTTTCTACCTCATCCACAGAGAGGCAACTAAGGCCTTAAATGCTCTGACTGCTGTGCAAGCTTCCCGGAATACGACCAGGTCTCCCCCACCGTCTCCTTTGGGTGTCAGGAAGACGAGGAGTGCTGCCACCACTTCCTCATCGATCAGTTCTCCTCTCTTGAAGAGGATGAATATGGCGGCATTCTCTCAGGAAAGTACACCTCAGAAGACTCTGTAGACACAGAGTACGTTGACGTTGCATAGAGAAGTTTGTCAGCAGCATGTGCCTGGGGGGGGGGGGGGGTTCGGGGGCATGATACTTAATCAAATGTGTCATTTAAAGTAAAATGGGGTAAAGGAGAGGGGGAGAGGGAGGCAGAGGGAGTGGGGAGTTAGTTAAGGGGTTTATGATGTTTATTGTCTCCCTACTTTCTGACTTGCCAATTTACTGGAAAAAAATTGTCCATGATCTTGTTTGGCTGGTGCATTTATAGTCACGATTAACGAGGATTAGAATGTACTCACTTCTTTTAGCGAATCATATCTTAAAGGAACACACTCTTAGACTTGAAAACTCTCATCCGGATATTTCATGCTTGGTGACACATTCTGTTGAGTTGCGAAGCAGAATTGAATCGGGTTTCAACCGGCATCGAGTGTTTCTACACATATTTGAAACCCTCACTATTGTAGGACTGTCATGTTTGCAACGGTCTGTTTGTCGAGGGCGAAGTACGCTGCTGCTGGTTATCCGCCTGCAAATGTTCTGGTCTATTGTTTGTTTCCGAGGATGATATTTGTTAAGTACGTCATTTGTCAATGTCATCAAGCTGTAGGGAATAACCCGTGTGCTTTTTACGAGCTTTGAAAAAGGTCTGGAGTAAATCAATGAAAACTGATGTCACACGGATGCGGTGTTTCGTAAAAGACGGTACGTTGCTTTAAGTTGGCACAAGTTATTTTCAAGAACCTCTCCAAGAATAGCCTTTGATCTACTCGAGGGTTTGATGTCTTAACTTCCACAATGATGTATGATTTATTGTCTGCTAAATGTTGTTAATGGTGACCGTTTTGTAACTTTTACAGCAGTCGAAACGATGTTGGTCAAATTTTGAGGTCCTGCGTGGTGGTAGTTATAATTCATTTTATTATTAGCTTGACTTTTTCATGTTTCCTTTTCAAACTAACAAAAGAAAAAAGGTGCAAAATTTTGAAAATCTTTCAGATAGTATTTGCATTTTGTTTGTGATTAATTTCCAAAATGAGGGAAGCGTACGGCGAACAAAATGTTTAGTGTGCAGTGGAATGATTAATTGACTTGTTTTGGTAGAATTGTAGGAAAACGTTATACTTCATCAATGACCAAATTTAGTAAACTTGTTGATGGGAATTGATGGCCAAACTTGAACCGAATGTTACAAGGCAACATTTTTTTTTATTTAATATTTCGGACATTTTACATAACTTTTATCAATGAAGTACAGTAATATTCTTGCTTGGCCAAAACATTCTATTCCTTGCTTGGAGCTAAAAACTCATAAGGAAATACTTTACATCCATTAAAATAATCTATATTTTCCCAGCAGCGTATAGCGAAGTCAAACGGTACAGTCTTTATTTTTGGGGTCAATTATCTGAAATATTTTTTTTTTTAAATCACTTTGTGTGTGAGAATGGGTGAGCTTTTGTAGGTTGAGGTGAGTAGTTTTCAGTCAATAGATAATTTGTTTGGTAGTTCTTATATGCTTCTATTTCTCGTTTTGACATGAATCTGGTCATTCGTGAAATGACATGACATATTTTACGGAATGTTTTGAAAAGAGGGAGAATAAACAGTATGGATAATACTTTATGCTTCAGCCACGATTTTACGCTGAGTTTGATGATTCAAATAAACCTATGACTTAGCTAAAAATTGTAACAAATAGAGTGTTATGCAGTACTGGTAGGTTCATTGTTCAAAATTGAAATTCATTCATTTGGAGCGAGACCTTGACAATGGGATCGAGGCAGTGTGCAGGTGTTGGGGCATGTCCCTCCCCTTAACATCCAATCGGGGGGGATTTTGTTTTCCAAATTCAAAAAGGTATTTATTATCACAACCTTGTATTTCGACCTAGTTTAAGGCCACTCTGGAATGTGGTAAGGCTTTGAATGAACTTTCTGATATTTTGGGGATTGGGGTGGGTTAGACCAGTCACTCACTCTACAGTTAAGCAGTGGCATGTGCAGAGGGGGTGGGGGCGGAGGGAGGTCAATTCCTCCTTTGTCTGTTTAATAAATCCTTCAGTGGGGGTGTCTTACATTCAGACAGGGAAAGATGAGACCTCAGGAAGTCCATCCATAAAGGTACATGCCCTTACCTAAATTAAAATTAAGAATCCCCTCAACCCCCCCCCCCCCACCACTTTTGAAATCCTGTGCTTGTCACCTATCATGAGCTATGAATTCTTTCTTGGGGTAGGAGGCGTGGGGAGGATATAAGACTCACTCACTCACGCATTCTAGGAGAGTTGAGGAGTTATTTTAGCAAATCTCATGAGCTAATTTGTTAGATACTATTTTGGGTGGGGTGGGGACGGGGAGAGCATATGGCTGTCACCAATGGTGTATCTGAAGAAATGTGAGAAAAATATTACACAAGAGGAATCTTCTTTTTTTTTCTAGCCTCTGCCGTATATTACATCTTCTACCTTGTCAACCTTTGCATCTTTCATACCATAAAATTTCACACTTCTTTAATAAAATCATCTCTTACAAAAACAAAAAGTTTTCTTAAAAAGTACTGGAAAAATTTACCTTTTACGGTTAAGGCTTTTGTCTTTCTCTTAAGATACCTATTAGATAACAAGCATGAACAACATCATGTCTACAACTTTATCTAAGACTAAGTTAAGTAACTTTCAATTTTGCTTTGTTGTCATAAACTGTTAAACATCATAACGTTAAGAATCATTGCTTCTAGTGATTCTCTCCCGCCCAAATTCATAGGAATTTATAAACTTTCTTTAATCCAAAAATATCAAAGGCTTTTCAATCTATTAAAATTGCCAAAACCTTGCACTATTTCATGGACCTCCCAAACAACCCCTCCCCCCCACCCCACCTCCCCTCCTCCAAAACCATTCACACACATCCATTTCATTTCTTTACCAACCCATGCAATCCATGCCATTTGAAAGATTTCTTCTATTTGGTCATACATTCACCCCTTAACCGTTCACCTCGAAATAACTTGCAAACAATCTTTAATTCTTAAAATAAAACTTGAAACATTACATTTTGTCCCTGACAAAGTTGTACTATATGGTAAACATGTTACTACAGCACATTAAGCCCCCTCCCCCTTTTTCTTTTGAACTGTATTCTCTTTTGCTTTGAGCACTGGCATAGAGGGAGGAGTCACAGTAGTGATTTGCATGTTAAACTAGTCAATTCAGCCACTTTCTCATTGGTAACTCTCCGAGTCAATATCCTCAAAAAAAGTTGGAAAAGTGCCCCTTAAAAATTCAACCTCCACTGCTTGCAACCCTGTCTATTACGTCTCAAAAGTCATTTTCCAGTTATGACTCATCCATAATTAAAACAGTACAACAATCTCAGCAATTTTACAAATATTTTTTCGTGTGTAAAAAGGAAGAATCTATACTTAAAATTGGCGTAAACAACTAAAGTTGATTGCAAGACTATGATACAGACAAATACTTATTGTACCACACTGAGTTGTTTACTTTATATTCTAACTAAAACATATCATATATGAATGAAAAAAAGTTACTGGGTACTACTAAGCAGATATTTTAATTTTAATCCTTTTCATATTAATAACTCATGAACAATACATTTGTTACACTCTTGAAAGATTTTTCCTTATTGTTTTTTGGTTAAAGCACATCTTACAATAACCTACTAAAACTATTCTTTACTTTTCTATAAGAATATTATACTGAGTAAAAAGTGTACAGTTTCTTTTTTGTTTCAGGTTTTCCACATTAATTTTTAATAAAAAAAAAACTGCAATCTTTTTCCTTTACAGTATTCTATTAATTAAGTTTTCCTCAGATAACAAAGAGAGGGAGGGAGAGAGAGAAAAAGTGAAACTTGGAGAAGATAATGTCAAAGTTGTTGAACATGGACATTTTTGATGCAAGTCTTAAATGTTCACAACTGAACTCCTCCTCCAGCAACAATTTTACAAGGAGTTAAGCATAAATATCAAAACTGATCTTCAGCTGAATTTTATAAAAATTCAACAAATTTCCTATTTAATTCTCGTACTTTGGTTCATTTGTGTCATTCATACAATACAATGACTAAGGAATTGATTACTTATTACAAAATCTTATGGAACAGAAATTAGTTGTTTGTTTGGTTTTTATACTTTCTTATTTCAGAGATAAACCCAACCTCCTTTTTTTTTAAATTTTTGTCTCCTGTACAAAAATTAATGTATGTTACATACTGTATGTTACATACATACTACATAACCTGTTGTAGTATTAACAATAACGTTCACTAAAAACATTTTTTTTTTATTGTAATTTTCACTTAACTTTACCTCGTTGGCATAAAGAAATATGTTTCTCGTTTGGTACTGTCATGACTGCCTATTGCATCGTCTTATAAATATTCATAGAGTGACACTCACATTCTGTTCTAGCTTTATATGAACGTCTTCTTACAATTCTATTTGCGTAAAACTGCTCTGTTTTTGTAAAAGAGAAAATCGCGAGAGACTTGACGAACCTACACATCAATTTTAATATATACACCATGTAATATAAGACTATAGGATTCTATCACATAGGTACTATGCAGTGGCGGCGGAACCGGGGGGGCTTGGGGGGGCTCAGCCCCCCCAATAAAAAAGTTGAGGGGGCAAATGCATGATAAGCCCCCCCAATATTTACCAAGGCTCCGAAACTTACATCTGCCCATTTTTCAATGCATACTTGTCGATCTGTCCGATGCACACGTATACTCTATAGGTGTAATAATTTAAGTAATTGCTGGGGGACCCTCGGCCCGTCCCTTGGCTATAGACCACATTGTCACCCCAACCGCGTCTTCACGCCCCGTGAAAAGTGGAAGCAGTGAGTGTGAGTACCGGTGAGCGTAACACAACTTCGTCTTAGGCCAATGACTTGCCTCATTTCAGCCAGTTCTCCAACATCCCCTTACTTAGTGGTGGATCGAGCGTCCATATATACAGTCAGGGCGGATCCCCCCCCCCCCCTGACGGACTCAAATGGACTGCTGGCGCCCTTTTCAGCTTTTCACTACTTTTTACTTATTCGCGATTTTTGACTATTTTATTGCGCTCTCATATACCTATTGACATTTGTCATATTCTGTCGGTGTATTTTCCGACAAAATGGCGACGACACCTATTTATTCTCCGTTTATCTGCTAATTAGCAAGGCCCCGGAAAGGGTCATTTCCTGCAATCTCGGGAGTATCTTTACTCAAAAATTTTCTGTACGCTCCGCGCCAACCTGTGGTGGCGCTCCGCTTAGATAGTGTCGAAAGCGCCCCTACAGACCATTCTTGCCCCCCCCCCGACCAATACCCCTAGCCCCGCCACTGCCCTTACTACACTCAAAAACGTCTTTGCGAGTACACTAAAAGTAATAGCAACTCTCTTAAAACACCATCGAATATACAAATTACAATGTTTTTACAGACTTAACGTGCAATCTGAGAAATTGCAGGCTTGAGACACATATTTTAGGGCCAGGTATTCGCAGCATAAAACACTCGGGAAGTGCCGTTTCCGGTCATCTGGGGGTTTGAAAAAACCCAAAATTTTCTTGTACGCTCCGCGCCAACCGATGGTGGCGCTCCGCTTAGATAGTCTCCACACATTAGCCCCCCCAATAATTTTTCCGTTCCGCCGCGCCTGGTACTATGTACAACCCGACCAGTATATTACCTACACAAGACATAGAGACTAGTATACGTATTAACGGTGATGTTGAAAACCGATGTAACGGTGTCGTCCGATAGCCAATAAGCACAGTGATAATGTGACACGCTTTAAGATTTAAAAGATGCTGGTATAGGCGTATATACGGTTTCACTGAAATGTATGAAATATTGCAGTATGTGTGATATCTTCACAGTACATTTAAACTATAGTATATCCATACGGACTCAAAAAAACTAAATGCGAAACAATGGTGAACATTATTTGCGGTTTTCTTCTTAAAGCAAAATTCATATTCCAATTTTTTTTCCCCGCTTATGAATATTGATCTGATGGATTAGTGTTCCATTTATGAAACCATATAGCCTACAACAACCTCAATTTGCATTCTTTTTATTCCCCCCACCCCACCCCACTACCAAAAAAAAAACACGCTGATTTGCGAGTTACGAAAGTATTTAATCAGGTGCAATCCCAAACAGACACAACACAAATAAACAACAACATTGTCTTCATAATTTGAATCAAGATTCAGTGACGCTATCGTTGAGCCCCATTACCCCCCCCCCCCCACCCATCGAGAGTCACTTACGCTATCTTTCAGCCGCATTTCCTCCCCTCCCAACCCTCTCCTCAACTTCCACCAGGAGTCTAATTAATCCACACATGATATGCATTCTGCTCCCCACTTATATAAACCAACATTACAAACCGTCATTTTCTATTTTGAAAGTTCATCCTCCTTACTTTTTCTCCCTTTTTTTTACCTCCTTAAATGACTCTCGACATTAAAAGGACAAATACCATATCAGCGAAAAAAAAGTAAGAGTAAGTCCAAATATAGAAACTTGTTAGATCCATTTAAGAGGAAGGAACAGAGAATGAGACAGACAGAAGAAACAAAACTTTAATAATGAAGTAGAATATTTTAAAGCTGAAAACACCGAGATTCGTAGAGATTATACAGGCGGAGGGCTTTTTACTCGAGGCATCATTTACACTAGTCACACACTAATCGGAGGATAAACCCGTTTGCTGATTTTGGTCGCCTTTAAGGCGACCGCTACTCTTTTTCTTTTCTGCTTTCATTCTTTCGTTCGTTTTCATAACAAACATAGAAAACGAAACACGTTCTTGTTCTGCAGTTTTGTCCCGGTCCGTTATGATTCTTAACGAACCCTTTCACTGATAGGGATTGAACGAAAGATGTCCCCGATCCGAGGTCCAAAAACATGGCGAGCCAGTCGTACGTATTTGGTCTGGTTGAAAAGAGCATGGAACTTTGTGGAATTCGTCACTTTCGGGCGAAAAGGTAAAACGGTCCTGTGTGATCGATGGCGACAGTAGCGGCGAGAGGTTAAGCTGAGAAAAATCGATGGTTGAATACGTTGGCTGTACCGACAGTTGTAAGCATTTCCTCTGAGCGTCGGAGGCTATCTTGGGCTCCTCTTGGACCGGCATGCTGGGCGGGTCAAAGAGCTTTCCAGTTTCGGCAATGTCGGTGAAGTCTTCGTGCGTAACCGGTGGACAGCATAGTATCTGAGATGACGGGGAGGAGGGTAACGTGACTGTTGTGTTAGCTTCCATCGGACCTCTCTGTAATCTTTCTTGCACTTTGATGGATAACTTGAAAGGTAACGAAGGATTCGGCGAAGGAACGGGACCTGGCGACTTGTCGTAGTTTTCACTCTTGATGGTCGTAGTCGTCGTAGGACAGTCGTCGAAAACGTCGTTATGAATGTCGGCGCCGGGACTCGTGCAAAACGACTCGGTGTCGGACAGGAAACAGCTCGATCTGGCATCGCTCGTCGGCGAACTACAGGTTGACCCGGCGTCATCCTTTCGCGTCCGACACCATCCGAGCTTGAACTTTATACTCCTCAGGCAGTCTTGTTTGGGAATGTAGCTTACTAGAACTGACGACCGTGCCAGAGACTGGTCTTCCGGACCACCCTTGACCGCTAAATTTTCTGGAAAGTCGAGGAAGTTGCCATCCGAGGTACAGAACATTTCCTCCAAGAGATCGTCGGACAGGCTGGTGATTATCTTCGACTTCTGCAGACGGTTCATCCGACGGCCACTTTTCGAAATCGGAGAAGTCGGTTCCTGAAGGATGAAGAAATAAGTAGATTTAAATAAAAATTATACGTTGCTTGGTGGAAGTTGAAGGCTACGTAACCGTGGCTTAAACTCAAAAGACTTATGAACATTGAAGAAAAGACGCGCAGCTACAAGTCTCCTTCCTATTGGACCACCCCCCCCCACCCCACCCACCCACCCCCCCAAAAAAAACCTTTTTCATGATCTCCCGCAATCGGTCTGTCCTTATAGAACGATTTAAGGTACAAGACCAGACAATGTATAGACAACTGTAAGACCCACTATTTCAAGAAGGACGGACCTTGGTCTTATAGTCATGTACGATTGTTAATATAATCATCTCGAAAATCAAAAACATTTTCAAAGATCACTGTAACAATATCTCAATCAGTTCCACCACCTTCCTGCATTTCCCTCACCCACTGAAAATGCTATTGCACTGTTTTCCCCTTCCAATGACCGTTCAACACTTCTAGTCTTGCATTGCCGTTATTAGATCCATGTGAACTTTCGCGCCGACGACGTTAAACGGCCAACTTACTGCGCAAGGTTTTCAATATTTTTTTTGGCGGGAAAAAGAAGGAAATCGAAAAGAACAGAGAAAGAAACACATAGTACGGTGGTGATGTAGGGGCAGACAAGTTGTATACCCGGGAAGTAGTAATGGTACAACTCCCTGGTATACCTATACAGTGTTAGTAGTATAACACGAGATATCAACCGATTTGTCTAATATTGTCGTGTGTTCCATCTAGACGAACATTATCAAATTTTTTCAAGTTGCTGCGTTGCACGTTACTTGACAACTCGACGAATATTGTTATATCTTGACGTGCTTTCAAGTTGCGTTAAACATCATATTTTTGGACTAGTTGTCAGTGTGAAAACTAACAACTCGTCTGTCGCTTCAAGACCACCGTACGTGCGGGTAATATCTTCTTCTTCTTTTTTAAATTATATAATGATATTCAACTTACCGTGGAGTTAATTCGCTGAGGTCTTGTCGCAATCCCGTTAGTCCGCGCCATTTTTTTCAAGTTGCTTCTTTTCATCTTTTGTCTGCAAGTAATCAAGTAAATAAAGAAAGAAAATATATTGGTGAGTCTTCAGGCAAAAAGAGAACAACATGGATTACATGCCATCTACCATTTTACATGACCCTTCGTAACCTCCGCTTCTATTGGATTTTGTCAATGAGCCGCTACACCTATGACACCCGTCGGGTTGGCAGGCAAAGGAGTATGTAATACTTCAATGCGTACAAACTTTCCCGCCGATTTTAATCATCGCGCGAACTAGGCACGTGTGTTTTGTTTACATGAAGCACGCGGCGACGCAGAAACTCATTGCTGACGAGTATAGAAAACTCGTCGATCAATTAACGAGACAACAAAACGGCGGAGCCGCGCGGTATTTTCAATAGCTTACCCGTCCTGTTTGACGGCCTCTGTTATTTGCCCTAATAAAATATCGCCCACGCGCCTCAATTTAAATAGTAAATTTTTAACAACCAATTAATACGAGGCTTACATATATATACAAGTATTACTGGCGTTATGGGATAAGGTTGTGCATGAGTTGCGTGTGCCGGAATTACAAAAACATAAAAAGAATAATAAAATGTTGAATGCATGCAGGCAAGCAATATTAACAAATGATGTTATAATATCGAGTCGTACGCTATCGTGGGACTTTTATATCAAACAATAATTAATTGTATGTACTGAATGCAGATTGAGCACGACTAATATACAGAAAATGCGGCAACCGCAAGGGCTTAGTATTCTGTTTGAGAGTTTATATTATCACGTTGACTTGTTAATATGTGTATGTATGTATGTATATATATATATATATATATATATATATATATATATATATATATATATATATACGTTAGCGAATTATGAACGGCTAAATCCATTTTCATGTGTCATGGTGTAATGAAATTGATGGACTTATGCTTTGTTTCAATCGTGGCGTATCGTACAGTATACTATACTCGAATGTGCAAGCAACTACACTTCAAACTCCCATGCATATACAGAGTCACAGTGTAGCCGTATCAGCGTCGCAGTAACGAAGTGTGCACTGTTGAATGTTATTCACGTCTACACCTACATTGACAGTTATTCAATCCCTCTGAATAGTTGGCGTATATAAAGGTAGGCACTCAGGACTAATTTGCTTCTTGAAGCAACAAGAATACCAACAACAAGACCGGCATTAATGTTACAAAAACATTGATCACAGTAAATAGGTCAATGCCTACATATATGGGTACCATATATACTTTGCGCTTTTACACACTCTGTGCACCGTCGCGCGCCCGCCGAGATTCGCGCCAAAAAAGCGGCACCTGCGATTATTCCCAATTATTAGACAAGGGAGACCGCGAATCAGTGAATACCCCTGGCGACTGAATGTTCCTTGGATACAGGACGGATTGACCTTACAAGGTAAATGGACTGAATTCAACATTCAATTAAACGGCATAAGTCTAGCGGAGAAACGGCGTACTTCGCCAAACACCGGGGAGGGAACTAGCACAAAGTGCACTGCTTCATGAAAATACAAGAAAGTGTTATACGAGCGTGTTCCTCAGTCAAACCTCGCTGCTCTATTTATAGGATTCTAAAGAGGCCATCAATCCAAATGTGTCGTTCTTAGCATTTTACTGCCTATATATACCTCCATTCAAAAGACATTGCCTCGATTACAAAAATATGGCCAAACAGAGGGTTGGTGACGACCGTGTGTAGCAACAATAGATTTATTTTATCGATTTTCGACGAATGTTGTAGCCTTCTATTCCGGATGGTCACACATCTTCACAACTCTGCCGTCTATAATTGGAGCGTTGCACAAAACGAAAAAAAATTCCTTTAAAAAAAAATTCCTTATACACTTGCCGAATTAGCGAGGGTTAACCTGTAGTAACTCATTTCCGATTTTTTTTTTTCTGTGTCGGTCGATTTAAAGAGGAAGGCCGTGAAGGAATGAATATATACAGTAGTACATATTATACGGGACGAAAACTATACGAACGAATATATGACAGGAACTTGAGGAGCGAAACCGATCTAGAGCTACTAAATGAAGTGTAAGTCCAGGTTGCAAGTTTCAAAGCAACGCTATTATAATAGGTTTTTTCTATGATTTATTGAAAGTACAGGTTAAAGTTTGTCTCATTAAAAATGACATGTTCGTTTGTTTTGTTTGCTTTGCTTGTTTGCTTTTCTCATCCAATTGTGATGCTCTTTCGATTACCTACATAATCTCAGTACGATTCGTATATAAGGTATACGTATATATAACATGTTAGCAAAACTCGATATAGTAAATTCCACATAAAAAATGAACTTTCCTCTCAATTACTGTGCATGTGTATCGCACCCATAGGGTGCCACCAAATCATCTATTTTAACATTCTACCCGTTTAAATGTAACACCATTCCTTTGAGAAACGTTACACTCGAAACTGTTCCTTACTAAGTAACACGTTAAGTCTGCCACCAGAAATGGACAACCCATTTCTACCAATAAGTAAATATTGTGACAACTTTCTGTCACTACATCAATAGATGATCAGATAATGGTTGACCTCTTGTTAAGGTCATGTGGTGAAAATTGATGAAGTGGCTCCAGCTTATTGCCTGTATTTAAATCACCTTTTAACGGTACTTTGCAGAGAATCTTTGACCTCTTGGTTTCGCTCCACTGAACAATACCTCCCACATCTTGTACAAGTTTGCTTTCTGACATGCCTTTTACAACACATGTTTTTCGCTGTACGCCCAAACCTGTATATGGTTGCGGCGTTATATAATCCGCGATGTAAGTTGCAACAGTTTCTCATGACAACTCAATTAGATATCACGGGACGGAATTACAACTCGTAAAGTTAATGAACTTATGATAATGAAAGTATCAACATAAGAAAATAAAAAATAAAATTATGATTTCACATTTGAGGCCATGTTTGACAGTAACCCTTTGAAAACACTCTATATATATATAAACTATACAGTTAACATTATCTGCATGGTGAATTGATGCTGACATAAAATCTGCACTGACTTTTTACCTCTCTCATATGAGAAATAAACGATGTAAACATTGTAAAACCCATCAAGGACCCTTAGAGGTTATACATGATTCCGTAATTGACTCGAGCTGCGCGAACCAACACGCGAGGTAATTTTTGCAATCAATAAAGAAAATGATTTCTTCTCGTTTTGGTTTACTATTAATAAAGAAAGCCGCTCATATTCTTCAAGTGATTTGTAGTCTTCACGATCGTTGTTACCATCGTTGGCTTCCCATGGCAACGGAACAACAATAACAATAACGAGTACGTGATATTGAGATGGAATGAGCCCTCGTAACCAAAACAACAAAAATCCTTAAATTGTAATGAAAGGTTTTCTTTTCTGTTTTGTTATATTGACAAACACCCGAGGACGAGATAAGTGCTGCCCAAATGAAAATTTTAACGACATACACGAAATTATTATAAAAAAAAATTGACGAAAAAATGAAGAGGTTGTCAATCCGGCAGAAACGTGTCGCTTAATAACAATATACATCTCGCCGAGGTTCCACAAAGTCGATTTAGAAAGTCGAAATGTATATTTTCTATCACACCAAGAGACCCCACCCGTTCATTATGATGTTTCTAACATTCAGTTACGGTATGATTCATATTAAAATCCTTTGGTTTATCTAAAAGATCGACTCGGTTATGTCAATTTTCGATACAAACGATTTAAATTACTGCCATTTTGTGACTCACTAAGTTTGAAATTTAATTTGGTCCAGCGGGTCTGTATACCCATGACATATGGCGAGCATATATAGCGAATGTTGTCAACTACCACGATTCAAAACTGAAATCACCCGTAGGGAGGGGGTTAGGTAGGTACAGGTGGGGGTATTTTAGTTTAATTTGTACCGGCAACACAACAACGTTGGTTTCAATCCGTCCCATAATAAAATGGTTTATATCTGAAGTTCATACCGTCGTATAAATCGATAATTCTTAGGTTCGCAGTTATACGGTACACTAGAAACAAATGTGTATCTTTCAAAAAAACATATTATCGATGTTGGTTGGTATGTTTTTTTTTTTTTTTTTTTTTTGTTTTGTTTTGTTACACAGCTCCATGCCAGTCCATTGGCAGACGGATATCTCAACTGATTCTTTCTAATCACTTAGCGCTTTTATTTTCCTTTTTTACCTCTTACGCGTTCCATACAAACCTCGCGTCGTTGCTTGAATTCTATTTTTAGCGGTGACGTGCTGACGAATTCATATTATTATATGCAATTTGAAGCATATGGGCGAATAACAACATGTTTGCGAAGCAATGATCGAGGCGATCAGTTGTATAAACTCGAGTATTTGCATTTTGATGATGAAACTTTAAATGGTGCGTGAATTGTGAAGTGATGTAAATTGCATGATAAAGATTGCATATATACAGCCGCCGCATGCAATGGTATAGTAACTTGTTAGGTGGTATAGGCGGACTGAACCGAACAACAACGCACTTCATGAACATATTGAGCATGTGATTATGTGTAAAATCTAGGTTGAGGACGGATCAACTAGGTCTATTGTATACTCTCCCCCCATGTCATCATGTGGTGACTTACATACATGGATAATGTAACCCCCAATGAGGTTATCATGCATGGAACGTTTACACGCACAAGTCAACTTGTCTCACAACAGCACTACGTGAAGAGCGCATTGGGGTGGGGAGGGTAGGAAGGAGAGCGGAAGTGGGGGGTTGGGGGAGGGTGCGGGAGATGAGACCTGTCTTAGACCTATTCTGGAACGCACTATTCGTTAACCAGGTACATTTAAAGAAAGGAATCAAGAATCGAAAGTTCGGCGAATTGGACCAACTTCACATAGCAAACACAGTAGCACATGATATTGACTTACTTTACTAGCTTGTTTTCGAATTCCTGGACGAGTTGTTTATCGAGAATGTTGTCTTCCGGTTCCCAAGTGTTGTGCCTGTAGATATCGTCAACAGGGAAAAGAAACCATTAATTTAAGTCAAGAAGGTTCATGAAGCACAAAAACAAAATGTTTTCATTTCCAAATAAATGGTGATACTACACAGTGTTATATAAAGTTAGGCACAACATAACTGGTTACATCTTTCTTTTTCATTCCTATTTCTTTCAGTTTCGATATGATGGTGAGCTATAAAAAAATATATATAAAAAAAAACCTTGGAAAAGTTATGGTTGAAGTTTGACGCGCCATACAATTAAACTGGAAAACTGAAAGCTTTACCGATGACCCCCAGACCCCCCTCCTCCCCCCAGACCCCCCTCCTCCCCCATGGCCTATACCCCGCCAGTAACCGTTTTTTAGCCTTTGTCGTAATTATTTCCCCTCGTTATCTGATTTCCAGACGATTTCTTGAAACTGACATTGCTCTTTACATGTAGGCTAGCCTATTAAAAACAATAACTCTATAACATGAATCTCTGTGTATCACTGTTGTACAGCACAATACAACGAATGACGGTGTCTGTACTATGTCTGTACTAAGTCTGTACTATGAACAGTTTAAAAGGGATTCAGTGAGATTCAAACTTGCTAGATATGCTCGCATTGGTAAACAAACTTTTAAGGATGTGTCCAAAGTTTTGTTGTTTTTTTTCAATATTTATATGCATGAATCATGCATGGTATTCATTATACGTTTGTGATAATCTTTCTGCCCACAAGCTTTTACATGGTGACACTAATTGAACAAAAGTGAGTGTTAACTGTGACTTTAGTAGACGATCAAACTGTACTTCTTCATTCTTGTTTCCATTTAAAGCCCCCCCCCCCCCCCCACTTAAAGAATTCCTTGTGACCAAAAGCGCTAATTAACACTAACAGGCTCTTATTTCACCGGGAGTAGTGTATTTGGGTAACAATATCGCACGATCTTCTCCGCGTATACCTTATTTCGCGGAAATATGTGTATGCGGAACCCGACACATCAAGCATAGCCTATATACAACAATATAAAAAAAAAATATGTATTTACGAAAACCCCTGGTTGAATTGTTCAAGCCTATATACAAAATGTTGAACGTTTATAACAGTAAGACCATATACGGCCTACGGGCGGGGACGACTTCTTTCATAAAGCAAGTCGGAGTGCCATCGTGGGACGCGTTGGATAACTTAACATTTTAAGGATATAAAACAAAGACCTCCGCACAAAAAAAAAAACCCGACGCTCATTAAAATTCAGACCGTTGGCGGGAAACGAATGAAACCGCGGGAAACCTTTTGAACACATACCTGTTTGTCCAACCTTTCCATTTGACGAGGAATTCTACTCGACCCTGAGAACAAAATCGAAGAGAAATGAAACAGGTCAGTCTTAAAATTATATGAAATGTTTTTTCTTACAAACCTCCATGCAAGGTCACATTTTGTCTACATACCGGTCGAGTTTAAGCTGCTATAATTTGATAATTATTTTGCTACAGGAGAGATTAGGGTTGGTTAACAAGTTCCTGCCTCGACCATGGAAACATTATTAGCAAAAAATTATTTTGTAAATTAACGAATTTAGACTTCTCCGAAAAGGTAAAAAAAGGGGACTCGTGCACAGCTTTAATTTTGATTTCAAATAAACGGAGGAAACATCCACGATATGGTGAAGATAAATTTCACAGTATAATTCCGTTTTTTTTTAAATAATTAATATGTTCGCTTTGGCGTATAATGCATAAGCAAAAACAAAACAATTGGTAACGTGCCTCTAAAACGAGTGCATATACACAATGTTATGACAAAACACACGCATGAGAGTCCTCCAAAAATCTTACCTATGCACTTAACACCTATACCTCCCTGCTTACACTACCAACGATGTATGTATGTTCATCGTAAGATATAAACCGTATCAATCTTTTAAAAATAGATAACACTTTTGCAGGGAGAGTGAAAGCTTTCACTGTGCAAATATATAAGAACTTATAAACATAGCCGGACTAGTTTCACATCTACCATTACACCCCTCAAAAATCAATACAGTGTTGTACGCCCACGCATGTTCATAAAATAAGCGGTTGCTAACAGCGCATCAAGCAGGCTCTTTTTTCTTGGAACACTGCCAAGTTGATACATATTATACGTGAAGTGTTTTCTCGAATGTTCTTTCATGGCGATGTCTATATATATATTATCCAGGGTCGTAAGCAGATATATATATATATACTGAGCCGTCCGTTTCTTTGAGACGTAAAATTTCATGCAAAAAAAAGGAAAGAAATGCAGGGCAATTACACTCAGAGACTGCAAGTTCGACATGATTTTTTTTGTTTAAAAACATAGGCCTATCACATGTATTCTAAGAAAAGGCCTGTAACCGATGATAGGCCGCTGAAAGGAACAAGAAGCAACAACCCAAGATAAACTGATGAATAAGTACGCTAGGCAAGATATTGAAGGTTAATTCCAAAAGGATTTTCGTTTTTGTTTTTTATTCTTTTCTGTCTCTTCTTTTTGTTAAAGTTTCGTTCGAAATCACTCATATTGTATCGAATACAAGTTTAAACATGTACCCCGTACACATAGGAGTAGTTAGTCTGTAATTTTGCTCCCCTCGATTACATACACGTTGTGTATAAATCTGTACATATTGTTTAGAGTCTTAATCCACCTTGGCTACTTGGTGAAGTTTGCTGGCATTATTTAAATTACGATCAAGTTATGATCGGTTACGACTATTTAATTGGCTTAACTTTGTACCAAGTGGGGTTTATTTGCATTTCTTATTCACCGAATACATTTTAGTCGGACGGCGAAATTATACCGGTAACATTTTATGCTTCAATGAGGTTCTGTAAACAATTGTGGTCAAAACTTTCGCTTTGCTAACAGTATTAACTTTCACTAATATGAATGATGCTTAATCGATATGAAACTTGTGATTGTTCATCGCGTGACTTGGCATCACATGCAGGCTCATTAACTGGGATAAAAAAAAAAGGAAAAAGTCCCCACCTGCAATCATTAATGTCAGCTTTAATGTTTACATGTCTATACGCCTATCTGGTGACGTTTATCATGTAGATTTGCTTAGCGCAAGTTATACAGTATACTGCGTGTATCATTAATACACATTGTATTTGATATATATATAGGCCAACGCTAATGCGCAGAAGCAAGGTAGACTACATTTTTCGTCTATTGGTTTAGCTATATGCCCAACGGTTCTTGGAGACGTGAGCAAAGCAGAAACCCTGGTTTCGGTTGACTTATTTCTATCCTCTAAAGGTCAGTCCGTATATATATATAACAACCTGCAACCTAAGGTGTAACACCTTCTGCAAAATTACTAGGTTATCCCCCAATAATAAGTGAATAATATTATTTACAGATAATAACAGCCAGATTTAAGACTTTAAGTGAAGGGAAACTGGCGGAGAGAGAAGAGGGTGTACAAAAGGGGGTGGGGGGGGGGTCACGGGAGATGGAAGACGTAGATTGGCTCAAAAGCTTTTATTGGACACAACACTGAGACGCTACCGAATGTGTAGTATGAACTAACTTTGTCTTCATATTTAATCTCACTCTAAAATATTCCGTTCATTCACAATGGATAGGCCAAACTCTTATACAGAACCTTACATACCTGTACACAGAATTTATACACAGCCGCATCCTTGATGTTTCTTCTGCAATAAACCGCAATCATTTAATATCCTGACAGCGTATAACATGTGATTTTAACCGCAAAACACTATCTCAATACACATATACATTACACGAACTAGACAGTTTCGTTTCTGGATATATTTTCCTTCTTCTTTATATCTCTGCGGTTTATTTATATAGATAAGAACACATTATATCATAATAAATTTCTCCCATTTTTTTTTTTGTTTTTTTTTTGCATCATATCATTCTATCCGACTCCGAAACTACATTTCCAACACCCCATGACAGCGTAAAGCCTTGTTTTGATCGTTATGTGGCTGCTTTTTCATTGGTCACGTTCGAACTGCTTCACAAGAGTTGGTATGCGCAAACTTTCGTCAGATATTTTGTGGTTCTGAGTAACAATCACCGAGATGTTATGAAAAGATGTTATGTTCGTTGAAGCAACAGCCATGCTCAAAAGTATTTCGAGAATGATTTCCAAATGCGTTTTTCATCTTGCTTGAATAACTCACGACAGTTTATTAACTATACCCCTCCTCCTCCCCACTCACTCACACATCACACACATGCACACAAACAATGCGCATTTATATAAGCAAATCAAGCAAGTTTACCATGGACGTACTCGATTTGGTCGCGTTCATTTCGTTCGAATAAACATCAGTATTCAGTAGCAATATTTTTGTACATCCAAACACATCATCCACTCACATCATAATACATGGAGGTTTTATTGACATTGGCACAATATAAATGTTTCTGATATATTGATTGATTGATGGATGTATTATGCCTACATGGTAATACATACCTCCATGTCCAACATGTATTCGCAGATCTGTGACATACCTATACTGTACGTGTTAGTTGTGGTAATTCTGAAGTGGCCAGTAATGGTACAGTTTCAACGTATATGGTACAGGCAAAATAAAATAAAAAGTTGTTCAACCTATACAGACCGAAAAAAAGAGTTGTCCAGTAAACTAAATTTAGTATCCCTTGTTTGATGAGCAAACTTTGGCCTGTCATTATGATCGATTCTGGCGCAATTTTGGTGAACTATTGTGAATACATTCTTATTTTCATTTGCCACAAGGCCGATAATATGTACTTAGGCTCTTCAAAGACCATTGGCAAGTAGTATCGAAGGAGATCCTATAACAATGTATTGAATGTTTGCTGTACACATGCAACATACCGTATATATACTGTACTGTACAGGGTAAGTGGGTGTGTAATTGCATGGTCATATATAGTGTTCACTATTGCCGTGTTAGAAGGTAGGAGCCATGATGAACCAATCATCCAGCAAGAAAAATAGAGAAATAAATAACAACCAAGTCACGTAGCAGACCAGGCCGTGCGACGCGGACGAACCACAATAATAACGAGCCCGCTTTTTATTGACCGGGACGTGACGAAACCACCGACCTCGCCGTTCACATGATGAGTTTCCCGCGCTCCGTGACGTCGCATGAAAAACATCCGAACGAACGACACGTAGGCCAAAATATTACTAGTAGGTATGTATAGGCTTTCATCATAAACCTGATTGAAAAGCGCTTCAGCGAGCTCAAATACCTGCCACGCAACGATTTTTCATTTAACCACAATCCACCTTATAACTCCCAAGGGTGTTCGTTCCCGTTATAGATATGAAAATCAGTCTAACTATTAAATATGGGTGAATAGAGGTGACTTTGAGGCTTCAAGGTGGTACATCAAGGGCATAATTTCGTATATACTTTTGCAGTTAACAAGAGGGAAATGTATATGGGTTTTCTAACGGATACCAATTTTAGTTTATTCTTTTTAAACGACTCTCTGAATACGGAGTTGTTAATCTAATATGCAGCTCCCTGGAGGTATGAATTCTCTCAGTATCATGAGTGCAAAAGTGTCTAAAATGGTTGTAGGTATATATCTCGACTTACATAATAAATGATAAAATGTGTATACTGATTTTAATGCAGGTAGACCTATATCCGCATTATCTTCCATTAACAATAATACGCTTTCCCCCTTCGCATAATAATAGCCAACAATCACAACAGACAAGAACATTCCTCTGGATACTAGGGCGTGAAGACTTCTAAAAAATTGGACAAGGTAGCTAAGCGAGCCACTTAAAATGAATGGGTGGTGATTGGCGCAGAACAATTAACATTACCCTTTGAAGTTATGTTCTGTATTGTCAATAGTATTGATTCTTTGTCGAGACTTTTCCGAGGTCACATTGCAGCAGGATACGACCTCGGCGGTCTAAATGACAGAATACAACAAGAGTAATTTCTCATCACATGAGCATGGAGGCCACCGGGTCATTCAGCGGGCAGCGTGGCGCAGTCTGTCAAAAGTATGGAGGCCATGGGCCCATTCAGTGAGCCACATGGAGCAGTGTCAAAACATGGAGGCAATGGGCCAACTGTTGGAAACTGATATAGTTAAAGCAGTTAATTTTTGCTCTGCCATTTTCTACTAAAATAGTTATGTGACTCTTGGATATACGATCTGATGCGGTTTCCCAAATCTTCACTTTTGAGTTAAGCCAAACTCCAGAAAGTTCCGTCAAACAAGAAGGGAATCAAGTGGTCATTACAAAAGTAAGTTACGTAAGCAAAACTTCATAGAATTTATATGTAAACATTGCTTCTAATGATAACAGAGTTTGTGTAAGCGAGAGCTAGAATACCAGGCGTTGTAAATATATCGATCGCTGCCACAGCGTTGTCAGTTTCTCCGGGGTTGCCCGTGTCCTCCTCCACCCCTCTCGGACTCCACCCCCACCCCCTGCCAACCCCTCCCCTTCACCTTTTATCTCCCAACCAAGATTGCCAAGACCGTTGTTGTTCTTCTAACCATGGAGGTAAAACAGACCTCCATGTTCTAACTAACAGGAAGCTGCCCATTTACGATTTATCCGTATTTTCAACAACGTGCACCGTTTTACAATTTATGAAACATTGAACAACGCCACCGTATCAAGTACCGGTTTTTTTCTGGATAATATTTCCTCGCTTGCAGCACACCACGTTCCGCCAGTGAAAGGTCAACCAATGGCAACAGCCCATTCATAAAGTGCGACGATAGGTGTTGCACGGTTGACTATCCTGCAAATTCATTCACAGCACGCATGCTTTCTAGTTATAACGGCGTCCATTTGAAAGATGCGCGGGAGTTATTTTATTTAATTATACAAGTTCAGTTGCTTTTGCATTCGTCTAGGATTTCGCTAAGTGGCAAGGTCCGTTATAAGCTCAGTAATATTGCCAAATTTCTTTCAAACCTATAGCTGGGATATTTGGGCAAATATTTTTAATCATTTTGGCGACAAAACCCGTTGGTGTCAGGGCACATGTTTGCCTATCACTACTTTAGTCTTTAGATCAGTCGAGTTATCAGGAGGTTCAGCTGACTTGTGAAGTCATGTATGGTTCAATTACAGTAACTGCCAAAAATACGCTTTTTTTCACATTTTTATTTCTTCGTGTGGTCAGATTGATACGCTCGAGCAATCACATGAATGCGTGTGGAATGTAACTTGACCAACAACGCGCGTACGTGTTAGTTACCAGACAGGCCACCTGTACATGCTACAATACAAGCATCAATAAAACAATTCGATACTGCAGATAAAGTTCACGATCGTATCACACCACAAGATCGTGTGGTCAGCTCAACCGGACCCATAGAAATTACGAGACATGATGTCGAATATTTCACGTCCGCAAGTAGGCCCTATTGTGAATTTTGACGTGCCCCCCCCCTCATTGATCACCTACCCCATCACTGCCCCATGATCTGGGGACGTCGGGAATATAGCCAGTGGCGGAGCGTCCATACAGTCGGGGGGGGGGGGGCGAATGCCCCCATGACGGACTCAAATGGACTGCTGGCGCCCTTTTCAGCTCTTTACCACTTTCTACTTATTCGCGATTATTGACTTTTTTATTGCGCTCTCATCTACATATTGACATTTGTCACATTTTGTTGGTGTAATTTGGCGATGACACCTATTTATTCTTCGTTTATCTGCAAATTAGCCAGGCCCGGAAAGGGTCATTTCCGGCGATCTATAGGGAGTATCTTTACTCAAAAAAAAATCTGTCCGCTACGCGCCAACCTGTGGTGGCGCTCCGCTTAGATAGTGTCGAAAGCGCCCCTACAGACCATTCTCGCCCCTCCTGACCAATACCCCTAGCTCCGCCACTGAATATAGCACTTAATTATCACCATTAGTTTAACGTCAGTATTTTTGAATGAGGTGACTGTTTTAACACACAAGCCTAACGATGCAGAGGTCTGACGGTGGGGTGGGAAAGAGACGTATGGGGATGGTCATGTTTGTGCCGACATATTTAGAATCTCACCATGTAGACATGTCCATTAAATTTCCAACCACCACAAATTCTAAGGTATCAAACTTGGAGCAGAATTAGCCACCTTCACTATACCATGGAGTACCTCACGTATAGCACCTCCGATTACACCCATCCGTTGACATTTAAGGCGCTACTTCATGAGTCGGTGATAAATATTTTTCAGGCTCTTTCCCGTTCTCCTTTCCCTCCACAGAACTCCTCTCCACCCCACCCCCCCCCACTCCCCCGGCACCTCACCCAAAATGCCGCCCCGATGATACACCCGCTCCCAACCCCTCTGTATTTGTCTAACAACTTTTAAAATTATGCATGACTAAGGTTTATTCTTATAAAACCTCTAAGTGTCGAACGCAGAATTGCGTTGACTGCTAACGGTTACAAACAAGAAGTTGAAAACTAAATATGACATATGCTTTTCTCTACAGAAGTAATTAATCCATTTAGGTATTACATACCTTTCGTAATCGCTTCTTCCGTATGGAGTCCGCAATGTATATCTCCGGTACCTGCAAAACTTGGCGATCGTGAAACATGGTGAAATTTACTTGAAGATTAAAACACCGAGATAAACCCAAAATATCGTATCCGAAAATTCCTTGGCGTTTATAACTTTTATTAAAAACAAATATGAGAAGTTTATTCCATTTATAGATTTCCAAGAGCTTAACGGAGCATTCGCTCTGATATCATTAGTATTACACGTGAAAGGCACGTCTGCTTAACTTGGTTCCGATCTACCGTCTGACAAATCAGCCAGGGTCGTCTGCTATATATTATATATGTTGTTACGTCAATGCATAACAACCAAGGTTGGCTGTGTAAAGACTACACTGTACATAAACATAGCACTAAGACATGCACACAGCAACGCTGTATAAATGGGATATGTTTGTTATTGTGAAACGCTATAGGTATAGTATTGGTTGGAACTAGTAATAACTGGTTGGTCGCTTGGCGCTACGTGATTGGTTGATTGAAAGTGTGAGTAACCGTTTTAGCTCCTGTGGATTGGATCATTTGTTCACGGTGTAAGGATTGTTGATTGGTTAAATTCTTGTTACCGACCTTAATAAACGTGTTCACTTAATCGTCATGTCTACGATTAGATCGGCCAAGTATTTCATCATTCTGGAAAGCTCTGATTTTATGGTCCGATGTATATAACTTTCCAATAATGGAAGGTAGGGTATATATGTTCTTCTATGCTCTAATTGTATTGAAAATTAGGTTATAGCAGTAGAAGAGGTGTGTTGTTAGAGAAGAATCTAAGTTTGAATGGATATGATTTGGTGTGCCCATCTCGTAGAAACAGCGATTAGACATGAACATGGTTGGGGGGGGGGGGGGTGAGGGGAGGGAGGGTTATAATAGTAGTGTTGTGCACTGGTTAAAAGTAAGGTAAAACCGATTGATCCAGACCAAATTGCGGTCACAGTCTTTCAATTTTTTTTTTTTTCAGTACCCAGTTTATTTTTCGATTTGTATTCATTAAACTCAAGCTGGATTGTAAGGGCGGATGCAGGATTTTATAAAGAAGGTGGATCTTTCACTAAAACATTTTTATTGTTACTGGTGTTGTTCACGATATTATATATGTTACAATAATGTAGGCTAACTTGTGCCTAACATTATCACACATACATATAGCCTAAATAGATGTACGGTTCAGCATAATCTGTCTGTACACTATTCTATTGTGCAGCAAGACAGCAAATACATTTCTGTGTTGTTTTTATTGTTGCTGGAAGACCAATACTGGTTTAGGACACCTTAACGGCGTCCCCGTGCCCCAATTATTTGATCATCATTGAGTCCGGCGGGCGTTTTATTCACTACAAGAGCCCCGTCATTCCACCCATCCCAACGCGGTCCGTACACACCCTTCTTTCAGTCAGTATAGTGGGACTATACCAACTTCGAAACCTCCGTGTTAATAAATCCCATCATAGTGAGTGATTATTGCCTTTGAACGGCTTGGTTTGAAAACTTATTAAAAACATATTGATATCAGATACCAGTACAAACATCAAATACATCAGGAAGAGCTGGTTTGATTTTATCCCACGTGGATGCATGTTGTAAAATATAACAAGGACAATAAGACCTCGATATGAAATTGATATGTAGGTGGTGTGGGTGGGTGGGTGTGAAGGAGGGGAAAAGCGCCAACACAGAAGAGAACTGAAAAGTTGACTCTTTGGGTCCTGGTAGATGCATAGGGAAGGTAATATTAAGAGAAGACGGTGTTATTTACACAGCGGGGAAAGGAGCCATGGAGGAAATTGTCCTGTAACATTTAGGCCTAACATTATTGTTTCGAGATCTCGTCTGGGTTATTTACGTATACGTGACAAAATTTCGTATTTTTTTTGTAACTATAGGGGCATTCGTCACTTGATCACTCCATCAAACCATTGGCATTGTCCTACAGGTCAATAATAATTAATGTGCAACTGAAATCGAGAACGTCAGTGAGCATGTCGTTAATATTCATACAATATAAACGGCATGAATATGCATGATTTTAACGGGGATATTCGACTCGGCAATAAGAAGATCTAATTGTTGTTGTTTCTTTGTTGGAGGTGTATGTGAGGTGTGGGTGTGTTTTGGTGACGTAAAAGGGAATTTTAGGTGTGGAAATGTTGTAACTGACACGGTATTTTCTTCCACTTAATAATCAAGCACGTATATAATAAATTGATGGTTGACACAATTCATTACAACTTCTAAATTTGCGACCTATCACTTCGCCGCATTATAAACAAGAATAAACTGGCGACGACTAGCTGCCTCTTTTAATCAATAACGTAAACTCGCTGTGATTGAATAGAGCATAACACTTCGAAGGTTGCATTTTCACTCTCGAAAATGCAAAATCACCGCAATTATAGCCCCACATTATTGCTTTTTCGAGTTATAATTCTGCCACAATTCTTTGATTTATTCTATCAATACGGAAGTTATTTCGTATAAGATAAGCTGATAATAAAATGTCCTTTGGGGTGGGGGGGGGGGTAAGAATTAAATGTTGTTATGTCATACCGTCCGTTGGTCTATGTGACAACGTGGGAGGGGCGGGGCGGGGGGGGGTGGGGAGGGACTTCAGAAGA
The DNA here is from genome assembly GCF_037975245.1 of Apostichopus japonicus. Taxonomy (NCBI): domain Eukaryota; kingdom Metazoa; phylum Echinodermata; class Holothuroidea; order Aspidochirotida; family Stichopodidae; genus Apostichopus; species Apostichopus japonicus. The sequence goes on from NC_092579.1 coordinate 23,272,337, forward strand.
AATAAAGATGCATTTAGGGCCTACTTGCCGCAGATCTAGAGGGTTTTTTTTGCTCTTTCTTTATCAAATTTTGTTCATACGTTTCAAATGTTTACTTCCGGTGATTTTATATATTTAGAGAACTGTGTCAGTACAGGCCTATACTTGTTGTAAAATTACTGCAACAGTGAACTATGACATAAGTCTTTACATTATGTCAACTATTTTAACTCATTGGCGGAGGAAACGCCCCCCCCCCCAATAATCTTTCAGCCCAGCCCTCCCCTATTGATAGAAAATAGGTCATGTCTGTCCCTAGAAAAGCATTGCCTCCCCCACCCCCCCCCCCCCCCAAACAAAACCCATAAGTCTATAGTTACGCTCTTGTTTTTGCTAAGTCTAAACCATATTGTATTCAGAGTGAGATTACAATTAATTAAACTATCTGTATAAGTGATTCTTCATAATATATCATTATAAATTGTAGTTATAATACTAATCAGTAAACCGTGGAAGATAGATTTCACCCCTTGGCCATACTTTCTTTATTAATCTGAAAAGTTTGTTTGGGTTCTATATAGTTCTTATGGTGACCTATAGACAGTATATTGAAATCAACGTTGGAAACAACTTGTTGGAAATATGCGTTGGAAATTGTGTTTGCTTTCGTAATTTTTGAAAAAGTATTGCAAAACCTTTTTATACGGAAATTTATTCTGGAAGTTTCGACTTCTTTCTAGATTAATGCCAGCTTCTATGGTGTCTGCATGCAATGTAGCTAAAAATGGTAGCTTTTTTATCTGAACATCAAGTACATTCCAATGTAGTTAGAATTGATCTTTAAGTTGTTGTTGTTGTTATTGTTGTTGAGATGTCCTGCTTTATCGCTCAACACCTGGTGCAACACAACACATTACATCACATCGTTTATACATCACTGTCACAATCACAACATATATGTACTTTACACATAATCCTATAGCACACTTTCAAAGCATTATGTACCTCAAGGCCATATTCCTATCTGCATATTATACTAGCCGGGCCTGAATTGCGATATTGCCATAAAGTTGTATAATGAAAATTTACAAATAATGGCACTCCTGTCTGCGAGGAGCAATAGGCATTTCCAAATCATTTGAAAGGTTAGGGAGAGGAGTGGGAGGGGAGGGGGGGGGTGTTCGAGATGTGCGTATAGCCTCCTTCAAGTGGAAAGAAAACAAACTAAAATTTTGTTAAGTATAGGGCTGAATACAAACTTTGAAGACAAAATACACGAAGGCGTTTCCACGGAACACTTGAACGAATATTTATTTGCGTGTATCTCGTTTGAAATGAAAGTGTCAAAACTGAACGAAACTCACCCAACCACTTTAAACTCATCATAATGAAATATGCAACTGTACTTGCTGATGTGTTCCTTTCGCTTCTGAATCGCTTCATCTATAATTATTTATTTATTCATGTTTATTTTAAGCCTGCAGTTGTGTATAGTACGATGTACGGTACATATGTATTATAATTAGGGGCGTTCGTCACCGGATCACTCCATCCATCAAACCTACAGTTGTATAGTACGATGTAGGGTGCATGTGTGTTATATTTAGGGGCGTTCGTCACCGGATCACTCCATCCATTCAACATGCAGTTGTATAGTACGATGTACGGTGCATGTGTGTTATATTTAGGGGCGTTCGTCACCGGATCACTCCATCCATTCAGCCTGCATCTGTATAGTACGATGTACGGTGCATGTGTGTTATATTTAGGGGCGTTCGTCACCGGATCACTCCATCCATTCAACATGCAGTTGTATAGTACGATGTACGGTGCATGTGTGTTATATTTAGGGGCGTTCGTCACCGGATCACTCCATCCATCAAACCTACAGTTGTATAGTACGATGTACGGTGCATGTGTGTTATATTTAGGGGCGTTCGTCACCGGATCACTCCATCCATTCAGCCTGCATCTGTATAGTACGATGTACGGTGCATGTGTGTTATATTTAGGGGCGTTCGTCACCGGATCACTCCATCCATTCAACATGCAGTTGTATAGTACGATGTACGGTGCATGTGTGTTATATTTAGGGGCGTTCGTCACCGGATCACTCCATCCATCAAACCTACAGTTGTATAGTACGATGTACGGTGCATGTGTGTTATATTTAGGGGCGTTCGTCACCGGATCACTCCATCCATCAAACCTACAGTTGTATAGTACGATGTACGGTGCATGTGTTTTATATTTAGGGGCGTTCGTCACCGGATCACTCCATCCATCAAACCTACAGTTGTATAGTACGATGTACGGTGCATGTGTTTTATATTTAGGGGCGTTCGTCACCGGATCACTCCATCCATCAAACCTACAGTTGTATAGTACGATGTACGGTGCATGTGTGTTATATTTAGGGGCGTTCGTCACCGTTTTCGCCTTCAGACGCAAGATCTAGCTCATCCTCTCTGGCTAGCTCATCCTCCATGGAGTTTGTGACCCGGGGGAAGGGCTCTACTAGGTGGAGGTATCCCCCCCCCCACTCCCATGTTTTATATGATAAATTGTTCTTTGTAACAAAATGGTGTTACATACTGTAATTTTACCAGAAATGTCAGCTTTTTTAGCCCTCAAATATCGGCGACTTTTCCCCCTCCAAATGTTGTAGCGACCCTTTATTACTTTTGTTTACGGCGATGCTATAGGTAGCGACACGACCCACTATGAATACTCCACCTATACCTTGAATAACAGGGTCTTATACAACACAATACTGCAGGAGTTCATCACTCTCTTCCGGAGAACAGCTGAGAAGCTTGAAATTTCTCGGAAAAACGTCACAGCACAACTCCGATTAAAATTTGAGCATTCGATATAACGTACACACACACACACACATATACACACGTACGTACGTACGCACGCATCTTCGTATATGAAGGACACTTTCTAAAATACTTCACTAAGTGTGACGTCAGTAGCTGCTTTAACTGGTGTGTCCCACGTGGGCAGATTGACACATTTCATGACGTCATGACGTGATTGTTACCGAGGGTGCATGTTTCGTTGATTCACTAAAGACGCTATATTGGCAATGGGTAGAAACATGGATCTGTTTATAGCTCCATGGTAGAACAGAGCTTGTGTAAATCTTATTTATAGCTCCTTGCTGAAGCAGGGAGAGCTGTTTCAACGCCCTTCCTGGTGGCAGGTCAATATATAAGAGTGGTAATGATACATAATGGTGATATATTGCTCTATTGAATAACGACGTCACAATTACATCATTCACGTAGTGAGTATTCTAATCAATGCTAAGATGGATTAGTTCATAGGTTTGTTTTTATACACACTATGCAGTCGACGATTTATTTACACGAGAGCTTATACAGCTTCCAGAATCTACGGTATGCTTGGTAAAAGAGACACTAAACCTGAAAGATGTCTATATGTTTTATACGGAATGCCAAATGTATCAAAAATGTCCAAAACTATATAAGCATGTCCAAAATAATATAAGCATGTCCAAAAAAATATAAGCATGTCCAAATTTATATAAACATATCGAAACTAATATAAGTATGTCCAAAAATAATATGATCATGCCCAAAATAATATGAGAGTGTCGAAAAATTATATGAACATGTCGAATGTAACTGCTAACTTCAACTTTTTAGTGAACATTTTGGCATCTGAATTCACGCCATCTGTTGCAAAATATCCAAAAAAATATAAGCATGTCCAAATTTATATAAACATGTCGAAACCAATATGAGTATGTCCAAAAATAATACGAGCATGTCCAAAATATTATAAGAGTGTCGAAAGACTATATGAGCATGTCCAAAATATAAAAAAGTGTCGAAAAATAATACAAAAGTCTCGAGCGTAACTGCTCGATTCTACTTTGTAATGAACAGTCAGGCGTTTGAATTTACGCCATATGTTCCAAATATCAAACTTTTTATTTTGGTATGCTGAAAACAAAAACACCATATCCAGCGTAACTTAAGACGATATACAGTTCATCCATTACCGTATTAGTGTGTGTGTTAATATTTTAATGATATTTCGATCAAGAACGATTTTATTTTCGAGGAAATATTAGTTGAGTTGTTTCGTAGCGCGAGTGATCAACCTGGCCCCAAGGTGCTGTAACTATCAGTGAGTTTAATAGGAAGAACCACTGTGTCCAACATTCCACGCGGTTTAATCAATAATATGTAGTTGGCGAGTTCTTCCCACGTTTCCATCTTGAAATTTAGTTAAAAGGTGAGAGTGAATATTAAACGTTGAATACCCCTAACCTAGGCTTATTTTTTTTAATTCTGGGCTAGTGGCCGACTTCGCCTGGTAACCGTAATTAAGTGTCACAATTTTCCGTTAAAAAAGTAACACAGTATAGTACTTCATTTTCACTGTCAACGTACGCATGTGTGATAACTACTGTACGTTGTTAGCGCTTGTGCATGTTGTACGTACTTTCGCACGTGAACTTCTTTGCCTTCGCAACAATATATGAATAATCTCAGCACCTCTAGGCAGGGCGAAACCACTCACATTACGAAGGGATGTGAAAAGGAAAAATGTTAGGTGATGGTCTTGTTTTTACATATTTTGAATTATTTGCGTCACAAAAACAGAAGAATGTTTTAATAATATATTGTCATAATGATAACCATTGTGTCAGTTGATACAAATTACCTCCAAAGAAGGTATTGTAAGCTAATTTTTTTTCGACATACCAATATAAAAGTTTGATATTTGAAACATTTGGCGTGACTTCAAACGCCAAAATGTTCATAACAAAGTTGAAGTTAGCAGTTACACTCGAGACTTTTATATTATTATTCGACACTCTCATATAATTTTGGGCGTGCTCAAATTATATTTGGACATACTTATATGTGTTTGGACATGCGCGTATTATTTTGGACATGCTCATATAGTTTTGACATGTCTATATAAATTTGGACATGCTCATATAAGTTTGGACATGCTTATATTTTTTTTGGATATTTTGCAACATATGGCGTAACTTAAAACGCCAAAATGTTCAATACAAAATTGAATTAGGCAGTTACATTTGTCGCCCTTGTATTATTTTTCGACATTCTTTTAATATGTTGGACATGCTCATATAGTCTTTCGACACTCTCATATTATTTTGGACATGTTCGTATTATTTTTGGACATACTCATATTAGTTTCGACATGTTTATATAAATTTGGACATGCTTATATTATTTTGGACATGCTTATATTGTTTTGGACATTTTTGAAACGTATGGCATGCCGTAGTTTTAACTTAGTTTAATTGAGTAATCCCCCAAGGGCTAGAAAGCCAATGGAAGCTCATTTGAACTAATCCCTTCCAGTTTGATGATCGTGGATAAATGCCGGCTTAAACCAAGCCTAATCTTTCGATGAGTGTTCAAGTATAATTACGACGCCGGCATGTAATTGTCGCACTCGTTCCTGCACCCCCATTCAGCGCCCCCACTGTCCCTCATCCGCGGCGGACGAGAGTGTACCTCAGCATCTGACCACTTTCTCAAATACTGAGAGAGGTATAAATGCACCCCACTCATCATCATTGCAATGAAGCTATGGTGACAAATGTTGTTTCGAAACCATTATAATGACAAAACACAACCCTAGTTCCCATTTCGCAGAAACACCAAATCCACGGAAGACTCCGCCCAACAATACCGCAAAGGAAACAAGTTTGAATATGGTCAAGAGAATCTTGTTCCTTGGTGAGGATTTGGGAACCTAATAACCGCTACACACTGCCTTTCACGTCGAAGTTGGGTTGTCGCTCTGTACTGTGACCAAGCATAATGTTATATATATTTCGTACATTATTAGATACACCTCGTTTCGTTTCGTTTCGTTTATTTCACTTTTTTTCCTTTTTTACAATTACATTCACAATAATGTATAATACCAATGTCAAAGAAAGAAAAAAAGCATGGAAAATCTGAAAAAGCTACGCTTGTACACTCATAAAGTGCAGATTCACCATGAACAAATTAAATACAATACGCTAACTACACCCCCCCCCCCCCCTCCCCACTTCCCAAACGGGAAGCACAAGTAGCATTATTAAATGTGATAACTTTAACGCATATATTACAAATCATTGTTTAACAAATATAGCTTCAGTTGCTTTATGAATATTGATAAGGTTGGTGATTTTTTAAGTTTGGGTTCGAGAGTATTCCAAAATGTGGCATTCTATACATAACTCAGAAATGTATGTGGATACAACCATTTGTCTGCCCTTAATTGGCAAGTTGTAACCCCACCCCCCCCCTCCTCCCAACCCTCACACCCATCTTGGGGTGTTACATGCCTAAAAACGCATACTGTTACGTTGGGTATGTTATACGAATATCCAACCAAAATAATAGTATTGTGAGGTATCTTGAACCATAGGTATTACCATATACGAACATGACCGTACACACTACAAACATCTACACATGTACTGAAGTATTCCGTACATCCTATCATGTGTTTCGTAACACTAGGACTCACGGGAGTTCAACATAGGGCATGACGTTCATCTACGCAAGTATACCATACTATACCGTATACCGTATAATACCGTACACCGTATAGTATACCGTAGTACCATGCAAGTAAACCATGCATGGCATTTAATATTTATAGCATTTCATGCAGTATATATAGCATATATATCACAAAAACCCGGGAAAAAAGATAGGCTACTTTAACGATTATAGCAAATCCACTAGTTGTTTGATATGCATGCATATACCACGTATAGCCTATACAGATGATCAACGAGGCAGAGTATATAGCAAAGAGTATAGGCTATAATATCCCCGACTCCGCTTGGTATTAAGCAGCGCACCAGGGTAACCCATTGCCGCCCCAAGGTACGATATGCATTCATTTAATGGTTACAATTAGCGTCGACTAGAATAAACAACAGATCGTTAGACTTGACCAAAGCATCAACATGTGGATTCACGTCACTATTAAAAGAAAAAAGAGAAGCCAAGTTGATTTCATACGTCGACCTCGGATATCACATTTTTTGGGACATTTTTGAATTTTGAGACCACCTGACCACTTCATTCCTTACCTAAAGTTAAAAACAAAACCTGCCGGGTAACTGTCCGGTCTTTCTTGGCTCCGACACGTATGCACAGCGGGTTATGGCACACCGGTTGCGACAAATCCTATGTGTAACCTCACGTATCAAGGTCAAAATTGGCTTTCTTAATCCACTGACCCACAGGCAGTCAAGATTAAACTAACTTTGCTAACCTCTATATAGGATCCAGTTAAAGGTGCTATATGTTCGGTGTATAGGAAACAGAATTAGGGACTACATATGGACTAATATTAGAGAAGCACCCATGATTTGACGTTATCGACATTCACAGAAAATGCTGGTCTTGCACTGAATGTGCCACTGTTAATATATGTGAACAGAGTCAGATAGACAAACAAATAGAGAGACAGACAGACAGAAGTCGACATGAAGTCGAGTATCATGTAAAATAATAACCCGTATATCTGCCTATAACAGTCAAAGAAAGGATTGAAATGCGTGTGTTTCATACTTTTGGAATATTGTGGCCACAATTTTAGTCATTTGTTGATCATTGTATACAGTCTCTTTAAAATTCTAACACGTGTTCCTATAAGTTACATGCCTTGGGACTAACTCATTAACATAGTTGAACGATTACAAAATCTTTGATTTATAAACTTTAAAAAATTATAAAAAATTATAAAATTTATAAACGGAGATTGTAGTGGACGTATAAAATGTTCCACACGTGAGAACTGGGAGGAGCAGCAGGTATACGACACACAAATCACACTTTCTTGTTTTAGTAATCTATTGCTCTTTATTTGTATTAAATTGTGTCAATAGTTTGTTTTTCCAGTGACGTTCACATGATTTCAAAGGTCGCGGGGGGGGGGGGGGCAGGGGCTTCAAATTATCCCTGACTGACTTAGTAGGTATAGGGGCTGTAGGCGGATGCAAATATTGACGAATGGAGGGTGTGGCTGTGGGGTCAATGAGTGCGACTGCCATAAAAGGAGGAGAGGTCTGGGCGTCCTCCGCCAGAATTTTTTCCCCCAAAGTTTAAAATAATTATATATATAATATAATATATATATAATATATATATATAATATATTATAAGTTCTACAATTATAGTCTAAATGCAATTTGTAAATAATTTGGAAAGTTTGAAAAATATCCCTACTGAACGTTTTCCACTAGACCTGTTTTTACCTCCATGACTAGACTGACGGCGGAAGTTGGCGGGGGGGGGAGGGGGGGGTGTCATTGCGCACGGTACTGTTTGTTCCTGTCGTTTGTGGTTAAGGGAAACTAATAAATTACCAGTACAATTTTAGGTCAGCAGTTGTACATAGTTCATAGAATGGGCGAACATACTATTATACCAGGTTAGAGGACCCTTATAAAAAGGTATAATATTGGTTAGCGAGGGGAACGGGAGGGGTTGGGGGAGGGGGCAGCAATCAAACCAATACATAGTGGTGTTGAAATTTCCGTCTATGGTGTTACCACACCGATGAGAAAATTCTTGCTGCGTAAAATTATGACGAGAGCATGCCTCCACCCCCTCGGGAGAGGGCGACGAGATTCCATGTGACAAATTCAACTTGACGCAAATTGTACTCAGCATTCCGAAGGTATATTTATACGTGTCGTATGTGGTATGTCTATGTAGGTTTTGATAACTTCATGCTTACATTACATTGCTATGATATTGGACAGTGTACACGTGCTTTGCTTCAAGCTCATCTATAAGATTGCCCTAACGTTAATCTATTCATAAATATTGAAATATTGATCTCAACTAAATGAGGGTTTTTTAATGTAGAAATTTAATTTCATGCAGACTAAGAATAGGACTAACACAGTATCACAAATGCCTAGTTATGTAATTGATCAGATACATTTGAAAAAAAAGCAAATCACCAATGAGAAAGAACCTGGGCACGAAAACCCAACAAATAACCAAACGACTGATTTCGCTGTGACTGTGTTCCATAACAGCTCCCTGGTGTGACCGTCGTCGGGTGTGTATCACTGTTCCCCTACAAGGGGAACATAATGCTAGACAAGGGGAACATACATAATCTTAGCCAAAATATCGAGAAGCGATTCGTCTGTGCATGATTATATCTGACAAGAAATTCACAAGATGGAATTTTCTTTTACCCTTTGGTTTCATTTTCATTTTCTTTGTCGGTCTTTTGAATTAATTGTATCATATTTATTTTATAACAATACCGTGTTACGGTTCAAAGTGTCGAATACCACAGTATTCATATATTGTACGTGTTATTGGTATATATATATATATTCTCACTGCATGAACATTGAACTGTTTGACAGGATTACAGCAGATGTCATGGACTGTTTACTTATTCAACAAACGCTATAGAGATAAACCAATTATAATCTATACTATAGGCAGGGAGCCTACGTAGTTGCAACAGTGCTGTGACGTCATTTATTTGCTCGGGTGATTTCGAACAAACACCGTTATAGCGTGTCTATATCAAGAAACGAGTAGTTGACATAAAAGAGGTTATTAAGCGGCTATATAAGAATCACTGCACACGAACAAGCTGGTAATGATACACTTGATCGCCCTTCTGATATGACGTCACTCTACACGTGACGAAGTCATATTTAAATATGACCGATCATGCCATTCCGGTAATCAGTGACGAAGATTTCATTACTTAAGGCACATGACTTGAACCCAATAGAGATGAAAAGTGTGACTATACTACACCAGCTCAATATATTTCTAACCATATCGAGGCACTGTGATAATAAGGTTAGCCCACTTTATTCTCGTGTTATTCGGCATTACCAGTATACAATCTATAATCTTCAAAGAGTCGGGAATTCATTCTTTTACAGAGACCATATAGTTATCGGCCATCTGTTGAAGAATAAATTGATCTTATTCCCCCTGAATGAATTCTTGAAAATGTAGTCTCTTATACGGTATAACAGTCGGCTCTATGATACCTTCATTGAATAACACATTAAATCGCCAAAGTAATGTGGTCTCTAAGTCCTTGTGGGAAGTTCTCATTATCTAAAGTCTACCCCTCACTGATGGATAGCCGACACGCTAGTCCATTCATAAATATATTTTCCGCATCAATGATGATATGGATATAGATTTTTTTTTAGATATTAGAGCCAACCGTTTTCGTCACTTACAAACAAGCCTTTTAACTACTCATCAGTAAACAATGTTCGTATATACGCTGTTCATTTCGAAGGACAACAAAAGGTTTAAAATTGGCCTTAATTTCCTCCAAATTTCGCAGACACTAAACTGATCCCGGTTTGATAACGAATATATATCATCGAAGAAGATGTTTCCGACTTGTTTTTCCGCACTTTTCGAGAATCCTCGTGCGGATTGGTATGACCCTATATGGAGTGTGCAACCTTTACACAACGAAACACGCTAAGTTTTAATGGTGTCATTTGGGCCTCGTTCACCATAAGCTTGAAATTCACACACACGGATGTCCGATTCCAAACCCCATCTCTAGTCCCTTACCCAACCCCTCCATACAACTCCTTTATCAAAGGAATTAATCAAGGAAGCATCAAGCACCTGATACTAGCGGAGTTGTATATGTCATCTGTATAGCCCGTTTAAGTATCCATTGCTATAAACCTGGGGTGGGCAACCTACGGCCCGCGGGACACATGCGGCCCGCCAGTGATTTTTTTTGTGGCCTGTGAGATGTCTCAAGAAAAAGCCCCAAAAAATCAATCTATTTTACATCATCTGCTTAGAATTGATCGGCACTGATGAGGCTGTCAGGTAGGCCTATTATCCCCATTAATTATCAACTGTACTGTATTGACATTATGTTTTTGTGAATACAGATTAAGTACACACACCATTGCTTGAAAGTCCTCGGAATCAAATGTTTGAAATCAACAGCAGGTCGTTGGTTAGGTGCGGCCCAATCAATTTTTCACTCCTTATATCTGGCCCATTCATTCAAAAAGGTTGCCCACCCCTGCATGGTATAGACGATAACCGCGATACTTTTTGATACTTGTAGAAGAGATCTTCGATTCTCCCATCACCCATGCGAATCGGTTTACTCCCCTGCTATAATCGATATCAATCCGCCCAAGTATTTTCCCTTCGGGTTAAAGTCCTTAGCCCCTCCTCCTCCACCCCTCCCCTCAAGGATATGGCATATATCTTGCTAAGATCATAGGTCAACCTCTCATAGCAAACTTTGGTATTTGTGATTTAGATGTTGTTCTGTATAAGGTATGTATCTGTTGTGTGGAGAAATTGCGGAATTTAGGCAATGTGTGTTCAACCTGCAAAAGCAGAGTAGGGAAAATCCATAATTTCAGTGACGTTTATAGAGATTCAGATCAGGCAGAAAATGCTACTCTGTTTAGAGTCTAGCATTTATCTATTTATATTTTACTAGCCAAAATGTCGGACTCCCTGTCTCTTATAGCTAAATACCTACATGGTCATTACAGAAAAGTTGTTATAGTGTCAACTTTCTAAACGAAGGGAATATTGCCTGCATTGTTATTAAACTTGTAAAAGGTACTTAATGGAAACTGCTTCACTAGTTTGAGCTACTGAATAGTTAGTGTGTATAAGCCAATGGTAAACATATCACATGAAGGATGCTACGCTATTTTGTGCGTCGCCTTTCCGCAATGCTATGGTCACATGCAACAAACCCGAGTGCACCAGTCACGGGGCGCTTAGTATATAAAGTTATCGAGATATTTTGACATACCTTGTATATCACACACTTCACAGCTATATACAAATGCCCCACTTTTTTGTTTGGCATACTTTTTTCCTTTGTATCTTGGAATGTATATGTGTGTGTTTGATAGGTTAAAATAGTTTCATACTCGACTGAATGTATTGAAGTTTGTGTGAATAAAATGAAAAACTAACCATTGGATAAAATTCAGCAAAACCCCTATATATACTTCCTATAACCGGATGTGATTGCATAGTTCGTTTCTCTGGGTATATTGAGTACGTTAATTTTACATTGAACTGTTTGCGAGACGAATGGACCTTTTTATTGACTAGAAATCACGTGACTTTTTTCTCTTTCGTGAAGAAAAGAGCTGGTCTTATCGTCACGTATATACAGAACACAGTGATTGTGTGTATAAAATTTGTTTGTAAATTGTGTTTTCATAGCCGTATATTTTCAGGCATCCATTCATAAACGGTTGATAGGATTTAAAAAATTGTGTAATACAAAAAAAGAAGAAAGAACAAGAAGAAAACACAAGCAAACACACACGCAGAAGGAGCAGAAAGAGAATGAGGCATGCACTATACTTAAAAGCAACAGGTTGCGTTCCTTTAATACTATAATATAGACAACTTAGTACTCATCATATTAAATATCCACATGCACAAACAAAAGAAACGACTGCTTTCAAACAATGCCTAAGACAAAGTGGAAAGTAGGAGTAGAAAAGTTACATATATATATATATATATATATATATATATATATATATATATATATATATATATATCCATTGCATTAACATAAAGTCTGTTCAAAGTATCTCTTTCGAGATCCGGCTTTAGGAATCACAAATGATTTTCGAGTTGGATAGCATCATGTTTGATCTCTAGAGTAGGGCAAAATATGTCACCAAAAACAGAACTAGTATTGTTCGATATAGGTGACAAACGCCTACAGTGGAATTACGATCTTCCTTACCGGTTTCGAACCTCTGGACATACAATCAGCGTCCATAGCCTAGTGGTTAGGGTGTCCGCGTACAGAGCGGGAGGCCCGTGGTTCGAATCCCGGTGGAGGCTGAAAGTTTTTTCACTGTTCTTGATTTTCCAACTCATTACGATTTTCATTTATATATATATATATATATATATATATATATATATGTATAATTGAAAACGTAATGAGTTGGAAAATCAAGAACAGTGAAAAAACTTCCAGCCTCCACCGGATTCTATCCCGGGCCTCCCGCTCTGTACGCGGACACCCTAACCACTAGGCCATGGACGCAGAGGTTCGAAACCGGTAAGGAAGGTCGTATATATATTACTGGCAGTTTAATAATGTATGTCGGGTCTTCTTTAATATGGCCCGGATATTATTTCGGTGTTTGCAAATTGAAAACATTATTATTATTATAACACAACACTGTATATAGTTATATATAGTGTAGGCTGCAATATATACTTTTTGTAATCCATATCTTCGTTTTACAAAAGTTGTTTTCTAATCGGTTACCGTCTCTGTAATGCAAGCCATAAATCAACAATCAACCATATCATATTTTTTTTTTATTTTGATATTATTAAGCGAAACATCCGGTTATCAGAGAGGCTGTTATCAGTAGAATACAGTTTTGGCATACAATCAACCTATAGCTAATTCAGATGATATTGCAGGGCCATGGTTAACGTTATACGCAGTTTATGTTATACCAATGAATTAGATGTTTTCTTTTTTAATGCATGTTTTGCAACGTCAAGAAAGTAATAAAATTGTGATCACATATATTTCATCGGAGGGCAGAGAACAGTTTGCCAAGTTTTATGTAGCAGCTGTGTATATAGTCTGTACTGTACTGAAATATCTCCACTTCGGGTTGTCAGTACACGACATTTACGAACTCACTGGGGAGTTATAACTGTACATAGTTAAAGCACGGTATTGGCACCGTAACGTAATTAAAGCATCGATGTGCATTAAAATAACCGGATATGCTCAATTTTGAATGATTACCTCCATTGCCATTGGTGCACAGTTGATAGGACATGGAAATGAGTATACAATCTAGATATGCGTACTATATATACATACCCATGGGGGTATATTTGATAAAATCATGAGCCCTGTATTTGGTCTTGCGCCTATGTTAATATATATGACAGTTATACTCATCGGAACATGAAAAAAACGCGTTTTGATTGGCCATCAGCGTATTACGAAAAACCATATTACGGCCATGTGAATAAAATGATTCATTTGGTTTTTTCACAAATTAAGGTATAAATTTGTTATTACAAATTGTTTAATGTGTTATAAAAAAAAGGAATTGGTTTTCACAAAACAAAACAAAAAACGTTTTTATTAATTTGTTATTACAACTTAATATTTGTTATAACAAGTTATTTATTTGATATTACAAAGAGCCCTTGAATCCTTGACTGGAGAGCAAACGTCTTTGAGATAGAGTGGGTATGCTATTGAAAATTTTTGTCCCCTACTGAAGGAATTTAATGTGTGATGTGAACATTCTTCATAACTCAAACAATAAACTTTGAAGATCAGAACTTTCAGAAAATCACTTTCAAACTAAAGGACAAGACAACCAAATGTGAAATGTAGCAATTTGAACAAGACCAAAATCTGAGAAGCATTATATAGGCCCACTGATAACCTTTACTGGCAGCTCTAATCGCAGTAAATTAATATTTAAGTAACATACATGATATTATCAGTTATAAAGTGACTGATTGATGGTGAAAAATACAAGAAGAGGAACTTAAAATGGCTCAGCTCGCGTTGTATATAGCTTGCTGTCAAAGAAAATTTACTCCCAACCACCAATTTCGAGTTCTGGACTTTATGGCTTTAGCCGTCATGTCAATATATCAGGACATGTGTTTGTTTTTTACCTTCTGGCAATTACGGCTATAATTTTGGTGAATATTAAACTTCGGGTTAACTTCTTTCCTTCCTTCTTATTATCAGCACTTTTATTCAGGAAATTTACAGTGTATAAAAAAACAAACATATATGCTTTGTATATAGAGGAAGTACTGCGTACAGACCAACCATGCAATATATATTGAAAACTAATCCCACCCCCAACCCACCCCTCCCCCGCTGCCTACCCACATGTGTATATAGTATTACGTCACAACCCATCACATGATTGAAACTCGTGGTTCATCATGTGTGTCAGCAAAAGTACCACGAAAGAGTGTTTTATACTAGAGTTAGGGATCGGCGGTTAGTTCATGTTTATAATGGAATGCATACTGATGCTTTGAACTTCCTGTTGTAACATTCATTCAGTTTTTACGGGGAGCATCAGAGCTCCCGCCGCCGCCTTCAGCCGTTGTTATCATAGAATGAAACAAAGAAAATATAATGAAAATATTAAATAAACAGTCATTACAAGAAGATGTATACCCATGTATGCCTTTATACGAAAATCATATCCAACGATAAATATGTATTCTCTAATGGCTGGCTGCATACAGACAGGAATCGGCGGTAAAGCGCTTGTATATATTTGTTTTGTATAGTTACTATACTGACTACATATATATAGCTATGTCCATATTACGTACTGCATATCAAGGGCGTAGGAACCGGGGGGCTGGGGGGCGCCAGCCCCCCAGTGAAAAATGTGGAGGGGCGGAAGTATCATTCCGCCCCCCGCTCCGCAAGTCAGAAAACCCCTTTTTCATTTCCAAATGAGAAAAAAATCTCATTTGGAGCACCAAATTGCATCTAAGGCCAGGTGAAAATACAAAATTAAGTTTACAAAATGGAGTGGGTGTTGAAGTGTGCTATATTGCACCAAATTGCATCTGAGGCCACCTGGAAATGCAAAAAAATTCCAAAGGGGAGGGGGACACCCCCTCCCCTTAGACCCCTCCCCCAGGCCGGCCATCAGTCTTCAGCCCCCCCACTCAAAAGTACCTTCCTACGCCACTGCTGCATATATATAGAAGAATGAGTTAAGTCTTAGCCTAGGGCATTGACTGACATACATCAGCGCGTACAGTTTCTCTGCCTTTTATCCTATCCCCACCACGTAAAGACATATATACATACATACATACAAACAAGGCCAATACAGACATATCACCTTCCGACTACACTGACACACAGATACCTTCATTTCTGAATGTAAAACATGTTTATTATAACTCGATTGGTGTAGTATACAACAGAATATCCATACAGATAATCATTCTTTTAACCGGCAGCCAAATTAACTATTGTATGTTGTTGTATGTATGTTGTTGTTTTGTATATTGTACGTTATTAATTATTCCTTATTATGACATTAATTATATTTTCATTTATGTATATATGTATTTTTTTCTTTCTTTCTTTCTTGGGAGTCCTTTACCTTGTTAAGCCTGAATTGGCTTTTTAGAGGACTTCCCTCCACATGTATATATTTATTATCAGTGGTAAATCAAATAAATCAAATCAACTATATTGAAAAATTAAAACGTGTTGCTCATTGCGTCCAATCACTGCATGAGCAATTCGTATGTAAGACACGACGGAAAAGACTTTTGAAAACTCTCTGTTTTTAACTTTGTTAGATGAATTAAGTAGATTAGGCCTAGATACATAAATATCCGGTCTAGTGAACCAATGTTCATTGTAATAAATGATCGAATAAGTATATGACACGTGATTGCATCATTTGAAAGAATATATATATTGTGGTATAGACTATGGGGCATGTGGCCAAAACAGCTTTGTAAATTAATTCTTGCAGTCATCTCCTGGGGACTACATGAAATGTGGCTTAAAATGTAGGTATTGTGTGTCCTTTCAATATCCCAACAGTTCCCACTCCCAGAAATGGGGCACTTTTGAGTAAATCCTGCCTAAAAACAAAACACTAAAAAACAAGAATTCCTTTAAAAAGGACTGCGTGTCATGCAAGTGAAATATGGTATTACACTGTTTGTTCAGGGATTTGACATCCTGCAATGACCCATATTGTTTTTTATAAGTAATGATATTGGAATTGGCATCT
Organism: Apostichopus japonicus; assembly: GCF_037975245.1. NCBI lineage: Eukaryota > Metazoa > Echinodermata > Holothuroidea > Aspidochirotida > Stichopodidae > Apostichopus > Apostichopus japonicus. The sequence goes on from NC_092579.1 coordinate 23,289,168, forward strand.
AATAAGGACGTGCATTCCATGAAGTGTTGAAACGAAACACCGTATAGTTGATGAAATTTCCCCAAAATAACAGATTTTTGCCATTTTATCACTTTATTATGACAAAAATGCATGTTTTTCTTTATAATTTGCAAGAATATTTTGCTTGTATCTCAGTTTATGCATGGCCGACCTTATTGTTTCTTTTGATATGACGGATCACATTTGACCAAATAGCAATTAGCATGATTAAAGAACCTTAGAATGATTCTTCATCTTCAAGGTGGCATACTCCTATTAGAGTCTATATCAATCCGCTCGATTGTTCTCCTTCAGGAAAAGTGCCAAAAAGCAGCGGGAGAACATCTTTTGTGACCTGTTATCAATCATAGTCTAGTTTTTGTGGCTTGCATGTTGAAGAGCATGAATGGAAGTACATGTGGTGAGAAAATTGGGTCAATTGAGGCAATTTTAGACCCCTTTAGGCCTCCCGGGAGCAGCGTAGGAAATTTGTTTACCACTGAGTGAAGAGGTTTGTTTACAAGTGACGAAAACTTCTGGCTCGGATAGCAAAAAATCTACATGGTCATGGTACAAAAAATTGATGGTGCCATGAAAGTCTAACTTGTCAGCTATCCGGTGATGGGTAGCGTTTAGCTAGTGAAAACTTCTATCTAGACTTAGAGACCACATTACTTTTAAGATTTAGTGTGTAAGTCAATGAGGCTTTTTACCTAAAAGTTCTCTTTATGCTACCTCGTATGCTACCTCGTATGCTACCTAATAGTATGCTACCTCGTATGCTCGTATGCTTTTTACCTCGTATGCTACCTAAAAGTTCTCTTCATCATCATGGAATTCAGCATCGTCATTGTCTTGCTCGTCATCATGCTCGTCATCATCTTCCTCATCACCTTCAGGCTCAGTGGCTGGCTCTTCATCTGGTATGGGCATGTTGGCACAGTTCTTACATCCACATAGTTCGGTACAGCGCAAACCCAAAGCTGCACAGCATCCTTCATCTGTACCTTGGCACTTTGACTTGTTGCAGGTGCATCGAGTTAATTCCATGATGCTTTGTTGAGCAGGCTGCAGGTCCATCCAATCTATCGCAAGGTTACCCTCTACTAATTTCCAACCATGGCCAACTGGTGATGGTATGTCAGGATGGCTTTCAAAACCACGTTTCCAAATAGCTGCCTGGTAATTTGCACGTTGTGAATGCTTTAGTAGTGCATCTCTGTTGGGGGGCATGATATCCTCTTGCCTGGTAGCCATGGAAAATAAGGCGTACCTGGCATCATTCACACTGCTGTGCTCTTGCATATTGTAAAGCTTGCACACAAAGTCCTCCAATGTTGAGATGACGTCATCTGTAAGCGTGAATGCTTCACCCAGGGCTTGAAAAGCCTGTCTATACCTTTCATTGTCTAGAATTAGCTTCAATGGTCTTGTCTTCCCTTTTCCGTAGAAGGAACTTGTTGAATCACAGCCAGTGAAACAGTGCAGGCCTATCATAACTTTTGTGGTTTCCTCTCCCAGGTCAAGTTGGATGGCCTGTAGGCTGATGGTGCGGTTCTTTTCTTCTTTCCCTGTGTTGAAATATAGCTTTGAGCTCTCAAGTTTTGGTGACATAGCAATACCAATGATGAACACATCCGTGTCAGGACTCTTGATGACAATATCTTTACTTCCCATGTCGCTGGCGTACTTAGCATGGAGCAACATCCTGGTGTCGGCTTCCTCGTGTGTACAATGGAGTTCTGGAACTTCTTGAATATTTGTTGTCCCATTGCTTGCTGTAATTAGATGACACTGCTCTGCGTGTGCAATGTACACAGATATTCCCTTCAAATCCTCCTCCCCATAAGTACTCCAAGAGTCAAACAGGAAATTGACAAGTTGCTCCTTGTTGAATCCATTAGCCAGGTATTTCTTCCACTGTTTGGGCACGGGTTGGTCTGGCTTGGTGATCTTGATCCTTTGCGATCCACTTGCTGCACGCCGCTTCCTCTCTGCACCTTTGATGCTCATAGCTGGATATGTGTCTGTCACAAAGTGTATGATGTTTGATCCAGTGCTTCTTGCCAAGTAAACCAGGTCTCTCAGTATTTTCTTTGCCAATTGTCCTATGGTGTCAGGCATCGTCTTTGAGTTCAACTGTTGAAGCTTGGCCATTCCGTCGACAATCCAAACACATTCCTTTGGTAACTCGACAGTCGGAGATGCTTCTGGTGACTTCTCTAGGTGGTGCAACAGACTGGCTTTGTTCGTCTTCACCAAACATCCATTAAGTTTGGCCAGGGCTGGAGGATATAGACTCAATGAGAAAGTCAACATGTTCCGCTGATCTACCTTACGTACTCTGCCAATAATAATTAGCCTCGCCAGCAACTCTCTATCACTTTTCAAAGCCACCTCTTTCCCATTCATGTTCACAGTTGCTTTGCCTACATCTGCAAATGTCTTCAACTTCATCTTGGACAGAGTTTTGTTGAGGTATATGTCTCCTTGCAGACGGGTCTTGGAGAAATTGATGAAGGCTTCGTCACCCTTTGTATATGCATTCATAAGATCAGAGCATACATCAGCTGAAGCAATGACCCCTGATGATAGGTGCACAAGTTCTGCAGTATCTGCTTCTGGATCACTATCAAAAGGATTGGTCATACTTATTATGGTGCTCATGATGTTGTTGATGTCATTCTGATCTCTCGTCATACGACTCTTTGTTAAATCTGCACGTCTTGAAACTTTTTCTCCCTTGCCAGCCATTTCCTCACACTGTCTCGTTATCAGTGCTCTTTCATGGTGGCCTCTGATCCATCGATTGGTGGCACCTTGGTTGTTTGAGAAGCCTTTAACACCCCCTCTCGTTTTCGAATCTCTATTGGCAGTTTGCTCAATTGTCATGTCGCAAGCTACTCCTGCAAAACCGTGTGTGTCCTGACGCTGAACTGCAAAGTGGCCCTTGACTAGTTCATCATGGATAAATGGATTAGTGATTGGGAGTTTGTTCATTTCAAGCCAGTATACCGGAAGGTAGCGTGAGTAGTTTGTCCTATCATAGGCAAACATCCATGGTAGCAAAACTCTGACTGTAGCAAGATGCAGTTTCCAGTCTCCTTCCCTGGTAGCTCTAATGAAGAGGAGAATATTGCCAATCATTTCTAGGTAAGAGCACCAGAAAGCGAAAGTAGCGTTGTTCTTTCCTTCTTTAATGAAGTCTCCATACCTTGCCATCATAGCCTTGTAAGCACTTCCTTCCAGCTGGGTGTCAAACTCTCTTGGATAAGATGCCTGTAGGGATGACACTACTTTCTTGAACTGTTGTCTTTTCTGTTCCTCCAGAGTACTCAAGAAACTTTGCCATCGAAGGCGGTGCAGTGCTTCAGCCATAAGCTTATGACAGCGAACACTTCGATTGTAGTTGTGGCCATTCATCACACCAGTCACTGACCCTGTTGCTACTACACCTGCCTCAATCAGGACATCTTGAAACCCTGCATCCTGGAACCTCTTCCCAATGCATGCTAATGCTGTCATTGTGGTATGGAAAGCTCCAAGACGAATAACTATTCTCTCCTGGAAAATTGGAGTCTGCCATCTGATTGTCTGAGCTTTACAATAAATCGCTTGGTCTACTACTACCACAATTGATGGAAGTTCCAACTGATCGGCTATTTCCAGGCTTCTGTGAAGTACAGTGTTGACAGTATTTAAATCCGTCGGGCTAGCATCTACAACTGGCAAGTATGCAATGGTTGCTTTAGGTGGAATGTTGGATGAAAGCAGTTGGTTGAATCCAGTCCAAGAGGGAAGAAGGCGGGCCTCAGAAAATTTTGAGACATAAAATGCATCTTCTTTTTCTCTGTATGGATGCAGGACAACATTATAATGCTCAACTTCCAGCTGTACACTGTCATCAAATGCCTGAGGGGATGACTTCTTCAAACCACCAAATCTCACCATCTCTGAAGCAGGTGCTGGCAGGGATCGCTTCCTTGACTTTCTGATATGTTGACGCAATTGAGACCCTGAAGATGTAGAATCTAACTTCACATGTTGGACAGCTATTCCGTTGGTGTTGTGGGTAGTGCCTTTACCTGATAGGGTGCATTCTCCAAAATCGTTGTTGTCCCACACAAGGGTGGTGTAGATGGACTTGTTGAGACTGGATGGAAGAACATTGCCTCTATCAATTTCCTGCTGCCCTAATGCTGTATCGTGCTCCAAGACATTAGTGTGTGACACAGAATGTCCAAAACCATTCAGTAAACCAATGAGCTGGGCTGATCCACTAAGATGACGAATCGCCATTGACAGTGATGCATGCTTGGGCATCATCTTCCTTCCCTTTGTTGCCAGGTAGATGATGTCCTGCCCAATGGCAAGGATGCGACGATCTTCTGCATCTTGAATCTTTACTTTCTGCTCATCTGTTGGCTCATCGGACACACCAACAATCCATGCTATAAAATTGTAGAGCTTGGTGGGGACTATCTTGCGTGCTGCATCAAGGGTTAAATCGTCAGATGTTGGAGGCCATGGAAGATTGGTTTTTTTCATGGCTTGCATGATTTCTTCTTTTAAATCCAATGCAGTAGAGTAGCAATCCCTTAGTGACGACATTTGAGGCTTGGATTGTCCACTGTTTGGTATGCCCTTTGGTCGCTTTCTGGGTGGTTCTTGTTCCTCCTCAGCATCTGTGTTGTCAGTATCTGTGGTGGTGTCAGTGTCATCTGCTTCAGAACCAACAGCTTCAGGCACAAGATCTTCGGCCGATAGTGTCTCAACATAAACCATCTCACTGGAACACCTCTTCTTGGGCTGAAGAAAGCACAGCTGTGGAAACCTTCGTTTGAGACGCTGCTTCAGGCTGTAAGTTCTGTAGTTGGAGGCATCTTTCATTTCAACATCTTTCACAGCTTTGCCAAAATACCGCCTTAGTGATGTCATTCTGTAAATCTGTTTCTCTCGAAGAATCTTGTGTTCGATGTAGTACTTGCAAAAAGCATCAAATGCTGTGGCATAGAGCTGTTCTTTTGGCTCAACATACTTCCTGGTTTGGTACCCTGTGTAGCTCCTGTAGCAACTTCTATGATAACGCAATTCGATTGCCACACAGTCACGATCACGAATTTGGAGAAGTATGCGGTCGTCCTTCTTGTCTTTAGCAGCTGCGGCTACCTTGCCTCCATCAGGCTGTTCACAAAGCATCAACTGTTCTTTTCTTTTTCTCCTCTGAGCGTCTGTATATGATTTTTCATAGCGGCAACAGAAGATGCAAATCTTTGGCAGGATGTGGGAAGGGACAGATGGCTCCTTCGTTACACCCGCAAGAGCTGAGCTAGATCGTAACACCCTCGGGGCTTGTTGTGGATTTGTTGCTTCATCACCAGTATCAATACTTGAAGTTGAAGGCTCCAATTCTGTAATGGCACAAAAGAAAGAAAGAAAAATATATGTGTGAATTTTCATTTTGTATTCTGTGTATAGGGAGATGATGGATATTTCAATGTAGCAATGAAAATAATAAAAATATGTACACTAAAACACCTGAAAATCGGGCATAGCTCTGCCATCAACAGCTATTTAGAAAATGCCATATAAAATTAAAGATATATTTAAATATACAATTTTCAAGCCATTATAAAATTTAAGTTTGTATAATTTACACCAAGACACCTGAAAAATTGGGCATAGATCCAACATGCAATTTGTTAGGGCCTACAACTTTAAGTAGAGTTTGCACTTTATAAAATTTAAGTTTGTATAATTTACACCAAAACACATAAAAAAATGTGCATACATATAGCTCCACGTGTGACAGGTTTTTCAACAAAATCTTGTCTGAAACTACCATGGTGACATCTTTTTAGACAAAAACCATCAGAAAACTAAATATGAATATATACATTTTATCAATGTAGCTATATCTTTAACCTTTACACCAAAAAAATTGGGCATTGCTCTGCCGTGCGTTGACTCTTTAAATGCAACATGATTTTTATGACCCAATAAAAAGACCTCAAAAATTGGGTATACATGTAGATCTGCTTTGCTTTAGCTTTTTTGAAGATGCAATATTGTTGTAACCCGAATAAAAACATGGGCCTAGGTCAGCCGTGTCGGCTTTTTAGACAAAATAAAGCAGTCAGAAAACTAAGAAGAATATATTATTTCAATGTAGCAATAAATAATATCTGTACACAAAAAACAAAACAAATGGGCATACATGTAGCTCCGCCGTGCGTTGGCTTTTTAGATGCAACATATTTAATTTTAAATTATTTTTATGACCCAATATAAAAAGATCTGAAAAATTGGGCATAGGTCTGCCGTGCGACAGCTTTTTAGACACAAACCGTCAGAAAACCAAGTCTAAGTAGAATTATATTATAATAATTTCAATGTAGCACTAAATATATCAATTAATATTTACAACAAAACATCTGAAAAATTGGGCATAGCTCTGACATGCATGATCATGCATTGGCTTTATATAATTTATGCAACATGATTTTTATGACCGACCCAATATAAGGATCTAACCTAACAATATTTTACACCAAAACACATAAAGAAGTGGGATATATAGGTCTGCTAATTTATATTGGGTCATTATGACAGTATTTTTTTTTTAATTTAATGACATTAGCATTGCCATAGGCTAGCATGGGGTACCGTTATTTTCCGCACACATTACTTTCCGCTGAAACAAAACGGTGTTTTCCGCTGACAAATTTGTCAGCGGAAAACAACTTTTTTTTCAGCGGAAAGTACCATTTTTTTGGGAGGAACAGAATGACTTACTGAAATGATTAGGCACATGGAAGGATTTGGGAGGATGGAGAAGAAAGGATTTGACTGTAACAGGGTAAAATGTGAGACTAAAATGTGAGACTAGATTATTATTAGGATAGCTAAGGTTGTCATAATTCTTAAGAATCCCTAATTACAAACACCCCAAGCCTCCTGTAAATTAAAAGCTGCTTTAACTTTTCTGACATGAACTCAGTCTAACCATCCTTTATCAACGTTCTTTGATACTTTCTCATGTTATTTTAATCATCCAGCCTGAATTTGGTATCCTAAAATTGAGGAAAAATATAGTGTACAGGTAAGTGAAAAAAAAGTGTTTTCCGCACAAGAATTTTTTCAGCGGAATGTAATCTGCGGAAAGTAACGTATGCGGAAAACAACTGAACCCGCTAGCATGCACCACCAATACAACACAGTTGAACACACCATACAGCCAGTGCATTTCACCCTAGCCTAAGTGTGAGCAGTGAGTGAGTGAGTGAAATTTCTCTGTAAATGTCCATGTTTATATGACAAAAATAAAGAACCTACCTGATGTACGACTTGATTTGGCAGCTAGTAGTTGCTTCTCTTTGCTTATCTTTCCTCTCTTCTGCTTCGATGAGTCGGTAAAATACCGATAACAAGTGTTATGACATCCACCAAATTCTGGAATTGGCAAGCTTAATACACACGTACTCCTATGCTCTCGCAAAAAAGCTGTTGCTATATCGGCTTGATTTCCGACCAAATCCTTCCAAATGTCCACACTTTTCAAGAATGTGGTCCACCTTGCTGTTGTAAAAGGTTTAATATCTTCTAAAACATCAGCGCAGTGAGCAAAACACCTGTTTTTGGACGAATTCAGCGACTTTCCCGCATTGCAATCCATGTTTATGTCATGTTTTGCGGCAAGCGAAGCGTCTGTGTGTACCAGCTGAGACGTAAAATAGCCGAACCGAAGCACGCTAAAACAGCGACTCTGATTCGTCGATCGGCATAATTTTGATGTACAGGCAAATTATCGGACCAATCGCGTCAATGACAAGTCTTAGCAACCAGTGTCAAATGAAACTTGCGATCTGATTGGATATTTTCGTTTCTACAATCGGGTAATTTTAACAGAAATATATTTGCCGTTTTAATTAATTTCTCAATAACGCCCCAATTCCCAGCGTGGGAAAACACAAAATTATTTTTTTTAAATAATATATCTAATTTTAAGATCATTTTCATGTAGTCCCAAAGTGATGACAACGAGACAACCGTCCAGAACGGCTCGCCCCACCGTCTAGTAGTGATATGCAACCACCATCATCGTACACTGTATTGTAGTAATATCACAATATGCAAAACTGCATAGTTGACGGAGATAAATCTCTGAATGTATATGTGTGTGTGATGAAATAAGTGCATTAGGTCTATACGATATTATACCAGTGGTTGGATGGTAGATAAAATTTACTTGTATTTATAGTAATTATACCACCAGCGACTCTTCAACACCACAGCCCTTGTTTTCTCAGTAGTACTAATTGAAAAATTACGAACGAGGGTTGCGTAACTCAATTATCAAAGAACGGTTTCAGCATATTGTGCAATCTTAATCTTTTCTGGTATAAACGTAAGCTACCGTTTAAGCTATTGACTGACATACGCGGAGTGCAATAACAAAATTGACTGAATTCGTCAGACTATATCGGTAAACAAATAGGCCTACAATGTCTATTCAATACAAGTCAAGTCTGTCTGAGTAGCCAGTGTATGTATAGTGGTGAAGGATAAGTGTAAACTTGATCGCTTGTTATTACGTCATGGCTTGTTTGTGTGTTGTAATAACTAACCTTTGTTAATTACGCAAAATTGGCTACAATCAATGAAATCATCTTGTTGTAAATATATATATATATATATATTTTATTTTTTTAATATTTTTTATATATATATATATATATATATATATATATATATATATATTAAATATAATAAATACATACATATTTAAAACAATATCCTTAACAGGAACCATCGACGATTAATTCGCGATTAATAAACTATAAAGTTCATACAGAGTGTGGTCGAATAAAAACTACGGAGCGCATGCATTTGTACGTGCGGCGTATGACCAATAGGTTAAATCTTTTACAGAAAATGTAACACTTTTTTTTCATAGCAAAGAGACACGTATATCTCTCGGGCTGGCTGTATAGAAACCATATCCCATTTCGCGTCATTTACTCGACGGGTAAACTTACTTTGGATGCAGGTTAATTAATTGCTGTCATGTAGAAATTAAGCTTTAGTCATTCACTCGAGGTAGTGGGGCGGATGGGTATAATGATCACCTCGATCTTCACAATTTTTACTCTCCTTTTTATAATCGTTGCTAGACTACACAATGATTTCATTTTTCTCCTTGAATTATACAACATCATGGTTTCTTCACTCAACTGAAGTCGAGGCTTCGTCGAACGAGAAACGCCATTTTTTTTTCACCGTAAAAGTGCACGCTTGTTGGAATGCCTTGCAATTTATGAACTAAGAAACGGAGAAAAAAATGAAAACGCCACGATTTCACTCCCTTGGCTGTTGCCATGTACATATAGAAAACAAATCCCTATAATACAAGAGACCTTTGACACCATATTGTTTTGACACATTTTTTTTGCCTCCTTCAAAAGGTGGCCCCGTATATTTCATATCATGTTATATTTATTTAAAAAAAAACTACATTTTTAACCGCTCATCAAATGATACATCATAATATATGACATAACTTATAGATGTGAACTGTTCCTAATTTACTGACTTATTCAAGCACAGACATGATATAGAATCGATTTGGACTATATGTGTGAATATTCCGTACATTATACAGCCTGCGTACATGTCAATCTGGGCATGGTGAGCAGTTTGTCCGGTGTTATCAAGTTAATGGAAACAATTAACAAGAAAAGTCTTGACGAAACATAACGCAACAAAAGAAGAAAACAATTGTGAGGTAATAAACGTAAAATCTCTCGCAAGTGATAGATAAATTAATAGTTAGCCGACCTAACATCAAAGGAAATTGCGTCATATTTCCCGTCATCGACAAAAGCGGTAATGAACTTGTGAAAACAAAACGTGGGAAAGACTGAAAATGGATACATATACAAGATGTTGAAAAAACGGATCACTATATAGTTCTCATAGTATACAATCTGCAATAATAATAAACATTGTGGCTATAGAAGTTTATTTACAAATTTACATTTGTTTCTGCTGGGAAGCGGAAATGACCATAAACATCAACATTATCCTTCTCATAAAACAGTAAGGTTCTTGTTACGTCTGTTTATAGGCATATTGGTTATATAGCAACTTTACCCAATCGTTATGTGAATTAGAATATGAAATTAAAGCGCACCCTTGATATTGTTGTAGGTATATAACGCACAATTAAGTTTGTTTTCTTACTAGGCCCGCGACAGCGTCCCATCCATAGAGGGCAACCCCGGTTTTTAATTTAGCATTATATATATATATATATATATATATATATATATATATATATATATATATATATATATATATATATAATGTCAGCATTAATCCACACATCTTAAACTATGTACGGTATTATGTTAGGCAAGTGCAAGCATATATTATCATGGAATTGCTACACATAATATTTCTCATACACCACCGGTGTTCTCAGTACAGGCCTACGTCTTGTATGTTTAGATTTTCCTTTAAAGATTAGATCTTGTATCTTAATATATTTATTTTACAACCCTTTCCTTAAATTGCTTATAAGTTTCTTCACCAGATTCAGGACAAATATTTCGCATGTTGGTTAGCTTCATATCAGATCTCAAAAAGCCTGATTACTCTCCTCCATTTAGCCCCATGTGCACATGTCTCATACCATGTTCGTCCCCTTCCACACCGTATATACTCTTGTTTACCGACTAATACACTCTTGGCTCGATTGCGATCAAAGTGTCTTTCTTATAGTTAACTCGTAAAGGTTAAACAAGTCCAGCCAATTCGTTTTGATTGAAAATATTTGCCCTGTCACATAACTTGATACGCTGACAGAAAGGTTTTTTAATGATAAAAAACCCAGGGGGGAAGAAAAAGATATGTGTGTATAAAACTACTGTCTTAACCGAAAGCTTCACTTGAACTACATTGAATTTTCAAATAAAGAAAAAAAAAGAACGGTTTTGATTTGCTTCTTAGCAACTTTTCAGTGTATATTATATATTCGTCTCTTATTTTACTCATCCATTCGTCCTTCGTCACAATAATTATTCAATCATAAATTCTTTCTTTGCATCTTTACAATATAATATTTAAGAAAACTTGATTTCCCATATTTTTTATTGTTTTGATTCCATGGTTACATATTACTTAAAATTACTCATATGAATTAACGCCCTTGATATCTCCATCATCCATCAAAGCAAATGCTAAGTCAAGCTACCGGCTGAACATTGCAAGAATTAAACTAGTACAGTCATCGGTGACTAATGATGTCATTTCTAAAAATAGCCGCTCGTTCGATTGTCCACCAGCAGTTTTTGTGTGCATTGCTATGTCCAATTGTTACGACACACTGGAGTTAGGGAGCAGATAAGCTACGGAAGTATACTAGTTCATATGTTTGTTGTGAAAATTGTAGGCTATGTTATTGCACAATACTTCACTTCTCAGCATCACCCTGACTGAATAATAGACAACTTTCCCTAGAAAAAGGAAAAAAAAGTGTCTATTCTACCAAACCATATTATTATTATCCCCCGTAGGACCTCTTGCGAGGTCGAACAGGGGTAAACTCCTTTTTTGTTTTGTAGGCTATGGGGGGGGGGGGGAGGGGGGAGTGGCAGCTGTTACACGGATATAGTTGGGCCTTTACAAGCGCCATCAATAGCCCTATGCTAGGAGTGTTAGCTCAATGGTTAACGCCGGTGCCTTTCAATCATATAGGTCCCGAGTTCGAGTCACTCCAAGATTAATGTATGTCGGCCAGTTACAGAGTCATAATTATGGACGTTAAATATGAATCTAAGTGACTGACTTTGGTCAGCTTGCAGCTTTGATAAGCCAATGATGGCTTCTTCGCGAGTTCCTGCTTGCAGGAGGATCTAAAATACATACATACACACACATACATGTTGGCTACATACAAAACTACTCAGAAAGTTAATGAGAAATAATCATATATCTTTCTGAATGAATTTTTAGATTGTAATTTATTTTGTAGACATCTGAAAAGAAATCGTCTGATTTAGATACGGTAATGAATATAATAGTTTGGCCTTAAAATTGTTTGTTGCTGTAACGGAAGAAAAATTATATGTTACGTATAAGTTGTTTATGTAGTGAAAAGGGAAAATTCAAACAAAGCATGTTTGAACACCGGTGATGTGGCCGAGTGGATAAAGGAGTTGGCCTTTGAAGCAATGAGGCTTAGCAATCGGGAGGTTCCGGGTTTTGATGCCCCGCCGGTTCATAGTAAGGTGGGTTTTTCTTCCAAGAGCAATCTACGGTTTTCCCCATCTGAAATGACTTTCTAAATTGAAAATATTCCAAAATTGAGTTAAAAATGTTGAAACGGAAGCCACCCGACGTGTGAGTTGTAATCCATAAACCCTTGCGGGTTTCTCCCACATTTGTGGTCGCTTAAGCGGCGTAAAAAGAAGAATAATAAATATTATTATTATTATTGTTATTGTTATTGTTATTGTTATTGTTAATGTTATTGTTATTGTTATTTATTATTATAAATGATTAGTTCAGCTGAACTTATTCAGTGTTTATATGCAACAATCTAATTTTGGTCTTCAAGTTATTCATTTTCAAAATATGTTAAATATATAATATCATGCTTTCTTGGAGGCAAGCTGGATGGTTAATTCCTCCACTAATAAGTTCAAGTCACGTCTAATCGTTAGTGTTAATACATTGTTTGTTAACTTCAAATCATGAGTATTTTGTCAAAAGTGTTTTTTTAGCTTTATGTAAGTAAATGAGTCATCTATCGTAAATCGAACATTAGTTGCCGTTGGCAAATTTGCTAAGCATATTTGCAAAATGCGTTTTTTAATATCGTAATTAAGTCTGAGGAGATGAATTTGACCGCAGATCCTCCGAATTTAAAGGACTACCTCTATAAAAAGAAGTGAAATTTTCATTGATTTTTAAAGCTATAGTTTAGTATATAGGTTTTGAACGGGGTGTAACAGTTTCAAAGTGATCAGTTCTATTCTTAAAGAATGACGTCAGGCAGGATTTTATATAGCCCTTCATATGTCATTAGGTTCAAGAAAAGTAATTGAGTGCTTTCGTTATTATTATTAAGCTCTGTTGATGATGATGTCGGTTTCACCGCGCATGTAAGCCTATATAATTATGTTAAACCCATCGTGTGATAAATTCAATAACTCATATATACAAAACACATTCTTTCAACTTCACATAAACAACACGGTATCCTCCCATGACAATTAAAACCATTTTGTCGTTGACAATTCTGTAGATCACGCATTGTAAACATGTTATTTTGAGCAGTGAGTTGATACAACTCTGGCCTGATTTGAGGCATGCATGAGGTATAACTGTTGTGTTAAGTTTCCCTATAGTGAGTTTTGTGTTGCATGTAAGCATGTAAGGAACTGACCGAAATGGTTTGCGTCTTGGACTTAATGTAGTGGGATATGTCTGTCGTCTGTACTCTTGTGACATCTATTGATTTCAAGTTATTCAGATTTCTTAAGGTATTTGATTTTAAGTCATGGAAAAAACTCCCAAAAGTCAGTTGACAAACATAACACACAAACGAGTAATAAACGTCTATACCTTACGATTTGTAATGTGATTTTATACTAAACACGTATACACGTATAAACGTATACTGGGGTTAGACACCTCAATAATTTGCCATCCGGGGCACTCAATGATGATCGACTCCCCAGTGCCGTTCGGGATTTTCCCTCGAGTCATGGCTAACCAATACAAACATTTTATACATATCAAAACATTTCTTAAATTCCTTAAGTGCTCTTGTTTTTGTTTTTTGAGGGAGGGGGGAGGAGTGGTAGATAAAGTGAAGTCGTGACGTCAATTTCATTGTTTATTTGTCGCTTTAAATAAAAAAAAATACCCCCATATCTCCGTCATAGTGACGATGAATGGATAATTTATTAACGTAAACGAAGCTAAGAGTGTGTATTATATACAGTGACAATACTCACCAGTGTATATACCGTGACATCCGTATTACTGTAGCTTGGGGAATTTACCCTGATCTGTTGTTGCTCGCCAGCTATAAAGGAATATTATAAAAAGGGGAATTGTCAACTCAAGTGTAGATTGAAGTATATATAATCGCTGTCCCCCCCCCCCCATTTTCCAACTCTGTTTAACGAGATCATTCAACATAATTAGTTTTAGGCCTGCAAAATATGCTAGTAAGTTTAAGTTATAGTCACCGGCTCTTGCTCAAACTTCCAACAAAGTCACAATTGTTTTTTCATCGATATCTTATCGACTGGTCATATTTTCCTGACTGTGGAGGGCAGTAAAAAAATGGCGAAAGGTTCTAGGAATTAAAAAAAAAAAGTCTTTTGAAGGGATTTTCAGCAAATTTAGTATGATATTTCAAAAATGTGGGCTACAGTTCTGATCATCTTTTAAGTATAATCATTTTGACTATATAAAAATTGCTGGATAGGTTTATAAGCAGAGGTCATCAAAATGACAGTTTAGAGTCGCAATATCTTTGAAGCCATTTGACAATCTAAAATATGGAAAGAAAACTTGGGACTTTAGTATATTAAATAACAATAACAAATATTAGTATACTGGATTAAAAGTGCTACATCAAAGAAAATGTATATGTTCTTTAGTTCATAATTTATATAGACTATACGTGTAAGATCAATGCCCATTACTTGGCAAATACGATATGTCTGTATATTATCTTGTAATGTATTTCAGGTCTACATGACCATCAAGGAAATCCATCTTCCATTATAAAATATGTCACAAAGAAAAATCAACATGCACTATTTTCAGTAGTTTTTTAAATTTTATCTTCATTTTTATATTTATTTTTCTCAGACTTTCATGACCATCGTAGGTTTAGTCTATAATGATGTATATATGATTAAGCAGTTGGTGATATACGGTAATGTTTTTACTATTTATCTAGATCGGCAACACCCACTTTGCGGACAAACACAATATCCTGGCTTCTGTTCAACCATTTAAGGGTATTATTCATCCTTGTTGATTATAGCCAACGCCCTGTTTTGTCGATTGTGTAATACTGTTTGTACCTGCAGCTTATGCGCGAACAAGGATACTATGAGGCCGTCTAACCGCGTGTACACATGCAGCCATCGTGGCCTATATACATGTTTGAAGCATAGAAATTACTTCCTCGGTCATAGTATTAAAAGAGTACAGTGAAAAAGGGAAGTAAGAAGGGTGGAGAAGGGTGGGTTATACACCTATATGACTTGTATCCGAGGCGGTAACCTAAACGTAAACACAATTTCTCTCTTTTTTTTTAATTTTAATTTTTGTATATAGCACGTTAAAGAAGGAGCATTATTTCCATAGTCTTTATTATTATTATTATTGTTATATATACATATATATATATTTTAATAGTTTAGTGATAAATGCATCTGGCAACAGCAGACTGGATGATGTCATCTGGGCACTTCAGCTGAAAATTTCTCTACAGTTTTTTCAATTATTTATTCACAGACAAAAATATTTTGTCTACAAGAAAAAAGAAGCATTTTGATGAAATTCTAAGTACAGAGAACTTTGACGGCTATGCTAATATATGTATCAGGTTTCAAGGATAAATCAACAAGTAATATGATAGCCTAAGAAAAGGTTCCAAGAAAGAGCATTTGCCCAGATGACGTCACAGACCCCCTACTATAATCCAACTTCCGGGTAGTTGAAGGTTTAGCCAATCAAAATACGTTACATTCAATGTCAGAGTTAGGGGCAATGTATTGAGATGTGGGTTTTCAACTTGCAGTGTGGAATATTATTCACTTCAATATAAGTTTCACATCTTTGTCACGATAATACCCCTTTAAATACTGTCGCCTTGTCTCCCACCGGAAGTTCCCTTTCACGAATTCTAAAGGTTACATCAATTCAAGGTTTAAAACGATTAAAGAAAAAAACACTATTTTAAGATGTTTGCAAACGTAACGTTTTGTGGCATTTTGACAAAGCCCATTTAATTTTTTTCTGATTGAATATTACTCAATTTAATTTGATATCCGTTAAGTACACTTCATTCAAACGAAGAGGCTAGAGGGTGAGAGAGAAAGAGGAGGGGAGGGGAGGGGGAGGGAGAGTGAGAGACAGTTGAGCTGACGCCTTGACATAAAATAACAATGTAAAGGGGGGGGGGACACCCTAATTCAATGAAGAACAAAACGAAGGAACATAATTACTCCACACCATTTATTTGAAACGGTTCATCTTATTAATTTGCGTCAACTGTTGTATCAATGTTTAATACTATTCGAAGTCATAAAATTTAAGAAAGAAAAACAAATATCGTTTATTTAACTTGACTGTAATCAATGTGTAAACGGACTTTATGAAGGAAACTTCATACTGTAGAATTAAATTAATTATAACTGATTATCTATATTTTTTTTTATTATTATTATTTTTTGCATTTTATGTTTCGTTATATATGTGTCTTAGAATTGATTAATTGTTAATTATAACAAATTTCTCATCACTTTAATTAAAAAAAACCCTCTAGATTATAGGTGGTGTCTTTATTGTAATCTAACTTTTGTTTTAATGATAGCATATAGTTACTCGCTATAGATCTGGGTACTAAGATAGTGGAAACTGGCGGGAATTGGCAATCAACACTCAGTCAGCTGTTAAACCTGCTCAGCTTTACTCAGGTGAACGCTGCAATGAATCAAAACAGCTGTAGTATTATTATATGTGGGCGTATACGTTTAATGATATCGCGAAACTGAGCGAATTGACGTACAGAATGTAATGTGCCGAGCGTATATATTAAATGCATTACGAAAAAGAATATTCCACCCCCCACACACACAGCAAGGAATACATGATTTTACGATGTACACGTAGTACGTGAAGAAACAAAGGTCAAAAGGAAAGACAATAAATTATCGAAATTCGTGTCCGATTCAGAAGTTGCACCTAAAGATATACCGTCGACTCTTTTATTTTTTTAATTATGATTATTATTGTTATTTTTAATATACGCATATTTACAATGCCAACCAAATGAAAATGTCTCGCTCTAAAATAGTTTTGTTGTTGTTGTTGTTGCAATATTGCCACAAAGATTCAGCTAGAGTAACACACAAAAGTAAGATTGCAGCTGTTATATGTACAGGTAGGTGTCGTGCCACAGTAAAGCGTTCAGTTGACTCAATTGACAAACTAAAATTCCTCACTTTCAAGGCCCGCTAAAGCATAGATCAAAGTTTCCAACTGGCATATCCTGTACCCCGCGTCCACATGTATATCTGAGGACTTATAGCCTGTCATGGTACCTGCAAATATCCATATCGTGACCGTTTGGCTTTTCAGCTAGAAGAGGAGCAAGTTTAGCATATACTGATAAAGTAACTGATTGCTTATTGATCAAACAATATCTTTCTGACAAAATTAATGAAAGTTTAATTAGCGTGAATCGGTAACTATACTGAATTTGATTTGTCGCCGGTATGGGTTTACTTAAATACTCGTATATATATATATCCATACGTCATCCGTCCATGCATCATCATTATCATCATCGCCCTCATCATCATCATCGCCCTCATCACCGTCATCGTCGTCGTCATCATCATCATCATCATCATCATCATCGCTACTGCCTTCCGGGTCACCATCGCATCATCAACATTGCGATTTTTGTTCTGTTTTTTATCACTATTTTTGTTGTTTTAAATTTTATACTATATTTAATATCATCAACGCTGGTATTTTCGGTAGTGGATCTTCCTTATGTAAGCAGTATTAGTGTGCATGGGGCGGTGGAGAAAGTGGGGCGGTGGAGAAAGTGGGGCGGTGGAGAAAGTGGGGTGGTGGAGAAAGTGGGCGCGGTTGGGAATAGAGGGGCTGGGTTAGGGAGAAAGTGGGGCGGTGGAGAAAGTGGGGCGGTGGAGAAAGTGGGGTGGTGGAGAAAGTGGGCGCGGTTGGGAATAGAGGGGCTGGGTTAGGGAAAGGGGATAGGAGGTGTTGGCAGCCGTGTCTTATATAGGTTTACTCGCTTCCTTGGTGTTGTACACGTTGCTTTAGGATTTACAATTGCGAATAATGTATCACACGTGAGGATTAAGTAGACACACACGTTATATTGGATTAAGTATATAAATGAATTATGACAATGATTTAATACAACAGGCAGTTTCCGTAATAAGTTCCTCCCAACGGCTGAAGTAATAATAATAATAGTATTAATATTAAACCGTGTCGAAGGTTATTCAAATATGTTTCTCAAAAAAAAAGAAGGGGAAAAATAACTGAAGGGAAATAACGAATGAAAGAAAACACGGATATGAAAATTATAATAGGTTAATAATTTGCGACTGAATGGTGCTGAAGGGTTAGAACTCGCAAAGAAAGAAAGAAAAACCGGAGGTAGGGGGGGGGGGATAGAGATAGATAAAGAAATGTAGGGTATTTCATATGAAGTAGTCACGCAGCTAAAACGTGATCAGAAGCACCTGTCCTACGTCATCAATGTCGTCACACACGATCATTCTTCATGTTCTATGCGTGCACTTGACCCTGTTCTATTTTTAAACATGACCTTGTGACATATATTTCTCGGGAAAGAAAGACATTGCACAGTGACATATGGTATACGTTTCTTTCCTATCCTTTCTCCAGCCGACATACAACGACTTATAATGTTCGTTTGGTTTATGGCAATAAGTTACAAAACAGATGCCTAACCGAAATATAACAAATATAATAGACCGGAACCTGTATGTAAAGTAACGTTGTCACATAAGCGGAACTTTCACAATTGATAGATGTGAGCCAGCATTGCCTAGTATAATACGCATATAGGAAATGAGGGATAAAGATCACATAGTTATATTCATGGTTTGATAATGCTAATTTGTACCAGTATATGATCATTATTATTATTACACTTTGCGGGGTTGGGGTGGGTGGAGGGAAAAAAACATGCCTCGACGCGTCACGTGTCAGTATATCAATTTGCACGTGCAAATGCACTATATAAAACAATTGACGACACAGAAATTGGCTAGATATGCTAAAATCACCGCCAACGTTTTTTACGCATATTTTGACAATTTCACCATGCGTTCGTGTATTGTATTCAGGATTTTGTAACTATATCTCTGTGTTCCTAAGCTTTTCCTTAGATAACATTTCGGCAACTGACTCTTTCAATAAAATTCGGTAACATCAAACGATACCGTCTTTTTTATATCCCTCTAGGGCCCATCCAACTCCCCGGTCCATCCGACTCTCTGGTCCATCGACAGTTCAGCTCACCCCTCCCCCACCCACCCCTTTTCCACCTTGGAAATCCCTTTGCGTTGAGAACATTTTTGTTTATTATTGTGGTACTTTTTTATAGGCCTGTATACTAAATTCTCTGACCAATAATAAAACTTGATTAATGAATGTTTCGTTTCGAAAAGTGAAGTTAAAATTAAGCAGGAAATGATATGTTTGTAGTTCATCTGTCTGATTTGGTCAATACTACTGAATTGTGTCCGGGTGACGAAATACGGAAGATCTATATAGGCCTAAATTTAAAATTAAGTAATTTCCCTCACTCTTATCCTACTTTTAGAGAAGTTTCCTGTTTGATCAAAATTCATTCTCTTTTTTTTTGTTCTTCTTTTTGTAAATAATGCTCGAAGTAATGTTTGATCAAATTATCTCTACAAAAGTAAAACAGGTGGCTTAAAACAGCTTTTTTCGGGTTGATTTTTATCATATTTTCGACATGATTCGAATCCATGATGAATCCGATAACGAAACACGGAGTTGTATTATCGTTAATAAGTGTGAAACACAAAGTTTTAAACACAAGAAAACGTTAAAAAATCCCCAATATGATTTTGCATGTGATTAATTATATACGACAAAGACAATTCCCCCATGTGAATCATAATTTTTAATTTTGTATATATATATATATGTGTATAGGCTACATCATCATCTACAATCAATGAAGTCATCTTGCTGTATATATATATATATATATATATATATATATATATATATATATATATATATATATATATACAGCAAGATGACTTCATTGATTGTAGCCAATCTTGTGTATATTGATCAAAGGTTTGTTATTACAACACACAAAGAAGCCATGTTGTAATAACAATCGATCAAGTTCACACATGTCCTTAACCACTATTCATACACTTTTCAAACAGACTTGAATTGTATTGAAAAGACATTGTATTTGTTTACCGATATAGTCTTACGAAATCAGTCAATTTTGTTATTGCACTCCGCGTATGTAGCGTAAACGGTACGTATATACCAGAAAAGATTAAGATTGCACAATATTGCTGAAACCGTTCTTTGATAATTGAATTATGCAACCCTCGTTCCAAATTTTTCAATCAGTACGACTGAGAAAAAAAAAAGGCTGTGGGCTGAAAAGTCGCTGGTGGTATAATTACTATAAATACAAATAAAAAAGAAGCTTATCTATCATCCAACCAGTATAATATCGTATAGACCCAATGCACTTATTTAATCACACGCATATAAAGAGGTAGCCTATATCTCCGTACGATATAGTCAACTATACAGTTTAGCATATTGTGGTATTACTAAAAGACAGTGAACAATGATAGGTGTTTCATAATCACTGCTATCACAGTATCTATTCGTTCAAATGATGTAATTACGTGCCATATACTTATTCGATATAAATGTATATATACATCTTTGTATATATATATATATATATATATATATATATATATATATATATATATATATATATATATATATATATATATATATATATGTATATGTATATGTATATGTATATGTATATGTATATGTATATATATATATATATATATATATATATATATATATATATATATATATATATCCCTCTATAATCGTACTCGAGGTAGTAACTTCCTTAGGAGAGGAAAGGACATATATACATTTATAACAGCCGCGTATCTGGTTGACATATTGATGTTGATCGATATCACATGTCGAATAAGAGATTAATGTGAAAAGTGAAAGCGTTGCAACTGGTCACGTGTGTTGGTTGGATGTCTTGCTTTCATCACGTGTGTATGCTCTCACGCTCACAACGTTCCAACTTGACCACGAGATTAAACAACGAGTATTAATTAACCGGATATCAAAAAAATCTCTATTTGGTTTCTTTTAGCATGTTTTTCTTCATTTCTTTCTCGCCTGAAGAGGCAGACAATTTCTCAGTAGATTTTATGATTTTTTTTTTTCTCTCGTTAATCTACAATGGGCAGTTTCAGTTTGCCGTGCGCGTGTCCAGATTGCGAAACATGACACTGGCATCCTATCTCTGACGTCATGCCTGATAAAGGTTTTTAAACTCTGCATGTGTGCATATCAATAAGAAACGTATATACCGCAGTCTGACATTTATAGATACCGGTAGTATTTCCAAAATGAATATATTTCTACTTTTAGTTGAAACATGATACCTTGGTTATACGCATGCGTGCGTGTGTGTCATGTGTTTATATTTGTTTTATTCATTTTTATTCTGCAAGTAACCCAACCGTTACAGGGAAGAGAACAATATTAAAATATACGTTCTATATACTAAATAACACGTGATAGAATTGGACAAATCCTTCCTAGTGTTTGCAAAGATCAAATTCGTGGAACATGAATGTTTCTATATCGGACTACATGATTATTATATTTTCTATATAGTGTACATACAATTAAAGAAAATTTGGCTTAATGACGTCATATTTAGACTTGATCAAGTCCTCAGCCTTGTCTGTGAAGGAACATGAATTCCGTGATATCTTCCAACAAATGGAATAAAAATTTTCTTAGCTGTTTGGAGAAAATGCTTATCACAGTAAACTCTTCTTAGAGCGCTAACGTTACAAGGCTCGATTGATATAAGTCACAGCCAGGGGGTAGGAGCAGGGGGAGCACTGGGGACACGTGCCCCCCCACCCCACTTTTTTTTACAAAATAGCAAATGTGCCCTACTGGCAAATAAAAAATGCCACTTTGATGAACAACTGTTTTTTAGATATTTGCCTTTGTTAATTTTAATATTTTATTTTAATTATTTATTTTTAGTCTGTACATGCTTTTTTGAAAATGGCATCCCATATCTTTTTGTAGCACGGTTAACAATAAACAATCTCAATAAATAGTATTGATAGCATATACTAACACATCATATATATTTAAGTGATATGGCCGGTGTGTATCGGTTTATAGCATAACGAGTGGTGGTTGTGGAATGAGAAAGTGCCTCTCTGATGTTGTGCCCCCCCCCCACGTTTTGGAAGCTTCCTATCCCCCTTGGTCACAGCCCAACTTAAACTATACTGGGCTTTGAAATGAAAGAAAAACCGAAGTTTTATTCTCCTATAGACAAACAAATCTAGTAACATCCCCTTAACGTTTTATCTTTGGCATTAACTTGTATTTCGGAAGACGGAAAGACCGCTTTTAGCTGCTTGGGGTGCACGGTGATGGGTGCATGGTTTACAAGTTAAGAATAAAGTTCCCGGAAAAGACCTTCTATAAAACACGTACGAGATAACCTCTCTCTCGAAATCAGACCCATTGTGATATCTGAAAGGGAACTGCAAATGTAACAGTGACGTTCGCAAAATTTAAATTTAGATTGGTGTGAAGAAAATGGAAGCACGTACCAAAACAATGATTTGCAATGCCTCTCTGCAGGTGGCTTTGCAGTGTGACCTACAGTTTGAGGGAGAGAGTTAGTTCCTTTTCACATTCCGTGGGCGGTTCAAAGGGGAGAATACTCAGGAATTGCTCTAAGTAATGATCGGTGTTTGGTAAATCTATTATAATATTTGTGTACAACTTCTCAACAGACACCGAACATTAAGAAATTAGGCATTACATTACATATAATGATAGCTATATAATTCTTCCATAGTTTCCCCCAAGTATATAGCGGTGAATAATTATCAAACGTCACGTGATCGATTCTTATCGATTTTATTAACAAACAAATTCAGCCGACGGAAATTGTTTTTTTATTCTGTTATTATTGATAAGCAAAATTCAATGTGGGAATGTTCGATTTTGTGTGTGTGTGTGTGTGTACTTTTCTTGATTATTTGTAAATAACTTGACTAGTCAAGCTTTGGAAGATAATTGTTAAAACTTTAGGAACCTTGTGAGTTGATGGATAAACATTTTGAGGTACTCAATACTAACATTCAATAACGAGTCACGTATTTATGAAAGTTGGTAAATAGTAATTTTCCCAATTTAACCGAATGCATGTTATGGAATAATTACAAAGGAACAAATTATGGAAGTGATATCTGGGCAACAAAATGTTCATAATCGAATCAAATTCATTACTATATACTTGCTCATTATATTTTCGTTTAAAACCAAACATATTGATGGCTGTCATTATTTTTGCTTAATTGCAATTTTCGTCTGTGTGTAAAGCTCGTTACTTTCGGGGGAGGGGGAGGGGGGGGGCAAGCGCAGTTCTTCGCTTCAGTAAAGAAACTGTAGTTAAACAAGAAGGTGGAGACAATTGCGTCCATTGATAGAATGACGTTTATTCCAAACTCAGGACCTATTGGATTTGTTTCCATAAATAATGTCATATCTTAATGGATTAAAGTCAATTCCAGTCATATAGCTGATCAAATTTCATTCTTTTGGATCGACTTCCAGTTTCACTCTTAAGTTTCAATCTATATCGGATTGAAGTTCCAATTTATAATGGATCAAAATACTATTCCAAGGAAATCAATTATGTAGTCGTATATCTGTTATATATACATTATCTGATAAATGCGGACTTTCAGATTATCAATCGAACGAATATTCGTTTACTTTCAATTTTGACTAATTTGAGAGAAATTTGATTGCTCGTTAAACAACGTACTTCGACTATGAACAAGTGGCCAATCCAGTATCATATATATTATACATGGCTGTATTTGTTACTTTTCCATTTTTCGGTTTTGTTTTTGCCGTCCTCGTTTCGTCCCCGAAATTTATTTAAGGGCATTATATCCCCTGTCCCCTCCCCTCCCTCCCATCCTTCCCCCTCCCTCCCTCCCCCGCTGGCTACGACAATGAATGATCAGTTGTTTTGTTCCGTTGAATGGTGTTTATGTGTGTATATTAAGTTTTCTTTCATAAAGCATTCTTCGTAATTAGCCGTTAATTAGTCTCTATGGTCAATCGATTGCTATTGCATTTAATTTATCGAAAGTTCGTACTTCTGCAATTTCAAACCAGGATATGATACATGCTAATTTGCTGGAAAACAGATACACCTACCTGTATATATATACCACCTATATTGACATATATTGTGTAAACATGTGTGGGCTAAGGGCATATTGAGTAACCTTTAGAGCAGGGGTGGGAAACCCTTTTTGAATGAATGGCCAGATATAAGGAGTGAAACATTGACTGGGCCGCACCTAACCAACGACCTGCTGTTGATTTCAAACCTTTGATTTCGAGGACTTTCCAAGCAATAGGTGTGTGTACTTAATCTGTATTGAAAAAAACATCATGTCAATACAGTCCAGTTGATGATTAATGGTGATAATAGGCCTACCTGACAGCATCATTAGTGCCTATAAATTCTAAGCAGCTAGCTCGTGTTTTGTGATGATGTAAAATAGATTGATTTTGTTTATTTTCTTGAGACATCTCACGTGCCGCAAAAAAATCACTGGCGGGCCGCATGTGGCCCGCGGGCCGTAGGTTGCCCACCCCAGCTTTAGAGGGTTTCCTGGAACGATCATCCAGGCATGGCGAGAGGGGAGGGGGAGGGGAGCAGGGTCGGGAGGGGGCGTGATGGTGGATGGGCTATACAATCAAGGACTTGGGAAAATATGGGATATACAATAATGCATTCTCAGTTAAATAACATAGGCCCATTGAAGGAAAACTTAGGTATGCAAAAAAGGGGGGGGGGGGCTGAGGACTTGATTATCCCCTGCGGGCCCGCTATGTATCACACATCTGTTGCGATGTCATTACTACTGTAGGCTACCCCTTAGGCTAAACCTGGACCGCACACTTTACATAGTAGATGTATAAGCCTAGTCTACTTTGCATATAAGTATCAGGGCTGAAATTGCTGAAAGTAATTTCTTTTTATTCACTGTTGCGGCCATGTGTTTATATATAAAGGTATAACTAACATACTAACAGTGTGTATGCCATGCTTACGTGTATATTTACGTGGCGGGGGTATAAACACAACTAAATGTATACACCTTACTTTTCAGGGTAAATGTACCGTATATATATAAAAAGGTTAAAAAAGAAGAAATCAAAAATCAAAAACAAAAATAGCTTCATTACAATTAAGAATGACGTAAGCAGTTTTCAGAGAACAGAAAGAACTAGAACAGACAATATTTGCACGTACTGCAGAGACTGAAACAGGTCACTATAACTGAGTAGTAAATACATTGCTGGTAGAAACGGTATTGTTACTTCTGCTACTACAATTGGTATAATACGATCAATTTAAATTAACGTTGGGTAAGTTACTCTATGGAAACTAATATACACAAAAAAACAAAACAAAAAAACATTTACGCGTATTCTTGACCGACTTGGCTCATACATCGGAAAGCCTTCATTGAGTTGTTGGAATGTTTAACGTTCATTAGGTCACGGACATGTGTGTGTGTGTGTGTGATTGTCGGGTGTGAAATCTACATATACGGTAAATAAACAAATGGAACACCTTGACGTTGTCTCTGCACGTTTGATTCTGTTGTGAGTCTATTTGTAAGTGTGTGAATTCCTCTTTCCTGACTGTTCTTTCGTGTAAATGACTCTTGTTTGACTTTACAGGAGAGCAGGTTAAGTCGGTATGAGGTGGGAGGGGAGGGAGGGGTGGCAGGGGTGGCCTTTGGTACCCCACTTTTCTGGAATATCGTCGTGTACAATTATTATATTCTAACGAGAAGAAGGCTCTTTCTTTAGACTGAGGCCATAATACTTGTTTATATAGCCCTCCCTTAGAGATCATATGCAAATATCATATTCAATCAATATGTCAATATATATATATATATATATATATATATATATATATATATATTTATATATAATCCCCGTCCCCCTTCCTATCTCTCTCTCCCTCCCTCGCAACCTTCTGTGTTTCCCTCTCCTCCCCCCCTTCTCTCTCCACCTCCTTCTCTTCCTTGTCTCCCTCTTTCTTCCACCGTCTCCCGAACAGTTACGAAATCCCCAGCCTCCGTTTTAGATATTCATTGGTTCTGATTATTTATGTCATGCGATGAAGAATTGAGCAAGATTTATAAATGACATCACAGAGACTCTGTGTGCTGTATGAATTTCATTATAAAAAGTAATAATAAGGTCAGTGACACTATGGCATCCATCACTGGTAGAACCCCCCCCCCCCCAATCACCAACCCCCTGCAGTCCTGGCGTGGGATTTGTTCATCAAATACACCGCTGTATCATTATATGAAAAGATAGTGGGTTGGGTTTGTTTCTTGTTCAACGTATACGCAAGTATATATGTTGCTGATTATACATAATTTTTACTATATAGGCTACATATAAACTACATGGTTTGCAAAAACGGAACCGATACCTTTCCCATAGTGAATACATTCTTAAGTTGAATTCCAGGGTATCTATGATAATGGATATACCAGGGTATTGAATGGATATTTGTCGTGGAAACTAAAGGCAATCATGCCACTAATAGATTGGCCATGGTTGATTGTTTTAAATACTGGTATAATAATAATGCGGTTTTAATTCGGAAGAGTCCGCACCTTTCATAGTAATACGCATTCGACTTCTCATGCCTTACAAACGTTGATAAAGAAGTCTACATTATTTTGCGTAAGGTTAACTTACATGTCGACATATCTAACACACATTTATGTGATTATGGCCTTTCGTGATGTATATATAGCGATACGCAATATATGTTAACACGGAGATCGAACTAGCACTAAACCACAGATTTACGATTAACAATTCAGTTGTCAAATATGGTAGTACCATATATTCATGTTTGGTGGTACCATGTATTCGTGTCGGTTTAGTACCATACATTCGTATATGGTAGTACCATAAACGGACCTACGTAACTTTAATACCCGTCTAGTATATGGTAGTAGTAATACCCGCATCTGGTAGTACCATATATTCGTATCTGGTAGTACCGTAAACTCATATATGGTATAGTATCATAATACCGTATCTGGTACTATTAATACCCTTTTCTGGCAATATCATATATATACTCGACTGGTGTGACAGTGTAAAATATCCACTTAAGAAATTCTTTCCCAGCTACAGCCTGAGTATACAGAATAGGTTACATATATATAGGTTATATATATATATGGGTTATATATATATAGGTTATATATATATAGGTTATATATATATAGGTTATATATATATAGGTTATATATATATATAGGTTATATATATATAGGTTATATATATATATATAGGTTATATATATATATAGGTTATATATATATAACCTATATATATATATATATATATATGACTTTTCATTTATATATATTCATTTGCCTTTGTCATTTACATCCATTGCATTAACATAAAGTCTGTTCAAAGTATCTCTTTCGAGATCCGGCTTTAGGAATCACAAATGATTTCGAGTTGGTTAGCATCATGTTTGATCTCTAGAGTAAGGCAAATATGTCACCAAAAACAGAACTAGTATTGTTCGATACAGGTGACAAACGCCTGCAGTGGAATTACGACCTTCCTTACCGGTTTCGAACCTCTGGACATACAATCAGTGTCCATAGCCTAGTGGTTGGGGTGTCCGCGTACAGAGCGGAAGGCCCGTGGTTCGAATCCCGGTGGAGGCTGAAAGTTTTTTCACTGTTCTTGATTTTCCAACTCATTACGATTTTCATTTATATATATATATATATATATATATATATATATATATATATATATATATATATATATATATATATATATATTAATATACTATGTAAGGTGGAAATGAGTGACCATAATTGCTGTGTTAACAGATGACTAGCGGTATCATACCGGTACGGCATATACCAGCAGTTTGGTCACTCAAGCCCTTTTGTTTAGGTGAGCAAGCATAAATGAGGGGCAAAGCAATCGCAAATCATTTTCTTTTCTTTATATTTAGCCTAATCGAAGAGCCTGCATGTATATATATATCTATATATATATATATATATATATATATATATATATATATATAGGCACCCACTACCCTGTTTCTCCTGTCAGGCATGCCTATACATAATACCGGTCGGGTTATTTTTACAATGTCCCCTGTTTTTTTACACGTGCCAACGAATCAACTTCATTTCAGTTATTAATTTCCAGCATTGGACTAAGCACTATATACGTGCCATTGCTCGCTAATTTGGAGGAAAAAAATAAAATCGTTGTAACCATGTGATTGCAAACCTAAGGGTCCATCGTCCTAAGGAACCACTTCACTCGGTCCATGTCGATAAGCCGAAGATCTATTAATGGTCACTTATTCCCTTTGGTCAACAGTTTAATTAAATCTATCATTATCACTCTAAACGAGATTTTTGACATTGACCAAAAGAAATTTTTCCTCCAAATGCATACTTATATAAAAGTTCGATATTTGAACCACATGGCGTGACTTCAAACGCCTACATGTTCACTGTACAAAGTTGAAGTGCGCAGTTACAGTCGAGACTTTTCTATTATTTTTTCGACTCTTTTACATTATTTTGGACATGCTTATATTAGTTTTGGACATACTTATATAAATTTGGACATGCTCATATTAATTTGGACATGCTTATATTATTTTGGATACTTTGCAACATATGGCGTAACTTACAACGCCAAAATGTTCACTACCAAATTGAATTAACAATTACATTCGACCGTCTTGTATTATTTCTCGACACTCTTTTAATATTTTGGACCTGATCCTTTCTACACTCTTATACTATTTTGGACGTGCTCCTATTATTATTAAATACTTATATTAGTTTCGACATGTTTATATAAATTTGGACATGCTTATATATAATTGTGGACATGGTCATATTGTTTTGGACAGTTTTTATACATATGGTAGCATACGCCCATTAAAAGCCCCATTGACTTACACACTAAATAACAAAAGTAATGTGGTCTAAATAGAAAGTCTAAATAGAAATTCTCACTAGCTAAACGCTACCCATCACCGGATAGCTGACAAGCTGCCCTTCCACGGCACCATCAAGTTTTCATATCGTAACCATGCAGATTGTTTGCTATCCGAGCCTGAACTTTTCGTCACTTGTAAACAAACCTCTTCACTCAGTAGTAAACAATTTTCGTACGCTGCTCCTGGGAGGCCTATATGGGTCTAAAATTGCCCCCATTGACCCATTTTTTGCACCACGTGTACTTCCATTCATGCTCTTCAACATGCAAGCCACAAAAAAAAGCAGATCCTGATTGATAACATATAAAAAAAAAGATGTTCTCCTACTGCATTTTGGCACTTTTCCCGAAGGGGAACATCCGGGCGGATTGATATAGACTCTCATAGGAGTATGCCACCATATGGCATTCCGTATAGAAAACTCTGTTATCACAAGAGTGTCTAACAGAACTTCATGCTTGGCGAACACTTTGTAGCGACAGCTTTGTTTCACTTTCGAGATTATGCTAGGTACATAATTATACATGTACCGATACATTTCGTCATGTTACATCCTGTTACATTTATATAGCATGTTTTGTTATTCCTCCCTATACGTGAGCCCGTGAAATTCCATTGACATTATACACAATAGGAAATATATGTCAAATTCCTCCTTGAAACTATATATATATTGAGTGTTATTTTGGTCGAGGTCACTTGATGAATTCTATAGTGACGTAAATAGAAGATAAAGAAAATCATAAACTACAGCAAGATTCCCATGCACTTCCCCAGTATAATGCTTAATATAGCCGAACGTATCTATATTTATATCGATAAATTATGTACGTGAAACATGAGGTTCTCGGTTCCGCTTACGTTTCAATAATCACAAACAAGATTTATATTCGTGATAATTTTGCAGTATTCAACGTTTCCGAACATTTCAATCTTCATAGCCATTCTCTCAAATATTTTAATTGCCTCGAACTTCAAATCCGTAAATGAACATAAACAAAAAGAAATCGATTGGATCTTTCGTATTAAGTCTCACATCACCGGCCTCAACAAAGACTTGGGACCCTTAAAATAACAACTAGTTCTATCATTATGTAAACCGTTCTTTGCTCCTTAATCCGCTCCCTGTATAGTCATGGTTTATTTGGTTCTAATTCCATCAATGCTACTCACACTTATCTAGCGTCATACTTTCATCATGTTACATGTTGTACTTTTTCATTCCACTGCCAAGTATTGCTGACGAAGGTCCCAGGGGGACCGAAAATTCCTATATATTTTCCAAAACAATTCTCCTTATTTGTCAATTATGAGTCATATCTTATTTCTCTGCTTTTTTCTAAAAAATATTTTCTATTGGAGTATACGTGGATTTTCTTTTTTACATATTATTATATTATATATATATATATATATATATATATATATATATATATATATATATATATATATATATATATATATATGTATATATATATATATATATATATATATATATATATATATAATATATACATTCACGTCACTCTGTGAATGACCAGAAATATAATGTTTAAGAAGTTTATCGGCTATTCTTGAGGTTGGATTTTCCGGTCGTTCAATCATTCCGACAGGAAATTTACTAATATTCAAGGAGAATTCTTTACCATTTTATTGCATATAACTTCCTTCGGATCATGCAGTTATTACCCTAAGGAGCACCCTGTTCGGATGGTGAGAAGTTGTGTGTGTGTGGGGGGGGGGGGGAGGGGCGATTTATGACTATTGAAAGTGAAAATAAATAAAAAACAATTTTATCTTTTTTTCTTTCATGTCATAACTTAATAGTTAAGATATATAATGGTTTTGTCTTTCTCTCCACAATAGCACAAATTAGAGAAATACGAAAGAGCACCAATTCGTCTATGAGAGAACTTTTTTTCTGTAAAAATACTTGCATGTTACGGTGTATGTGCTGCCTTTCTCCGCAGTTGCCTCTCTCTGAGAGCAGGGAGTTGTTATGGACTCCCTGCTGAGAGATTCGTTTGATAATCTACTATGAATAATAATTGCTTGGACACTAGCATGGAGGAGTAGGGGTGGGGTAGAGGTGGTAGAATCTGTAGCAAAATACAATTTTTACAGAATAACGTTTATAGGCTATACAAATTTGAAGCAACCGATAAAGAATTATCCCGGCAACATTGTGATAGTTGGCCTACAGTTTAACATTTAAATGTTACCGATTTTGTCACATAAGTTCTTTTTCTTTTCAAATCTGCATATGACGAAACATATCAGCCTTGGAGAGTTCCAACAGTCCGGCAAGTCCCTCCTATACTTCATTCCAAGGATTACTAATTATAGTATGGCCATACCCTATAGTGTTTGATATTGAACTTCATCGTTTCCGTCGTGCAAGGAGTTGAATGTATACACTTTGAACGTGGGCGATGTTTTAACGATATACGCATGCAATTTATGTGCGGTATTTATAGAGCCAAACTTTACACGCATGCGATATGCTTTTAAATTCTCAAGGTAAACTTTACACAATCGATCCGCATGTATAATTGCCAACGTAATGACCTTGAATTTGATAAAAAGCTGTTGTCAATTAGACTAGAGATAAGAAAAAAAACAGAGTATAAGCCGGTATAGAAGACCTAATTTTAATGAAAAAAAGAGGGAGAGGGGGGGGGGGGGGTTGGAGGTGGAGACAGTGAGAAATAGGAAGAGAGGGAGAGAGAATAAACAAACATGCCATACTAAGCATACGATCGCTTGATAAGGTAAAATGAAACGTATACGCGTACTGCACCACATCATAGGAGGTGTATGAAGACTTGATTAGCCGGAAGTATATATGGCTATCAAATCCAGGAGAAAGAGATGCCATCTCCCATCTCCCATCCTCTCCCCTCTCATTCATCCCTCCTACCCATACCGACCCCCCGTCGTACCTCCTCCCTTTTGGTACTGATTTCATTCACGCGTAACATTTCGGGTTGTCGAATTAACCATGCAGTTTGTTTTTCGACGCCTAAGCGACCATGAATGTGCATGGGAGAAGCCCTCAAGAATTACAACTATATATATATGGATTACAACTTTCACGTCGGGTGGCTTCCAATTCAACATATTAAACTCAAATTTGGAAATCTTTTCAATGCAGAAAGTGATTACACATGGGGAGAATCGTAGATTGCTCTTGGGACGAAAAATCCACCTTACTATAACCCGGCCCCGCGAGGTCGAACCCCGAACCTCCCGCTTGCTAACCCTGATTGCTTCATCAAATGCCACTCGGCCACAACACCGGTATAGTAAAGTTGAAAATGATCGCTTCAGACCAAACGAAAACATTGCTTTCAACGGGTAAACTGCTGACTTTAGGCAGAATTATAGTCTTGCTATACGATTCACATAATTATAAAGGTACAGCATGTTGAAGCCGCCAAGCAACAACTATAACGTGGTCAAGACATTTAGATCAGTCGTTATCTTCATCATTGGAAATCAGGAGTGCGGGGAGGAAGGGGGAGGGGAGGGGAGGGGAGTGGAAGGGGAGGGGCGAGGTGAAGATATTAAAGGAGCAGATGTATATATATGTATATATAGATTAATGAAATCATTAAGTGCAAAACGGAAAATATATCTCTTTTTTGTACTTGATTCAACAGGATTCACATTGTTGCGAGTCGCCTCAACAGTTGTGTTGGTAGTATACCATTTCTGCTCGTATATTGGCGTACAGCCCGACACAATGGGTAGTATTTGTCAATCTTTACATTGTTATTTGTCCTAGAAATCTTGCAGAACATTGAGCAATTTCCATCTTTGTATTTACGCTCGATTTGTTCACGTTTATTAGATGTTTCCTGTCGCGGGAACTGTTTTGGAACCATGAAGGAACTGTTTTGCAATTGACTCCCGGGAGACTTTCACTGAACAAATTTCCCCCGTTCGGCGCGGTACCAAATAACCCGCCAATCTGCCAGAAACTATAGTGAAACTAACAGCATAGGAAGAACAGTTAATAATTGACCCCGTATATAGTAAGTTCATGACCCCTCTTGTATATTGTCTCGGTTTATATGAGAGTAATAAGGAAAGTTTCGTAACAATTAAACGAAACATGTGAGCACTGTTATTGTGTTTCCTGATTAGTTTCACAACCCGTACATGCAGGGAGCCTAACACGTATACAGCTATAGGCATAGCAGGACACGTCATATCGTGTTACGTATATGGTTAGCCCTGCGGTGGGGTCATAATGTCGAAATGAATCGATGATGATGAAGAAATCCCTTCACGCGTTGGAGCAAATTTCCTTTAAACGTATAACGATAACACTTCTCAAGAGGAACGGAAAACAACCTTTTTCTTACACGTCAACAGATAAACTTATTTACGCATTCGATTCGTCGCATACGCTAAAGTTTTAGCAGTGCTATAATAAATAGATCTATTGTCTTTAATCTTTACTAGTCTCTTTAATAAGGCCACGTGTACAAAATGATGGTAATGACTCATTTATTTTTAAGGGGTTTTTTTGCCACGGGTCGCTGTTGAGGGGGTCATTTTGGACGTGGTAGATCCAAATTTTACATCACATGTTCCACATCACAATTAAATGACACAGCCGCTATAGTCCGGTCGCGAACATTCAGTCATCATTTCAGATATTACCAGAGAAATTTAAAGAGAATAAAGAGAAGAAGAATTAACAATAACAGGGTGTGTCCTCTTAACTAAAACCCACGTGCGGGGCGTTGACATGATGCATCGGTGCGATAAAGACTTTATATAGTCTCCCGATAGCTTTATTGTAACTGGTCACATATATGAGTCAACGTATGGGGTGAGTAGGCTACTTAAACACACAATTATTAGATCACCGCCTCGCCGTTTATACCTATGATGAACGCCTTTGAAAGTATATAGGAACTAAAACAGAAAAGATTGATTTGATCCGCAAAGAACGCTTGTGTAGGCGGTTTAAGCTCTGGTCCCTGGATCCGACTATCGCTTTTGTGGTAAAGGCTTCGTCATCGTGTCTCATTGTTTACCATTATTAACTTTCATTGTTATAATAGCCTGCTACTTTATGTAAGGTTCCGTATTTTACAAAACTGAAGAAAAAAAACACCAACATGTAGCAGAACCAATCCTAAATATCATATCGCAAAATTTGATACCTCCATGAATGTGTATATAGACATGCAATTATATTACCGCTGCCAGTTTCACACATTTGCGTCTGTACTGCATGCCTTTAACAAAGACATACGGTACATATTTTAGCCAGATTGTAACCCATAAGCAACGTTTATCACACAAATTTAAAATAACATAAATGTATAAGTCTTGTCTATATCGCCGCCGGCTTGTGACGTAACCAAAATCTAAGTTTTCTTGGATCATGAGGGAAGCGCCAGTAAAGGGTTGGGGTGGATAGACAAATATCAATTTTCCATCTTTGGTTTTTTATAATTTAAATTTGTCATATATGCTGCACACATATACACTCTGTGAGATCCACATATCATTGGATAAATTTGGACGATACAAATACGCAGCATCTCCCAAGAACAAAAATCTTTATGTTTGTTATGTTTCTCTTGTTGGACCAAAAGTCGAATACATGTCGATTATTTGTCTGTTTATTGGGCTAGTTATTCGCGTATTAAATATGGTTATAATTTTTACGCTAACTAACCGCGGCGTGTTATTATACATAACTGAAAAACTTCCCATGGGCGTGTATCCTGAACCAGTAACGAAAATGATATTTTTTTAAATAGTGACCTTCCACAACAACCCCACCACACTTTCCCTCCCCCTTCCCTTCCCATATAAGAATATCTAGACTATTCTTAACCCCACTCGAACCCCCCCCCCCCTATATCCTCCACCGATGTCCTTCTGCGAAAGCGACATTCCAATACACCCATTCCCAATCACAGTGACTATACACATCGTGTATATATTGCAGGTTTCATTGTAGCATTGTTAATTCTTAAACTAAAAATTAATTTGCCATTGCTAAAAGTACGCCCCAACCAGCAAACGAAGACAGTAAATAAAAGTATATTTGTTGATCCAACCGATACACACAAAGAACACAGTAACTTCTGTAAATCTTAAAGCTGTTTAGTGTTGCATATTCATGACGAAACTCACTAGTATAGACATATATAGGCATGGTCTAGCTCTTATAATGAGAGCCGTGTTTTTTCTTCAAATTGCTTTCAATATTTTTTTTTTACCGTTCTTAAGTCGGTTCCGATAGATTTAACAACTATCACTGTCATTTTTAGTCATCAATTGACACATTTCATCCACCAACAACACCGGTGGAAAAAAAAGAAAAATAATGAAATACATAAGATCAAAAATTATCTTATATTTTTCCTTTTCGAAATCGCACGTAATCACTTTGGAGTTTTGTATCACAGTAGAAACTGGATCGTGCTGATAAATCGGTAGCACGTGCTATATTAGGATTACAGTAAGAACTGAGCGTAGTATGCATGTGTAATCCCAACAAACGTCTTAAGCATATGATTAGAAGGTTGCGTTCAGTCTGTAATCCCGGTAGCACATGCTACCAAGTTATCTCATTAATCAGCACGATCCAGTGTTTACTGTGGTACAAAAAGTTTAAGGTTTTACAGTAGCTATACTGTAATCTTTGTGTGAATTGGGTGCATGGTTGCTAAAACGAAAGGGAAAGAACGTTTAATACCGGTTGGGTAAATATCTAGAATAATAAGTGCAGTGAAGCAATAAAGAAACTCAGTGCTAGGCTTAATACGTGTTATCACTTTCTGGCTATGGTGTGTGTGTAATTCAAGATTTGTAACACAAGTATGTAAACGGTAGCATGCATGTTTTGAAGAAAAGGGTTCTTTCGGCCCATTCCAATATTTCCATTTATCCACGTGAGGCGACGGTCTACTTTGTTTTCATTGGTTGGGTGCCAGGACGGGGGTGGGGGGGGGGGCGAAGAGAGAAACGAAGAGTATCCGCATGTTCAGTTTCATTCTAAGCAATACACTCCTTACGTTTTACCCTTTAGATTGTTAAGTTGATAATGATACCATGATGTAAATTCGAACACCCCACCCTTCTTCCCCTCCCTCTCTGTAGCCAAACACATAACCTCTTCCCGTTTATGATGTTGATACCACGGCTGCCTTTCGTGCCCACAACAACCCCACCCCCAAATCTAACTGTATGATCATGACGTTGTTACGTCACACGAATGATCACGAGACCCATTCGAAAAGAAACACATAGTCTACATTACACAACCAACTAGTATTAAGGTTGGTGGGCGATCCACTGTTGTTATCAATATTTAATCCCCCCGCTCCCATGAAAATAACTGTATGATCATGACGTTGTTACGTCACGTGAGGGCTCACGAGACCCATTCGAAAAGAAACACATAGGTCTACATTATACAATCAACTAGTCTAAATGTTGGTGAGCGATCCACTGTTGTTATCAATTTAATCCCCCTACCCCCATGAAAATAACTGTATGATCATGACGTTGTAACGTCACGTGAGGGATCACGAGGCCCCGACCCCCCCACCATTTTTTAAAACTTGTTTTCGTATGTTGTTGTGATTTGTATACTTACACTATTGTTGTTGTGTTGATGTGATGGTGTGTTCATCATGTTTAATCCGTACATATAGGCCTATATTTACCGTTAAACAATATTCTTAGATTCTAAATTCCTCAATGCGACAAAAATCTCAAAAATGTCTATATGTTCGCTAACATAATTATTTGCTTCCCTGGGAAATAACTTAACACCTTGCTAACAAACACAACCAGCCTTACATTTCCTCTTTTAGTCATTTACCCTTTCGGGACCGGCGTGTAACAGTGTACACCCACCTCCTCCTGCTCATACTAGTAGCCACCCAGTTTCTATTGTCCCCCCCCCCCCGTAAGTACTATTCATATAGGGTGTGGCTAATTTGTATTGCCTATGTTTACTCGTAGGCGTGGTAATCCGTAAATCAGTGATAATAAACAAATTAAAACTCACTCACACACAGACCGTGCGTCACGCTTTCAAACGTATCGGGCTATTGTTTGAACTAGGTGTATATGATAATTCGTTTCTATCTTTTGCCTTTACTTATTGATACGCCTCGTAGACTTACAGTCATTATTGTCAGATGACAAACAACCGACTACTATTAGCAGGCCCTGAAGAGTGCCATAAAAGGGTAAACAGATCACAATTGGTAGGTACACAATAGAACAAAATAGGCAGTAAACACGACAATGTCCACACACACACACATAACACACACAATATATACTCGGTATACTTCTGTGCACGTTGTTCCCTGTCTGTCTGTCGCGATAATAAACTGCAACAAATTAAGGTCATCCAACCGTGAACTTAAAAAAAAGACCGTCAACTCGTTCTTTTGTAACGAGTAGTACAAATTGATTCTGTCGAATGGTGGGTGGTGTGGTGAGGCGGGGAGGGGGCAGAGGGGGGGGGGTTAGTGCGATATTAACACAAACGAGAGGCGGGGGGGTGGGGAGGGTATCGTGCGGGACCAGCAGAAACCTTTTCGTGTAGCGGTAGTTCATAATCATGTAAAAGGTAAAATGCTAACATTTTATATGAATGTTTTACATATCATGAGGTTGACATTTCAGGCTATAGTCCGTTCGTTAATCTTGACTGGTGATGGTGATATATAGGGGGTTACATACTGTGCACATTTCATGAGAAGATTCGTAAAAGTTCCTTGCAAATATATTCTTGAAAATTTCGTTCTACGCCAGTAACCATTAGTCATTAATTAATTGCTAATCAAGGGTTCACTGAACAACAGGAAGTTGTCCTTAATTCGATCTATGATCATCGATCCACGTTCTTGAACAAACCTCATGGAATATATTTTTTAGTGGAAATCCTGCTACAATCTCACTTATTAATTATGACGAAACAAATGAAAAATGAATTTTCTATAAAAAAAAATTTAAAAAAATAGATTTCAGGATAAGCCCGACATATGTTTCTGTATCTAAACATTTTTTTGCCGACAAAAATCATGTGATCTCTTAATCATCTGCTAATGAGTTGTAAGCTGTACTATAAAAAATTATATAAAGAGCTTCACGTAACCACATAAAGCCTATTATAAGGTAGTTATTAACCAGGTCTGGCGAAGCCAGTAAGCCCGAGAAAGACAGCAATAATTTAATAAATTACAGTCGGTCTTAGTATATCTTATGATGCGTTTCCATGTAATTGGATTATACCAATAGCTAATTATGTGTTAGTTCGTTGGTTTCAGTATCATTACCGCGTTATGCTCCTATATATGTCTTGTATACGACGCAACGGGTTTCGTTTATTTTCTGGGCGGGGCTATAAAGGGGAACGTGTGTGTGCGTGCGTGTCTGTATTAGTCTTTCTGTGCGTAAACGGGCAGGTTTTGTTATTAGACTTTGATATTTCGAGACAATTACGCAAATTGTAAGTTATTCATTCATTATGATGAACTTCGTGTTATACGAGTGTCTGGATATAAGTTCATCATCAAGGATTAAAAAAAAACAACTACGAAAATGATAAATAAATAATCAGACTTTTAAATTTTGTATATTTTCTTTATTTTTGATATAGTCCGCTTAGAGATTTGAATCTGTATTTGTTTATTGGTACTAATATGTCCGACCCTTTAAATTTTTTAATCTCAATTTTATCTTTCTTCTGTGTGATTTTGTGGACTCAAAATCGTTTTATTTTTCAGGCACCTGATATTTTTCTTCGAAGGTAGAGTACGATCAATCAAATTCAACGTCAAATACACCTCTAAACTATGCGTTTCAAAATATTGCTTCATATATACATATTATATAGTATGTATTTATGAGATGTACATAAACGTAGCCACGTATACATTGACACATAAATAGACGCATGCATTACACATAGACAAATTCATATAGACATAGGCATATAGACATAAGCAAAGACATGCATAGACACATGCAGATATAGACGCAGGCATATATATAACTACATAGGCACATACATAGACACAGACAAACACACACATAGACACTCACATAGACATACAGAGATACATATACAAAACACATATGCATATACACACAACATATACATATATATATTCCGCGGGATCCACTATTTATATCCACTTAACACGTTGTAATCGCAATTGCCTTTCCATGCAATATATATCCCATTACATGCATTAGCATTGATTTTTTGTATGAAGGCAGCTTTTACAATACCTGCCTCTCGGTTTCATCGATTCCAATCATATTTTGAAGCAATATTTGATATGTTTGGTAAACCTTCGGCAAAATCAGCCAGATCAAACCCAAAATAGCTGCTTTCAAATACATATAAATATCCGATAAATTTTTAACTCGATAATCAGACAACCACTTATTGCATGGACATCCTTAAATTTCTAGATGCAGTATCACTTACAATGCTAAGAGGAATTAAGTTCCTATTAACTCGATACACTGACCCCATTACTACGTCAATGTGACTTCAAACCTGTGTTTGCACTGTCCCTCGGATTCAAGCTCAATTTTTATCGGTTCATATTGATTTATTTCATATCACGTGCATGCAGCCAACGGCTTATATTATAATAAGCCGAAGAGAAACTACACTTAATGTACTCCACATATACCTGATGGGTGGGGGGGGGGGGAGGGGGCGGGGCATAACATCGACTCCGTCCAAATAAATCATTTTTCTAACGTGAAGCACCATGCATCCTCATCACATAGAATCAATAATCCGCTGATGACTGGGGCTGAAAAGAGGACAAATTTGACACATTTTATCCTAACGATTTGGTTTTGATGATGATGGTTCTGGACACCGTGTCGACTTTTCTGTAGACTACAATGACTAAGGCAATTGTTTGATATTCTAAAATAACAATGAATCATTGTCTTTTGGCTATATGTCTTTTGAAGTCGAAATTATTCATGTTATACGGTATGAAAACGATAACAAGAACAAAAAAGGACCACACACACACATAGAAGCACGCACTCAGAAGTACACACATAGAAGTACACACATAGAAGCACACACATAGAAGTACACACATAGAAGTACACACATAGAAGCACACACATAGAAGCACACACATAGAAGTACACACATATAGAAGTACACACATAGAAATACACATATAGAAACACACACATAGAAGTACAAACATAGAAGTACACACATAGAAGTACACACATAGAAGTACACACATAGAATCACACACATAGAAGTACACACATAGAAGTACACACATAGAAGTACACACATAGAAGTACACACATAGAAGTACACACATAGAAGTACACACATAGAAGTACACACATAGAATCACACACATAAAAGTACACACATAGAAGCACACACATAGAAGTACACACATAGAATCACACACATAAAAGTACACACATAGAAGCACACACATAGAAGTACACACATAGAAGTACACACATAGAATCACACACATAAAAGTACACACATAGAAGCACACACATAGAAGTACACACATAGAAGTACACACATAGAAGTACATACATAGAAATACACACATAGAAGCACACACATAGAAGTACACACATAGAAGCACACACATAGAAGCACACACATAGAAGTACACACATAGAAGTACACACATAGAAATACACATATAGAAACACACACATAGAAGTACAAACATAGAAGTACACACATAGAAGTACACACATAGAAGTACACACATAGAATCACACACATAGAAGTACACACATAGAAGTACACACATAGAAGTACACACATAGAAGTACACACATAGAAGTACACACATAGAAGTACACACATAGAAGTACACACATAGAATCACACACATAAAAGTACACACATAGAAGCACACACATAGAAGTACACACATAGAAGTACACACATAGAAGTACATACATAGAAATACACACATAGAAGTACACACATAGAAGTACACACATAGAAATACACACATATAAACACACACATAAAAGTACACACATAGAAGTACACACATAGAAGTACACACATAGAATCACACACATAGAAGTACACACATAGAAGTACACACATAGAAGTACACACATAGAAGTACACACATAGAAGTACACACATAGAAGTACACACATAGAAGTACACACATAGAATCACACACATAAAAGTACACACATAGAAGCACACACATAGAAGTACACACATAGAAGTACACACATAGAAGTACATACATAGAAATACACACATAGAAGTACATACATAGAAATACACACATAGAAGTACACACATAGAAGTACACACATAGAAGTACACACATAGAAATACAAACATAGAGAATACATACATAGAAGTACATACATAGAAGTACACACATAGAAGAACACACTAAGAAGAACACACATAGAACTACATACATAGAAGTACACGCATAGAAGTACACTCATTGAAGTACACTCATAGAAGTACATACATAGAAGTACACACATAGAAGTACACGCATAGAAGTACACACATAGCAGTACACATATAGAAGTACACTCATAGAAGTACACTCATAGAAGTACACACACATAGCAGTACACATATATAGAAGTACACGCACACACGCACAACTTTTATGAGGAACGAAACGTCAGACTATGCCACAATACGGTTCATTAAATCGAAGACAAGGATTTTGCCGACGTAACGGAAATCGCAGTAATTAGTCTGTCACTCTTATATTTGTAAACGGGAGTACCTATAGGAATAATATAAATAGGGATATATGCAAATTGATTAGTAAGCAGATTGTTGTCATGGGCTGATGCATTTTCTCTTCATATAAGAAACATGTTTACAGGGTCGATGAAACAACAGTTTCTTCGTTAAATTATTTAAAAACGGGAGTATAAAAAAGAATAATAATAATATAGGGATATATGCAAATTGATTAGTAAGCAAATTGTTGTTACTGGGTTGATGCAGTTCATCTTAATAAAAAACATGTTTTACAGGGTCGATGATCATACAACAGTTCCTTCGTTAAATTTTACGGGTGGGGGTAGGGGTGGACGAGGGGGGAGGGTTGGTAGATTAAAATGGGGAAAAATATGTTAATAATTGAAGAGCCAGTGGGAAGGGAATTCACATAGCATATATACTGATACAGCACGGGGCAGTCATAACTACACTTCTATCAAGGGATTTGCTACTTGGACGCTTATAACTATCTATATATACAGGAATATCTCATTACACACAATTTCTATGAAACCCACACTCTAAAATACATCAACAATGCTGTTATCATTTCAATCAAAACCACTGGTTGTTTCACAGTGTATAAGCCAGAAATTTAAAAAAAAATAAAAAATTATATCGTCGAAAATACAAATTTCATTACAGATATTTTCTTCTGGTTTGAAGCGTTAAATACTAAAAAGCGAGATTATAATTCAATCGG
Source organism: Apostichopus japonicus (assembly GCF_037975245.1). Classification (NCBI taxonomy): domain Eukaryota; kingdom Metazoa; phylum Echinodermata; class Holothuroidea; order Aspidochirotida; family Stichopodidae; genus Apostichopus; species Apostichopus japonicus. Next base: position 23,331,936 of record NC_092579.1, read on the forward strand.
ATATATGGAGGAGATCTATATATATACATTAATAAAGAACATTTGAAAATGATAAGACGTTCACCGATTTTCCACGTTTATCCCGCAACAAAACTACACGGATTTGCGTTAAGTTAATAACCGTTACTATGTATATACTTAAACATGATCAAAACAATTCGCGGAATTTCCAGGGTCCCGTTCGACGCAATCCCGGCAAATGTCAACACGGATATACACAGATATAGGCTACCTTCGTTGGTTATTTAAATGCGTAACTGAATAAATAGCAAAATAATCCTACTATATAAGTCCGTTCAGGCATCACGTACACTATTATATTAGAAGCTTAGTTTAAAGGGTGACTTTTGGATGAAATTTTATTTATTGATATCTCAAAGTAAAACACAAAAGAAGAAGAAGAAGAACAAATTAATAATACATTGATTTGCTATTTAGAGAAGGTTTCTTTAGCTATTCCGGTTTTCAAGATATCCATACTTTAAAATGATGTTAAATCTCTTAAAATGCTCCTTTAAGGCTAAATTGATGATAGCATGGACCCTCATACTATATATATGTAGGGACGGAACACCATGCATGGGTTTAATATCAGTTTTCTGGCGGTCTAAGTCTTTCATATTTCATGGAACTTGTGCAGGGGATGGTTTATGAATTTATAAGTATACTATTCTAGATCATGTGTAGTGTCTGTTCCCTTTCGAGGGGAATCGTGATACACACCTGACGATGATCACACAGTCACAGTCTCGATGCAAGGGACTGGGATTGAGAGCGGATCAGTCGTTCGGTAGTTTGGTTTTCGTGCCCAGGTTCTTTCCTGGGTGACTTTTCTTAAAAAGTATATACTATACGCTTGCAATTTGAGTTACACATATTCGTGGGGCGTTGGGGGGCGGTGGGCGGAATAATCCATTGGAGATTTCACTTTACACCGATTGCCATAGTTGAGACGTATTGTTTTCTTCTGTGTTTTGTGTTACGACAACTACTACTACAGGCCAATTAGAAATGATATGATTTTTCCTGTGTCGTGTTAAACCGCTAATTACTGACTAATTAGGAGTCAACTGCTTATTGTATATATACACTATAGGCCTTTGTAATAGGTAAAAATTATTCATATAGGTATATAACATGGCTTGGTATGGAATAAGGTCAAGTGAACCACTCCATTATGCAAATAACCTTATACGCCACCACTTTGCCGTTATTCTGCCGTTTTTATTTTATTTTATATTTTTTTATAACTGTGTCGTTTGATTTAAATATTTACTGTAGATTTCATTTGCGCTCTTTAAATCAAATGCAAGGTCCCAACTCCTATTTTCGTGTTCTTGTTATTGCTTTTCATTTTCCACATGTGTATACCTACCGTATTTAGCGACAGCTTTAAGCGTCAATTAACAAAGGAAGTTACACAAAGCGGTTGCTACGGAAACGTATGACTTTTGATATTTTGGTTGTTTTTTATTATTCTGTTTTGTAGGTAATAATGGTATGTATCTTGGACACAAGAACGGTACACAAGAGAGTTACTGCATTAGGAATTATTTATTTTGGATGAGACACGAGAAATGCGAACACTATAACATACTCCGTCAGCAACTTAACTAGCGAGAGTTTACCCTGAGCCATTCGTGCATGTGTACGTCACAAATTGTCAATTTCGCTGTATAGCCTGTCTTACATAGTTTCTATACTTTTCGACGCCTGGCAATATACAACGGTCTTTTCCAATATGACCGGTGTTTCGGTGTAACAATATGGCCGGTGTCTCGGTGTGACAGGACATATTACAAAATGACCCATTCAGTTGAGCTTCATTGGAGCACTGGAACAAAACACAAAGAAGTAGCGTATATATACTATTATATTAGGCCTACTTTCTTTACGCCAGTTTTAGTTGATACTATGACGCAATGTACCTCCGTTAGTAACGTGGACTTCGCGCATAGCCTACATCTTATAGCAGTCATGGAGGTGCCTGTTTTGTATGACATAATTATACACATGCGCGAAGACGTCATTGTAACCATGGTAACGTAAACGAAACCGTTAATGCTACATACGGCCCTCGACATGTTCGGTCTAATTTCTCCCGATAATTTAAGACTATCACTTATGTATATTATTTTCATGGAGAGTAAAATAATAGTGCGAAAATCTTTTTCTATGTGGCAGAAAACTCATACATTTCAAATTAAAAGTTAACGCCCTCTTTTGAACGATTCATGAAGACCACCTTGCTTTAAGTAGTACTATATATTGATTACAAGAAAAGCTTAGCAAAAACGGATAAAAAATGCTCAAAATAATATCAAATTCATTTGTTTCGACATGTTTCAAGTATGCATGGAATTAATCGAAATGTTGCATTTCTTTACTATTTCGTATATAGATTATCAGTTCACATTACCAATGCCATTTACAGAGTCCATATATAAAGGTTTACTAATGAAATATCTGTATGATGCCGTCCGTAATTGCCTTTTATTTAGAGTTTCCAATGTTAGCTTTTAAATACCCTTTTAGCCGTCGTGTTTGGGTATACATAAACTTATCTTCGGGCTGAAACTTTAATGACTAGCAAATTGCAAGAACCTGTCTTACGAAAAGACTCGGCAGTTACCCGAGACAAAATCGATATCAATTATTCTCACGAATGTTTTGTCAAAAACGCGGATGCTTCGGTTTGATATGAACTGTAGTTTTTTTTCTGTTGTAAGTGCGGGCGAGGCTTTAATGGTGCATGCCTGAATGGAGGGTGTATATAACACTTACAGATCTCTTTAATTACGACATTGAAGAGTAACATATATAGAGAAAAATTTATAGGAGTCATTGATGACTTAAAATTTACATTGTCTTCTTGCCTGTAGGAGGGTTGGGGGGGGGGGGGGGGTTCACCAAATTAATATGACAGTTTAGGCTGTAAGATGTGCAGATATAGTCAAATGCAGTCGCTTTCGTCCTAATGACGAAACATCAAGGCTCTGGATGTGCATGCATGTACCCCATAACGTCTATTGAACGGTTTAAAGGTGATGGGTAGTAAAGTCTTTTGGTTAAATATAACAAACATCGGTGAGCTGTATGGTGGTGTACCGTACTATAACGACGTTCCCTATATGGTTTGTATATAATTAGAACTGTAGCCTACATGTATATTTCGGATACACAAATCACTGTCATGAATCTTGTAGGCTTTCTATATCTGTTAACTTACT